>NC_036246.1:12279388-12282033 GCF_002742605.1 Olea europaea var. sylvestris
ATAGCCTAAAACATTTTAAGGGTTTCTTAGGCTATCTTAAGCATTGCGATTTGCACATTAACCAAATACCGAGGGATAGGCTAACGAAAAAGAATTTGAGAATGGAGAAGACAATAGGGGATATAGGATTAGAGCACCTCCTACAACGAAAGTGCCCAAATGAGGTTGCAACTCCTTAATGACAAACGATCACATATAAATCATGTACAATTTAATTCTTTTTCTTTTATATTTTTCTTGTCGCTGAGTTTGCAGTTTTCTTTATTTTTCTTTTAAAGTCAAAAGCAAATAATTTTTTAAATAACTAGTCAGTTGTTTCTTTTGTTTTAGACTTTAGTTTGAGCTATGAAACCACCAAGAGAAATTAGCAAAAATCCTCAATTAATGTAATCACATTCATATGAAATTTAATCAAAAAATAAGCATCACCTCACCTTATGGAAAGTAGAGCTTAAACACTGTCACAGTGAGGATGGCAGGAAAGGAAAATCATGAAAGAGAAGGAAGGGAAATCGAGGCTAATGACTACCCACTTATTTTTTGGATAAATTATCAAAGGAAGAAAAATTAAAAATAATAGATCTGTATTATAAGAAAAAGAGGGGAGAGGAAACAAAATTAAATTCTCAGTTCTCAGTATTCCCAAATCCTTCTGCCTCCTTTACCTTTCTTTTCTTTAGACATATCTGAACACGTGACAGATTCTACTATTCCTCTCCTTGTGCCCTCCCCGTATACTCGTTAGAGATAAGAGTAACAGGTCAACAATACAGCATATGCTACTTCATTTTATCAGATAGGATTGGTAATCTTGAGATCAAGCATGTTATTTCCCAACGTGTTGGACGAAATTATAAAGGAAGAAAGCACGGCATCAAAACATAATCCTCTCCTTGTGCCCTCCCCTTATACTCATGAGAAAGAAGAGTAACAAGTCACCAATACAGCATATGCTACGTCATTTTATCAGATAGGATTGGTAATCTTGAGATCAAGCATGTTATTTCCCAATGTGTTATACGAAATTATAAAGGAAGAAAGCACTGCAGCAAAACATAAAAGCCAGTTGCAAAAATTTTTGAAACAGATCATACCCTAGTACACCCCAGAAAAAAATTGGTGCGAACTTTATTGCTCTAGAGAATTCCAAGTACAGTTTCCCACTAGGCTTCCACCACTTGTAGACATTGGTCTGCAAAATTATTAACAAATAAAACCTCGTTAAAAAATCAAATGTAATTATATCATAAACGTACAAGTTCACTTTTAGAGAAATAACAAAAGCTTTGATCCTACGCACATGTTGCACCAAATTTGACAAGCACCAATTAGTGTACAAGCTAAAAGATTAGAGCAAGTAGTGTGAAGAGAAGAAATGCAGGAAGGTATACCAGGATAGGACTGTCTGGTGAGATAGTCTGCTCCTGCAGAACCACTGAATTTCTTGGAAAGAGATGATGAAATGCAGTGATCATATCAGAGATTACTTTTCATTATATTGATCGAAAACAAAGTTATGAAAGATTCATGTCAAGGATATCATGAAGCTATAAGCTAGCTCTTAACCTAACGCAACTCTCCTCCTTCGTTCAGGCTTGGGACCAACCAACTATATATAATGGAGCGGTGATGAATGTAAGGTGTACTGAGATAATAGTAGAGAAATATATTTTATATAGGCTTGCATTGAAATTCTATCCTAAGTTACATTTTATATCTAATCATGGATTAGCTTACAAGGGAAACCTAATAAGTTCATTTGTGCATATTTTGAATAGATAACACAATTTTTAATTGATGAGTGTAGGAGGGAGGTAAATCTTATGTTAACTTTGGAGAAGCATTTCGAAATGCTAAGTTTTTAAGTTAAAGCAACTAAGATAGAATATATAGATATCCTTACAGGCATAATAGAACCAAGGATGATAGTGGAGCCATAATGAAAGATCGATCCAAAAGAGTGACTGATTTAGGTATTAGGTTCAATTATTGATAAGCAAATCCAACTTGAACAGAATAATAAGTATATGATTCTATGCCATATGGAGAACAATGTTAGATCATTTATGCTTTATGGAACTCAGTTGTGAGTAAAGAAGAAAAACTTGATTAGATAAATGTAGCAAAAGAGAGTTTATTTAAGATGGAGCTACCATGCTAAACTGATAAAATAAGAAATGAAAGAGTTATGCCAACAACTAGATGTGGCTAACTTAGGATAGATAAAAGGAAGAGCAACTCAAGGTCCCTACACGCCTTAAGCAAACCTTAAGAAGCTCTCATTCACAAGAGAGATGAAATCCTAAAAAAACAATTGGAAAAGGAGACAGTAGACCAAAATTAACATGGCCTTGTGTGGATGTAAAAATAAAAAAATAATAAAAAAAATAAAAAGTATATATATATATATATATATTTATTTATTTATTCAGGACTTTCATAAGATGGGTACTAGAATGAACATAATTGGTGAAAATAAATTCATGGGAGTTGATCCTAAATCTGTTGAGAGTACAAGGCCTAGCTGCTTCTTGTTTTGTTATTTAATTGAAAGCCACAATGATGCGCTGATGCTTCTCAGGTTGAAAATAGTACATTCTGGGGAGACCAAGACAACTAGTTGGCCAATAAAAAAATTGTACTTC
>NC_036246.1:12282133-12400053 GCF_002742605.1 Olea europaea var. sylvestris
AGCAATTTGTTACCTACTTAGTAACTAGTTTGGTTAAAAGTGTCGTGCTTTACAGGTGTGTTGACATTCTGTAGCTAACTTGGATGGGAGAGCGATTCGCGTCATCTTATGCAAACTCTTAAGTCTTCATTCTCCTCACATTTTGTTATATGTTTTGCAGGTATTTCAATAAGGTTCGTAGAGCGAATTTTTTGAGTTAACATTCATGACGAAAAGAGCCAGACCAATAAGGAAAAACAACTCCTCAAGAACTTAAGCTCGTGTTATGCATGCATCAGGTCTGCCATAGTGCCTGCATCTAAGAAACCTTCTTCCCGAGTTGTTTTCATTTCATGATGACTTCGTAAAAGACAATTACCCACAGTGATATAAAGCTTCTTCCTAATTTTGGAATGTGCCAAATCAAAGTTGCATGTAGCTCTTCTCAGGCCTCTTCGTAATCGGGATGGTCTAGTCTAATTGACACCACTAATTTGACTCTAAAATCTTAAAGAACAAAGAAGATGATTGAACGAAAAATAGCAAGAGAAATCTAAAGAACATACTTTTAGAAAAATCGTATCAATCCCACAAATTGATACCTAAAAATAAAATATTGCCTAAAGGTTTTGGGAATAGTTTGATCCAAGGGGTGTAAAATAACGTGAAAAGCTATGGTACAACGATGGAACCCATAATTAAAGAGGAAAAGGAAAGGAACAGCAAATCTGACAAAAACGAAAAACAGAACCTATTTGAAAGAGGTGAAGATGTTGATATTTGAACTTCGAAGGATATTTTTATATTGGAAAATTTTTATTGGAGGATCATCTACTTATAAGGTAATTTCATGATTCATCTAACTTTGATTTGATTTACCTTGATCATTCAACTTATATTTTGTTGCGATCAATGTCTTGATTTTCAAGTCAAATTCTTGAATCAATAGTTAAAGATATTTAAAAGAAAAACAAAATTTTGACGTGAACATGTCGATTTTTGACTTGTTTTAAAAGATATTCTCTCTCTTTTTTTTCCCTTCAAATCTTTACATACATTGATTCTCAAGTTATTGATCGAATCGGCCAATTCAGTTGTAAAATATTGGTTTCAATGGAATCGTCCAACATATATTCCTATTTCAATGTAATAATTCCATCTTATCATAAGAAAAACTAATAAAATTCATGCACAACCTACAAAATTTATAACCTGATTAAGAAATTTGTGGCGTGACTCATCGAATAGATGATGTGTATGTCATTTGGCACTAAAATAGACTCATTCTTTTTACATAAACTTAAATTTAGAAATACAATTTTCTAGTACAAAAGAAATTGTGTTGCCAAAAATATAAGTAGGCCACAAATTCCGCCAGTTTATGTGAAAGTTAAAGATGTAGGAATTAAGAAAAAAATAGATGAGCGGTCAAATTAAAACAAATTAAAGTTGAGTGACTAACATGAAACAACCTATAAGGTGGGTGACCTCCAATGAAATTTTGCTTTTTAAGTTGTGGATGCTAGGAGAAAAGTTTCATTAAGACGGTCCTATATGTACATTAATAAGATTATCACTTAAATTACGACATCTCAAATATCAAGTTATTCAAATCACGACACCTCAACATCTTAGGTGGTAAGAGAGAAACCTATTCAAATCACGACACCTCAACGTTTTAGGTGGTGAGAGAGAAATCAAGTGTCGCGATTCGAGGTTCAAAATGTAGCCATTTCAAGTCATACTACATAGTACATACAGGACCGTCCTATTAAAACTTATCTCGATTGATAACTTCACTTTCCATAATTCATTCCCAAGGATGAGTATGCAGTTCCACCCAATGCATAAAAGAAAGAAAAGAAAATGTTCTTTCTAATAAAGTCCCAATGTTGTATAACCTTTTAACGTTCATACCATAAAGACTCGACTTTTGTATGACCATTTGATATCCTAATCTGTAATCGACATTTTATGTTGATTGGATCTCATTTAGCAGTTCCCAATTCTTCTTTTGAGTGAATCTTGAAATGGGCTCTGAAAATTGAACATTGATTGGAGAGGGTCAAATTTTGAAGAGGAATTTGCTTCCAAGATTTGTCTCTCTGTGTTGCTTGTTATTTTGTGAACTGCTGGTGGTCTTGTTTACAATGGTTATCTGGATCTTCGAGGAGTTCCTTTCTATTTATTAAATATATTTTATTTTGGTTATTCTAATAGAGTCTTGGGATTTTATGTAACAAACCTAGCAAGATATGAATCTTACAACTTCATTTGAGCCCCGCAAGATAGTAATCCTAGAATATCATTTGAGTTTTAGAAGCATCAAATTGCTCATTCTGTGTTCCGTGTAGGAGAATAATGAGCATGAGACTAGCACCATCTGGAATTTGCAAGAGAGTTCACATCTCTATATAATAGGTTTTTCAAAAATAATGATACAATTAAATGAAATTTTGAGTCTTTTAAATGTCTGGTCAGGACTATGAGCCAAAAGCCGAAAAAGAAGAATTACGGAAATGAAGGTGATGATGAGATGATACCGAAAACACATGGATGAAGTGTTTGGGGATCCATGCATTAGAAGACGGTCGAGCACAATCAAGGAAGTGAAAAGGTGTGCAACCATATGTTGAACTGAGGCACCACTCCACTCCGGTCTAGAGTTGGTCTATTTGATCCAATAAACCTATGTTCCACTCTATACGAGTCTCATACACAATAAGTATAAATATGCATCTGTCAGATGATGCTTGGTGAGGCTCCAATTCGGAAGTCTCATGAATTTGTAGGAAATGGAAGAACTTGAACGCATTCCCTCAATTTATGCAGATGAGAATTGAAGGCTTATTCAGGAGTCCATGGTTGTTTCTCTACGGTATTGTTAAAAAGTGGTTATCGTTCAGGGGGAAATACATGCAATGGATGTTCCCCTTAAGCAATGGCACAAAATGGATGCTAAGATTCTCAAGGGAAGGTTCTAATTCTCTGTTGCTAGCCTTCGGGATGATGTTTACATAGTCGGCAGTCATTCTAGCTTGACTACTTCTGAAAAGCTCATTCAAGAATCACGAAGGAGTTTTGGTCTTTAGCCCCTCGACTACATCATGGAGCAAAGCTGCATCCATGAATTCCACTAGAATGTCGCCTATTTTAGGAATTTCCGAGATTAGTCATGATTGTTCAATCATCAGAAATCAGCAAAACTGATAGGGCAGACATTTAACGTGTCAAGGGTTGGTGGCATATCAGATGTCTATGAGGATCCTCAGACTTTCACTGGAGACGCCAATCTGGACACCCTTTTTGACGAATATCATATTACATTGTTGCCCAATATCATGCCAAGGCAAAGAAAAAAAAATATTGAAGAAAAAATTGAAAACAAAGATTTATTGATTGCTGTGGGAGGCCTCAGGTCTTGGACGAGCATTAGATTCTGGGGAAATATATGATTTTGTATCAAATAAATGGATCAAAATCCAGGGGCTACATCAGATTTTGGGGTGGCTTTTTCTGGTGTTTTATGTAATGGGACGTTCTATGTTTACTCAGACCGCGACAAGCTTGCTGGATATGACAGAGAGGTACAAAAATCGAGATCAACACAAACGATTCCATACCCACCTTGAGTTCACCGTTCGCGAGTACAATCCCAAATTTATATCTTGTAACAGTAGGCTGTTCATGATTTCTGTCTCGTGGTGTGGGGAGACGATCGTATAGGCAGAAAAACAAAGCAGTTAGAAAGCTATGGGAGCTTGATCTTACGTATCTTAATTGATTTGTAAGGTTCGATACATCCAAATGCCCTCAATGTATTTGAATGCTGCATTTATCGTCAATAAATACCTTATATTTGGGGTCGAGATGTTCAAAATATCCGGGACAACTTTTGATTTCGTGACGATGTCTGACACGAGAACCTCCTTTGAGGAACGTGATCTGGACACTTGGTCTTGCCTGACCAAGTCAGTGGGTACATCTTTGTCGCAGTTTCTCTGGCAGGGTAGTTTCCTGTTGGGATCATTTTCGATTTTAACAGAAACTTCATATCATATCTTAATGGATTTTGCCACTTGTCCATTGAATTGTACTACTTTGTTAACAGAAAAAAGTGTCGGACAAAAATGTATTCGATGAAAGGGCAACTATTTTTTGAAACAGTCAAATAGAATGTACACCAAGCTTCACTGTATCTTAATAGCAGCAGATTTGGTGGAGTTGAAACATATTATCAGAATTCTTTCTTAATTAACTCAGACTCCATGCTTGTAGCAGATGTAATATTGGATTTTTCAGCGCCAAATGTTTCTTTAAAACTTTGAACATGATAATCTAAAATTTATGTTACAACATAAACAATCGATATAATGTACTTGCACTCTCTAAAGAACTCAGCAAGAAAGGGAAGAAACAACTATGCATGGTACTAAAAGCAATAAACTACCTCGAATTATCCCATTTTAGCAAAGATACCAGAGAAGTTGGGAATCCTGTCGATATGCTTCAAGGCACGCTCAGCAATCTGTCGTGTTTGATAATCCCCATACTGGAAAGCATCCACAAGGGCTGTACTTGCATTTTGATCACCGGAAACTTCATAGGCTATCTCATCATTTCGCAAGAGTCTCTCAACTGCCCAAATTGCCCTCCTCCTCAGACTCTCTGTCCGTTTCTCAAGTAAAACATCAACTATAGGCTTGATACCTTCAGCTTCTAACAACACCTGAACTCCTTCCTCGATATTAACCCCATCATCTAACAAAGTTGACAAGGCTGCTAGTGATGCTTCGATCACCTTCTCATTGGTGTGGTCCAGAAGAGCCACCAACTTGTCTACGGCCTGTCCATCCAAGAGACAAAAGCTTTCTTTTAGGGAACATGTCCCCCTGTGGACCCTACATGATCCCGTTATGAAAGATGATGGCTTGCTGAAACAAGGGAAGATAGATCCACAAAATCCAGGAGCAGGAATCTCTGGCAGTTTGGTCAAGTTTTTGGATTCTTGGGATAGATTCTCTAAAGCCATAGCAGATACCATCTGTACATTGTCAAACCCATTGGCCTGTAGAAGTTCTATGAAGAGTAATGCAAGATTGTGCTCACTACAAAGTGCGAGCATATGTCCCGATTCCTCAGACAAGGCAAATGTAATCCTTGCTAGAACCTTAACAAGCCCATCCAAATATGGGGTCATGAAGCGGCTGCCTCTAGTCTCCCCCTGTCTTATCCTAATTACTCTGGAAATGAACAGTTGGAAGGCACCTTCATATACCATATGACGTGTGAGGCCCACGTCTCTTTCTGGAAGATTGGCCAGAAGCCCGACAGCTGCAGCCTGCTCCTCGGTTATTCCAACGTTTTCCGATATGACCTGGATTAGGCTGCCGAGCTGACTAGATTTACCACACAAGCAGCTGGCTAGCTCTTGCCCCATGTGTGGAGAGAGGTTCTGAAGAAGTTTTATGGAAGCAACCCTCAGATCCCTCTGTGAAGCCTCAATAAACTGAACCAAACTAATAGTAGCACCAGAACTTTTTATAGCAGAAACAACACTGGAAACAGTTGTTGGAGTACTCGTGAGCCCTACAAGAACCTGAAGAAGCTTGCACTCTATCGCAGGGCCAGTGTTGCTAATGAGATGCAGAAGTTTATGAATTATTTCCTCCGATACAAGAGTTTGGTGATCTGGTCCAACTGAGACAGAATGAAAATCATAACCCGAATTCACAACATTCGCAATAATCATCGCCGAAACTTCTTTCAGCCGTGTGGGCAGTTGGTTGGCACCGACTCTGAAGAGATCATTGACAAGGGGGGGAAGTAAACCCGCTTCTATCAAGACCTTGGCACTTTCCTCATCCGATGATATTTGATTTAAAGCTTTAAGAGAAGACTCTCGGGATGGCATATCATTAGTCTTCATGAGATTGATCAAAGATGAACCAGCTGTCCGAGCAACAAAGACTTTCACATCATTGTTTAGAACCAGATCGCCAAGGAGTGCAGCCATTGACAATTTCGTTTCTGGAGAGCCTGGAATAGTTCATGAAAAAATATTATTTTCCATCTTATGCAGATCCCCAACCCCCCACCACTGACCACTCCAACCCAAAATGAAAAAAAAAAAACCCCCCAACACAGAACTTAATGGTACCACAGATGCCCATGAAAATACCATCTCATTATAGAAACTTAAAGTTCTAAGTCAATCAAACAGCTGGCAATCGAGTAGTATAAAAAGACAGAAGATTTTATGAAAACACAAAGGTATTAAGGTCAGCAAAGCACCTTCAAGTAGGAATGTCAGAAGAGGCTGCAATCTTCCATTTTCAGCCATTTGTCTGACGTTGCTTTCACATTTTGCCAGATTGTCCAGTGTTTTATGAGCCTTCTCAACAGTGACAAGATTTTCCGATTTGCTGCTTGACATTCCTACTAATACGAGAATTGCTCCATTGATTGAGCCCATCTTTTCACACAATTTCTCAGATTTGGAGAGCTCATACAGCAACGAAACTGCTTCATCTCTCTCTTTGGATTGCTCATGCCATAAGAATTTAACTATTGTACGTACAGTGTCCCCTTCTGCCATCATTTCCTGCAAAACTAGTAACAGAAAATCAAAAGGGAAGGAACAAAGGCAACTGGAACTAAGATTAACGAGTAAAATGCAAAATAAAAAATTTTCACCATTTGACAACCTTAATATCAATGTCTTCCTCCACCACAATATGAAGGGTTTCCAGAGCCTTGCAGCGAACTCGACGACTGCTGTTAGTCAGCATATGAACAATCATAGGTGTCAGCTCAGCATTACGGATTACATGCTTGTTGGACTCCTTTTTCTGGCAGAGCTGCTGGACAAACTTCAAAGCCTGTAGAATATCACTCTCCATCTCCGGGCTGCCCAGTGATAATGATCTTCGAGCCATGTCAAGCTGAGCAGCTTCATTCCTGGCATTCCATTCTTCAATCGTATTCCTCAAACCAACACTTGGATTTAGTTCCGTGCTCCTTAACTCATTTAGTGTTAATGGGCAGACGAGCTTTCTTCCACTTTCCCTACTTTCCCTGAACCATTTCTCAATGGCTTCTCTTTCAAATGTTCTGCCATTTTCCAAGGCTACAGGATCTCTCATTACTTGTTTCGTTAAAGGGCATATGAATGCATCATAAATGGGCTCAACTCGTAGCTTCTCAGAAAGGTAGCTGTCATCGGACTGACCACTAATGTCGTACCTTCCATCCCAGCTTCCAGCCATAAAATTCAATTCTGTCAAGAAAGCAATTTAGTTCTTACTGATTCCAGCCTCCTTCTGGATAACATGCAAATATTGCCATTTCATTAATATTTCTTTGGCTTTTAAAAGGAAAACAAGTTGAAACATAGTTTATCAGAACTGATAATGACTGACGAAACAACCTCAAACCCCTCAAGGCTGCTGCTCGACACAAGTGATACTTTAGATTATCACAACAATGTCCCTTCTCATCTTTTCCCTTCAATTTTCAGGCCAAAAACAGATCATAAGGAAAAGATATGGCAAAAGTAGAGAAGTATGCAACACGTGAAAAGAAGAAAATTGAGGATGCTTGAACAATTGAACAGATGGAGAAACGGGATTCACTCTACTTGAAAACTAGAAATTTACTAAGCCACAAAAACCAAGAGAAGAAGAACATTGAAACAAAGATCAGCAATTTTATTCCCTTTCAAGACATTGATTTCCCGAACTCACTGTCAGGATTAGTTGAATCATTCCCAGTTCTAATTATTAATAATATGAAAATTTTAAATATACAAGCAATTAGGTTCATAAGAAAACCTTGGCTCTCATTCAAACTTGAATATTTTAAAAGTGTAAGCAAAGCAATTTGAAGAACTACCTATGATTATCAATTCCCACTATTATTTCATCTAGTGCAATAGTTTACAACTCGGCCAGTCAATCGAGTTCAAGACAAGACCAATATCCATCTCAAAACTCTTTAATTTCTTAAAAAATTCAACTACAATTCACTGAAAACGTAAATCAAAGAAATCAGAACAATTACCTGATGGAAATTCTTGGAAACCTTCAAGGACTTTATGGGAAAATCTTCTAATTTCAAATCGGCATTAAAATCTTTTCAAGAAATTGGCAAACTAGAAGAAGAAAATGGTAATTTAATACTGTTGATTGTTCCATGGTTGTCCCATCGAGGTGCGAGAGGAGACGGGAAAAATGGGGCAAGAAAAGAAAGGGGAGAATGCGATGTCAGAAGCTGAAAGCAAGAAGGGTAATGAGAACAAAAAACAGAAATCTTTCTCGTAGTTTAAAAATCTTTGTGGTAAAAAGTTGACTGAGAAATATTAGTCATCGTCGTACTGTGCAAGGATGTTTGTGGACGTAATACGTACATGCACTGCTTTCAAACTCTATGTTCATACTTCTCCATCAATTATTTTTCTTCTCGATACCATTATACCAATGGACACTAAACTTTATATTTAGCAATTAGTCTTTGTTTGAGCCTCATTTTAAATAGTAAATTGATGAAAAATATGTGATTAAAAATTAAGAAAAAAATTTTAGTGTAAGTGTAATATTATTTTATTAAAAAATGTGTAATTAAAAATGAATTTTTAGAAGAATGATTCTCAAACAAAGGCTTAGTATCATCATGGCTAGTCAATTTAATTTTATTTCATCATGGTCATTTTATGACCATCCAATTTGATTTTATTTTACCATAACTAACCAATATCATAAAACGTTTCATCATGGACATTCAACCTCATTTTAAAAGGAGTAAAACAGTAATTTTGCATTATATATAAAATAATAATAAAATAAAAACTTATTTTAAGAAATGTTACTTAAAAAATAGAATAAAATTTTTTTTAGATAAAATAGTTTTATTTTATTTAATTTTTATAAGTACCATTTTTATAAAATAAGTTCTTATTTTATTATATTTTTTAAAATAAAATTTTATTTTTTTTAAAAAAAATTTATTTTATCTATAATGCAACATTACTGTTTTACCTCTTATACAATTAGTAAAAATGGTGAAAAGAAGTTGGGTGATCATAGTAAAACGTTATATGAAATTTAGTGGTCATGATGAAACGTTTTATGAAATTGAATGGTTATAGTAAAATAAAATCAAATTGAATAATCATGGTAAAAAAAACAAACAAACAAACAAATTAAATGATCATGATGACACTAAATATAAAGTTGAGTGACCACTGATAAATTTAAATCAGGTTAAAATTTTTGATTCAAAATCATTTTCATCACTATTATAAAATTGTTACTATTACGTCACTATTCAAGTATACAATTATAAATTTAAACCACTTTGTGAAGTATTTATAGTTGTTTATGTGATTGAACGACTTAGTAAGATGACACTAGTAGTTACCTATTTGACAATCATTAAAATAAGTTTTTAGTGAAAAATAAACTTTGAAATAGTAATTTTTTGAAAAAATGTATGATTAAAAAGTAAAGAAAAAATTTTGAATTTACCTACAGAATACTTAAACTATTTCACAAGTCACATGGTATGAATGAATTCAGCGACTCAAGTCACATCTTGTAAGTTCGATGGCCAACAAAGTTTTTAACCCGTTTATAATTTGTGCTCATTTGGTGCAGGCATACCTCCAATGGAATAACAGTTTTTTTTCTTGGTTGGCACTAGAGGAAACACGAATCTTCTTCTCTTACGAACTGACAACTCGCTCCCCTGAAAGCATTGGAAGAAATCTTTGAACAAAACAAGTTAGCCAGCACCAGGTCCTGGGCATGTTACCCACAGCCTTTCATCCCCTGAGGCTAGCCATGCCCTCTAACTCAACTTTGTGTTGTTGCACACATATTAGCCACAGAGTCGATAGACGAACCGGCTAATCACCGTTCCACATCCAATCGGGACGCATCGCCAACTTCCATTCGCTTTCCTCCTGACAATTTCAAGCAATCTTTTCCTCCTTTTTCAAAGTTCTTTTCCTCTTTCTCTCGCAGTACTTGTTTGCTACCGGCCTTTCACTCATATTTAGCTTTTGACGAAATTTACTGTCCAATTGGAGCGTGTATTAGCCACATGCCTCGTGTGCAGTCCTGGCATTGCCATTATCACTCTATGCGCTTTGCCTTTCTTGCATTCAACAGTATTAGGTTCCTCATTATTTCATATGATGTGTTTGTATGTCAAATGATCAGAAGCAACAGATTATAACTTTGATAATGAACTGGCTAAGAAAAGCAGTCAACATCTCTAAACATAACATTTCCTTATAGTGTTAATGGTACATCGCAATATCGCTACTTTCTTAGTATTGATGAAATAATTTATTGGGACATTGCAATATCACTGCTTTTTTAGTATTGATGAAATAATTTATCGAGAATGGATCTGCATAACCATTTGAAGATCCCCCCATCTTCATTCTAGGTAACATAAAGAGATTTTCAGCATGCAGTGATTGACATGTAGAAGTAGAATGCTTTAACAGATTTCTTCAGGAAAAACCATATCAAATATTAATTGCACTGCAAAGGAAAAGGTAACTATCAGAATAGCAACCAGATAAAACAACTTGTCCTGCTGAGGCCAAAACCGTCAAACTCAGATTGCATCTTAGACACAGGAACCGCATCAAAAGGTTAAAAAATGGTAAAGAAGAATTCTAATGTTTTACATATTGTTACAAGTCCCATAAGGTGATCGGGCATTGCAATTCTAGCAAAATACTCAAATTGTTTGAAAAGCATAAAGCTGCAAGTAGTTATTACATGCTATTCCACATAATGCAACTAAACACAACTCAATGGTTCCTGATCCCACATAGGCACATGTCAAAATACTTAAGGATGAATATATTTGCCCGGAATTTCTTTTCATGCTTAAAGTGTCAACCATTTTTTATCAAAATATGCTTCAAGTACATATTTCAAGTAATATATTTATCCATGTAAGTTTCACCAGATAATTTTAATCTACCTTCTTCTCTGGGAATATTAGGTTGATCAACCAGGAGTTGCCGAAGTGCATCAAGATCACCATCACCACCACTGCAATGAAATCATAACATAATGCAATAATAAACTTCAGAAAAAAGAGTGCATTCAGCAGAACAAGTATACAACAGAAGAAGCAATTGAACTACCAGCATTAAAACCATTAACAGTAGCAAATAGCAAAAGAAAAAGGGGCAAAACTTTTAAGGAAGCCTGCTTCCGCTTTCTCGGCGCGATTTATTGTACTCCTTTGCTAATATTCCAAGTAATAGAAGAGTTCCAAACTCTATATCTATAATGCTGTTCATATAAATATTTAAAAATTACTGAGGTGTAACTCGTGTGATATCAAATAAATTCCAACTGGATATGGACTTTGATAATCAATGATGAAAGATACACCTTAAATCAGCAACAGTAGAATATGGTAACATCAGAGTTCAGAGTTTAGGAATTCATTAAATTATGCACCATTAGAAGTGAATCCATAATTTTGAGTAATGCATAATTCAAATTTTTTTCTTCTCTTATAAGTTGGTTAGCATTACAAAACCTCAAGCTGGAGTTGGAAATTAAACATCAACCCAAACAAACTTGTCACAGTCCCAAACACCGAGGTCATTACATAAAGCCAAAAGCCATTATGTTCAATTAAGATATTATTTTTCAATAAAAACCTACGCTACCCTTTCTGATTGAGAGGAGCTTGTGCAGAACAAAGGATGTGTCTTCAGACTGATGTTCCAAGGGAAAATAAGAGGGCAAAAATTGGATGATACCAAGAAGAGCCTAATCTTTCCATACCTGAGTTTCAACGCAATTTCAGGAAGTGCTGACACCACAGATAATTTAAGATGGTACCTGCATTAGGATGTAGGTGAGTCGTGTTTTAAAAACTTTAGACTCAATTCAATATCAAAGACAAAGTTACAGGATGGGCCAGCCTGGCACAGGCCGTGTGGCCGCACATTTTCTGGCCATGTCAATGCAGGTATTGTCATTTGACAGCTCTATCAGGATGCCAATTTTCATTTTTGTCAAACAATAAACATAAAACCAACTTTAAATAGGTAGCTTGAAGTTTAATTTTAATAGAACACAGGAAAAATAAGAAATCCGTTATTAAACTTCAATGTTCAAATTTTCAGACCTTACATCTTTATACATGAAGGTTGTATGGATAACACTAAGTCCCAATTTCTATTTGTAATGAGACGGGTGGGAGTCTGTTACAGTAACCTCTAGTAAACTATGCGTAACATTGCATTGCATGGTATTACGGTAAACAGTATACACATTTCTGCAGAATAAATGCACATGTTGGTATTAGGAGTGGCCGCATTTGTTATCCATTTCGGTCATCAAAATGAGGAAAAGATAATAAAAAATTGGAGATTTGCAGAGTTTAACATGTCCATACTCAGATTGGTGCATCTCTTCAAGAAGTCTAAGTCCATCCAAACAATCCGCAACACTTGGTTTCACACCGATTTGCTGCTTCAGCTGTTTTGTGGCTAATTGAGCAGACCCCCCTTTTACTAACTGCCTGCTATCACGGACAATCTTCTCGATTGATAAGACTACCCCATGAAAATCTTCCCTTGATTTCAGTCAGCAAGACCAAAAAATGAAATGTCAAAAGGAAAATCAACTTCTTGCCAGTAAACAAATATGATTCTAAATTCCACAAGTTAACAAACAAACTACATCCTGGTTGTGAACAATTTACAATAATGATTGATCACAAGTGCGCACCATAACCGTCGAATCACAGAAAAAATTACAGCTAAGTCCCATCATGATTGGTTATAATGCTGATGGGAAATGAAATACTCAAATTTAAAAGAAGAAGAAGAAGATAAAAAACTTAAAGAAATGAGCATAGTGATCTTCTATTATCAACTGAATTCAAAGGCCACAAACTTGCAACTTCAATAAAGACAAACATATACGAATGATATCTTTAAAGTTCTTCTTTGGTCTTATTATATAATTTTTTATGGGCACAGAAATTGGAAACAGTGTTCCGGAATAAAAGAGGAAAGAATTACAAGGTCTTGTTCATAGACAGTAAGATGGTTTGCAGAGACTCCATTTGCTTCGCCAACACAGCACCTTCAATGCCCTCAACACATTTCAAACCACCATAGTTTCTAGATTTATGAATCACCTAAAACTTTGAAAATAATTAAAACTCTGGCAAAATAAGAAAAGATGCAACTAATGTATCATACATACATGTGTGGTAGAGAGGACCTGTAATCTTTGGACAATGGAAGAGGCGTTTGAGAATTGTGAAAGTAATCTAGCCTGAAGCTCTTCCCAGCTACCCATTTCATCTTTGACCTTTCTGTACTTCTGCTGGTACTTTTTTACCACAGCCTCCATATCTGTAATATATCTTCGAAAACCGAATGATCTCTAACTCAATGAACTCAGCTCAAGGTAGAGCTGCACTATATTTTTACTCAAATGGCTAAGCTTAAAATGTTTTCTCAAAAGTATATAATAAATCAGTTTCACTATAAATAAATATTTATTAATTAGAATTGGAAATAAAGTTATTCAAAAATCAGTAATATTTTAATTTAGAAATAAAGAAAGTAATTTATTTAAACATATTTAAAACAAAAATTACGTAAAACTGTAAAAGTAACTTTTCTTTTCTTTTAAACTAAGACAAACGTGCTCTTTTATCCTATCATGCAACCATTAGTACCTTGTAATAGATTCAGTGTTGTACTTGCTTTTGTGATCTAAAAAGTTATAGTTAATTACACCGCTTGCCAACTTGCCTATGGTTTAATTGTAAAAACAGGCATGGATGGAATGATCATATTGTCAGCAAAGATAAAATTCAGTGATCTACTTGAAATAACCATACAGCTAAGTTATCAGCTTGAACAAAATAAAGTTTAATGATCAACATAAAATTTCATTCAAAGTAGCATGGCTATAACTACTTTTAACCCAATAAAGTCTATTGGACCAGATCATAGATGAATTCCTTGTTCCATCAATTTAGGGGCAGGCAGAAACTGTCAGTACAATTCTTGGAGCCTGTCTTAACTTGGATGAGAACCAAGAGTTCGAAGTGCAATACAAAACCATCCAGTTCTGTTGGAATTAGATTTTGCTGAATATTACTACAAGTTCACATTTTGGTGAAATTAACAGGACCTAGCAAAACTGAATTCTGGAATTAACGGGAATAGACAAAACTGTTGAAAGTTTGTTATGTTTGCACAGAAACTAATGCGTACATATGATATTGAATTCTGGAAATGAACAAGTCTGTGCATGGATTGAATAATTCACGACCTTTAAATAACTATTTTATACATTGTTTAAAACATTAATCCTGAATTCATTTACCAAATCACAATCTAATAGTTAAAAAATGGAAACATAAATAATGGAGAGACAAAAAAAACCATCCGTACGAACAACATGCAACTCTTGTCCCAATTTATAAATTCCAAGCTGCAATTAAAAATTTTCAAAAAATACAGAAATTGCACAAGAAATTGTGATAATGGATTTGAAACTGTGTATCTTACCTGAATGTAAATAATAGCACAGCTGCACAGAGACGGAGCCAGAAATATTTTCCAGTGCGAGCGCAATTTAATCAAGTCCAGACTTTGAGTTTTTGGCCTGAATTTAATGACGGTAAAAATTTCTCAGTAGTAACAGTAGCAACTAGTAGAATTAACGTTAAAGTCAAAAGCTTGTAAACCAATGAATATAACTTACTTTTATTTGTCATAAATAACATCTCTGCAAGATCACTAAGGCCATTCAACCCTTAAAACCCTTCTCTTTTCTTTCCATATATTGAAGATACATACACTAATTAGAATTAAGCCAAAAGCATTTCTTTTCCCTGTTCATCGACTTCAATTCCTTTACCAATTTGAATAATTATTTGGTGGGTATACATGTATATATATCATAATAAATCCATTTGCCTTTGTTTGACTCACAACCCTTCATGCATTAAAATCTATATATACACATTTGTGGACATCAATATGCCCAGGCAATCTCGTACTCAATTCCAAATCGTTTCTGCAGTAATTCCTGATCACAAAATTAAGCTAACCCATTTCCTTCTTTCCTTAGTACTTAATTATTTCTTGACTCTAAATTTCTAATTGCAACCAATAGGCAATAGTCATAATAACATCGACTATACATGAACCAATCCAAAAAATAAATCATCTAGAATATGGGTCCTAATCCAATTCCACAAAATATGATAATGAAAATTGAAAAGCAGAGAGAGAAGATTCTTACTTGCCGCCTGCTGTTGGAGATTATTACCGCCTCATACCCAGCCACCCGTGCACTTGGAGTAGGCGAAGGAGGAGGAGAAGTGATCGGAGATGACTAAATTGGCGAGACTGACCGGAGCAGTTAGAGCAGGGGCTGATAGCCAGAGACGTCGAGGACTCGAGCGAGACTAGAGAGAGGGGAGGACGAAATGTCTGAATGTGGGGAATCGGACTGGGATAATAATGGCTTCAATTTTTTGTAGGGAAAATTTTACAAGCGAGAGTATTTTTTTTTATTAAAATGAAAAATATGATTATTATTTATCATATTAAGTTATTAAATTTAAATTTGTATCTTTATATGAAATTTATAACGATTATATTTTTCATTCTCGTTCTTCTAAAAATAAGAAACAAATAGGGGCTAAGTATGGTAGATTTTAAAATTAAAAAAACAAGTTTCACAATTCAAAAATTAGATTTTTATTAAAATTTATTTATGAATTAATTATTTAATTAATTTAATATATTTAAGTCACAATATTTGGTCACATTTATTTAATTAATTAGTCATAAATTAATTTTTAGTCAAAGCTTATCAAATTATTAGTTGTAACTTATTTCTCGGTCACAGATCAAAAATTTTATAGGTCACGAAATATTTTTTTATCACGAATCCAAAAATTTTATAGGTTACAAATTATTCATCGGTCACATATCAGATTAAGTTGGAAAAATTGTAGTCGAGGTACCAAACCTTTCGTTTATTAGCAAACTTTGCCCAAACCTTTCATTTATACCACCGTAAGTATCAAATCTTTAAAAAATGTGCAGCTCAAGTCTAAATTGACAATTTTCGTTAACTTGACCTCAAAAATCATCAGTTGACCCCAGGAATTAAAAATTTAATAATTTCTTCAAAATAAGATAAGGACATTCTAAACATAATACATTTTCCCTATTAAATCAAAAATTAAAAAATCATAAAGCAAAACCACAACCACCCACCTCATCTCCTTCTTCCCCAAACCCCTCAAAACGACTTTCCACCTGTCGAAGTCATCTCCGGCACCACCACCTCAAATTGTGCTTCGCCTCAACGGCTGCATCTTCACTCTCATAAGCCAAAGCCAACTCTACGTACACAATACATACATATCCTGCAATCTGAAAAACCCCAAAAACATATAGCAAAAGGGGTTCACCGAAAACCCCAAGAACACATAGTAAAAGAGGTTCACCAAAAACCCCAAGAACACAAGCATCTAAACATTGGCTAGACGTCTCAAAGTAGAAGAGAAACGATCGAACACAAGAAACCTGAAACAAACCAAAGCTTGAACCGGATGGAAAACCAAGCTGTCCCAAATCTGAAACTCACCAGAAACTACTAGCTGAACCAAAATAAGCTAAAGCAGAAAATCTATGTACCATCCAAATGAAAACCCATCAATTTATTCATACTCATTTTCATCTTCTTCTTCGTTGCCACTTTTGACCTCGGAAGTAATTCCTTCCATGGCTGCAACATCACAGGAGGGTCCTTTTATTGTGGCTACTGATATTGCAGAATTAGGCTTGCATACAACAATGAATGATATTGAAATGATGGAGATAAGATCAATTGGGGTTAGGGGATTGGGAGAGATTGAAGGAGGAGATGGGCTTTTTATTTTTTATTTTCCTTTTTAATAATTTTTTTATATTAAAATGATAAAGTTACAATTTTACCCTTGCCTTAATTAGTTAACTTATTAGATTTTTTAATTTTCGAGGTTAACTGACAGTTTTTAGGGTCAAACTAACGGAAACTGTCAATTTAGACTTGAGCTGCACATTTTTCAAAGGTTTGGTACTCATGGTGGCACAATTGAAAGATTTTGGCAAAGTCTACTAATAAACGAAATGTTTGGTATCTCAACTGCAATTTTCCCAATTAATTTTTAATCACAACTTATCAAATTATTGGTCGTAACTTATTTCTCAGTGACAGAATATTTTTCGATCACGAATCCAAACATTTTACAGGTCACAGATTATTCATTGATCACATATTTAAAATTTTTATTGGTCACAATTCATTTACTCATTGCAGATTATTGAATTAATTGGTCACAGTTAATTTTTTAATCACAACTTAATTAATTGTGAGTCACAATTTTCAGGTCACATATCCAATTGCGAGTCACAAACAAGGTCACTGGCATAGTTACAATTTTTAGCACCACTACATGTCCACCAGCATCTCATCATCATCGTGCACACAACCCACCACAACCAAAATTACAAATCCAATATCATCGGCCGACGGTCACAGTACCCACCATTGCAACACACCTCTGTTTTGCCAACACTACCATCACACAGATCTGCTCGCAAACATCAACACCACCGTCACACAGATCTGCTTCGCCAATGAACACACCATCGCTGATTTGCTTCACCACCATCACATATCTGCTTTACCATCGAAAACACATCCACTTCACACAGCACAAAACATCACTGGGTTGTGAGAGAAAATGTAAAAAAAGACGGCTTCTGACGACTGTGATTCTCAAGTGAGAAGAGAGAGTGGAGGAGACGACTGGAGAAGTATAGAGAGGGGGGATGGGTTCTAGTAGAATGTGTATAGATGGAGAGAGTTGGAATTAAATAGGGTTTGTGTAAATTGTAGTATATATCAGTAAAAATATTTATCTTAAAAAAAATTAATTGAAATAAAAAAATCTGATTTTTGGAAGATGAAGGTTCCTCCCTGATTTAAGAATTTAAGATTTTAATACTAGGGTTTTGTGTAATTACTATTTTTTTCTTTTTGGGTTTGAGGCAATTCAGAATATGGGCCGTAAACAATTAAAAAGCCCAATACTCAAAAACAAAAACAAAAAAAAAAAAAAATTGGGCTGAATTCAGTGCAGGCGCCCTGAATGAAAGACACAAACGATTTGGGGTTTTACTTTATTTTCAACTTTAAAAAAATCAATAAACTATATTAATTAAATTTAAATTTTTTAATTTTGTTGAATTTGATTGAGCTTATAGATTGAAGCCATTAAACGCGATTTATCAGTGAAATGCGCAAATGAGACCCTTAACACGATTTTAGAGCAAAATTAACCCAGCGGCTCCGCATTTTACCCTGTTTTCTGCTAATATACCGAATCGATGCTCTTGCAAATTTTTCAATTTTTTTCCTGAGACGACAAAATTCCCAGATAAAATGGAGAGTTCTAAGAATGGTAGAGAATCAAATGAAGAAATTTCTGAGAAAGATGAAAATATACTAAGTTTTTTGGACTCCATGGATACCTATCTAACTCTTATGGATTCCTTGTCTTCAACACTCCGCCAGGTAAAATTTCTCTTTTCTGTATTATTAATTTCCATCACTGAAAAATTGAATTTTTATTGACTGGATCTCCCATTTTGTTCTTGGAGGGTCTCATGTGTACCCTTTTTACTGGAGTGCATAAAACCAGCATCATTTTGATTGAAATTATTTCAAGTGCTTATTCTTTCTGTTATATCAGTGGGCATGTTCTGGTAAAAGAAAACAAGTAATCTGCAAACAATATTCAGATTTATTTACCTTGATTTTTGAATTTTTTTTCTGTGAGAAAAATATGAAATTTGTATGTATCAGTGTACGTCTGAAATTTTTTCTCTTCTAAATATATTTTTGAGTTTCAAGATTGCATTAATTTTTATGACTGTTTTCTCATCGTCGATGACGAGGTAAAGTTTCAAGACTCTTGAATATATAGAAAACAGAATTACCTTACCAATGATGTTAAAAGATACATCAACCCTATCAATACTATCATATTGGTGCAAGATTCCCGGTTTCATCTTCTTTTTGTCTCGACTTTGACCCACGATCCAAGTGTATTGTAGAAAACATCATCTAGTTGACAAAACAAACATAAAGTTAGATTGCAAGGCAGATAAGGGAATCAAATTCCCCAGGACCACGTAGAAATATGTGCTCATAACGTTTCTTGAGAAGTTCAAAGTTTTCCCTTTTCAAGTATTATAATAGAATGTAAGAGTTGAATCTCAACAGAACATAACCCAACCCAGACCAACAAAATCAAAAAAATTCAATAAGTAAATTGAGCAATTTCAACTGAACTTTTTATTAAGCTGATGAACAAATGAGAATAGAGGTGGGAGAAGAGGGAAATGGGAAGGATATTCGTGTAACTGAAATTCTGCAATACTGCAATGAACAAGACAGATTATCCTTTCTCCAAATCGTCGCTGATATACCCTCACCTCCTAACCCACTAGATGCCAAATTTTAGCAGCATATTAAAAGAAAGCGTGTTTGTTACAAGAATTAATCTACTTGTACCAAATGTCTTATCTAATTTTTGACCGAACTGACACGTGGCCTGTCCACTGCAATAAGGGCGCAACACTTGTCAATTCGATCATCCATTTGGTAAATGATTTGGTACATATAGCATCTCCCTTGTTACAATTCTTTCTAATTAAAAGAAAGGTAAAAGGCTATTTCATCAGCTTATCCTTAAGTTGCAACAGCAACGTTTCCATCAATCTATCTATTAGTATTTCTGTTAATCCTGCTTCTCTAACCCTTTCTTCCGAAATGAACCCTTCTGCAAGTTTTTCCATTCCTGACTTCTCCTTATGACATAGAATACTTGAGAACTTAGATTCAATAATTTTTTATGCATGAAACTTTCGAGTCTTTAATGTTCATTTATGTCCAACTCGCTCTTATCTTATTCTTGACATCGTGTTTTAGTCATCCTTTCTCATTATTGATTGAACCTTAGCACTTAAAACGATTACTTTTTGAAATGACTTCGTTATCACCATTATTCCTATTGTTACAAGGACATCTTCTATCATTTCATTTTTATTTCAAATAACATAAAATCTTCTGATTATACTATTATCCCGCTGTCAGTTTCATCAATTTTTTTTTGATAGGTAATCAAATAATTTTATTACTTAAAAGAGAATACACGGGGGGTGTACAATCACTTTAAGCTATTAAGGAAAAGCATGAAATTAGGCAACCCATCTACAGGATTTCTAGCCACTGCATTAAACGAAGAATACAAGGTAAAGTAAAATGCTTCTCTTATCTGCTCTCTTGTCTTTGTTTGGTCTTCGAAGCAACGGTTGTTCATTTCTCTCCACACGCACCAAACAATGCAGCTCGAGATAAGGTGCCATGCTAGTTTGCTATCCTTATCCCGAAGTTTTCTACGCCATGCCCGTATCACGTCCTCTATACGACGAGTCATCACCCAATCCATAGATTGTGAACTGATTATATTGTTCCAAATCCAACGTACACCGTCACAATGAATGAACAAATGATCAATCGTCTCCCCATCCTTCTTGCACATATAACACCACTCGGTTGCATAAAAGCCTTTACGACGAAGATTATCCACCGTTGAGACCTGTCCCCTCACAACTGTCCACAAAAGGAATGCCACCCGAGGAGGCAATTTACACTGCCAAACCAACTTCCATGGGAATGAATTATTCACACATCCCATGAGGGAACCAAAGTACGACCGAACCGAGAAAATGTCATCCTGTGCTGTCCTCCACTTGATGCAATCCCTCTCTCCAATCCGAATTTGGGCCTCATGTAAAATGATCATAAACAGCGAATAATCTTCCAATTCCCAATCCTGAAGATCCCTCCCAAAAGTTATATTCCAGCTATAACTCCCATTATGAATGTCTAAGAGATCACTCACCATGGCAGTGGACATTGAGGCAATACGATACAAAGAAGGGAATCTCTCCTTCAGCGGTTGATCTCCGCACCAACAATCATCCCAAAATTTAATCTCATTACCATTTCCAACCACAAACTTCAGTTTGTCCAAAAATGCACTCCATCCCCGTCGGATATACCTCCACAAGCTCCCCCCATAAGAACCACGATCCTCAAATGTACACCATCCCCCATCGGTCACACCATACTTCGCCCCAATTATTTCTCTCCAGAAACTGTCCCTCTCCACTCCAAATCGCCACAACCACTTGCCTAATAAGGCTTTATTGAACAACACAAGGCTCCTCACCCCAAGACCTCCCATCCTCATCGGCAAACAAACAACTCCCTCCTCTCCTCTTCCAACCCTGCCCACAGAAATTCTCTTTGAAGCCTCTCTAGTCTCTTTGCCACTGCAATCGGAATGGGGAACAATGACAAAAAGTAAGTAGGGAGATTGGAGAGAGTGGATTTAATGAGAGAGTCTACCACCCTTCGAAAGGTACATACGCTTCTACCCTGCTAACCTTCTCTCCATCCTTTCCACAATACCATTCCAGATATGGGTACTTTTAAATCGTGCCCCTAATGCGAGTCCTAGATATGACATCGGCAACTGCGCAACCTTACAACCTAATATATCAGCCAGCTCCTCGACATTATTAACCTCCCCAACTGGAATAGCCTCAGACTTTCCCAAATTAATTTTCAAACCAGACACCGCTTCAAAACATAAGAGCAGACGGTGCAAGTTCCTGAATTGTTCTACATCTGCATCACATAAAATCAACGTGTCATCTGCAAATAACAGATGAGACACTTGCAATTGATCGACCATAAAACCCCTTATCAAAGCCGCTCTCACTGCTCTTTCAATCATCCTACTGAGAGCCTCCATCACAATGACAAATAACAATGGGGATAATGGATCCCCTTGTCTCAAGCCTCTACTGCTTCGGAAATAACCCTCTGGTGTTTCGTTGACCAAAACTGAGAATGAAACAGTAGAAATACAGAATTGAATCCATTTACACCATTTATCCCTAAAGCCACAGCGCCTGAGCATATATAACAAGAAACACCAATTCACATGGTCGTAAGCCTTCTGATATCTAGCTTACAAAGCATCCCTGGGGCCCTTAGGCGCATTCTTGAATCTATGCATTCATTCGCTATAAGCACAGAGTCCAAAATCTGACGCCTTTTTACAAATGCATTCTGAAACTTGGACACTACTTTTCCCAGTACCTCCTTTAATTTGTTTGCCAGGACTTTCGAAATAATCTTATACACCCCGCTGACAAGGCTAATGGGGCGAAAGTCCTTAATATCAGTCGCTCCCGGTTTCTTAGGGATGAGCACAATAAATGTGGCATTAGAACTTCTCTGGAATCTGCTACGTTCAAAAAAATAAGATAAAGTATTCAAAATGTCCAGTCGAACCACATCCCAACACGCTTTGTAGAATGAGAACGAGAAACCGTCCGGTCCCGGGGCCTTATCATCGTTCATGCTGAAAACGACCTCCTTAATTTCATCCTTCCCAAATGATCTCTCCATCCATCGGGCATCATCCTCATTGATTGTAGAAAAGTGCAATCCCTCCAATTCTTGCCTCCATTCAAATTGCTCCTGATAGAGGTTCTGATAAAAATTAACCAGTTGGCTTCCAATTTCCTATGGTTCCTCATAAGTAACCCCGTCTACCTCCAAAGCTGTGATGGAGTTGTTCCTCCTATTAGAATTGGCGCCCCTGTGGAAGAATTTAGTGCATTTATCCCCCTCTTTCAACCAAGTAACTCTAGATTTCTGTCGTCAATTAATCTCCTCCATCTCCACCAACCTCTCCATCTCTTCCTTTAATCCTCTATGTCTCTCCTTCTCCTTCCCAGTCAACCCCTGACTCTCCTTCCGCCTATCCAATTCCTCTATTTCTAACAGACACTGATTTTTACTGCAGTTAACATTGCCTACAACTTCCTCATTCCATTTCTTTAAGTCCCCTTTCAACGCCTTTAGCTTCTGATCCAATACAAAACAGGGAGACCCACTGACTTCATAGGAAGTCCACCACGTCTGTACTCGCTCCCTAAAACCTTCTACTTTCAACCACATCTTCTCAAACCTGAAAGGTCTTCTTCCACCACCCCTTCTATTCCCCGATAACATAATAGGAAAATGATCCGAGTATACCCTCCCCAATCTTCTCTGAGTGACATCTGAATATTTAGACTCCCACTCCCCACAAATCAAGAACCTATCAATACAAGTCAGAACGGGTTGATCCCGATTGGATGACCAGGTAAAATCTCCCCCAATCATAGGTAAATCCACCAACAAATTCTCCCTAATAAAATCTGAGAACTCCTCCATTGCCCTAGTTAGTCTCCCACCACTCGACCTCTCCGAAGGAAATCGAATCACATTGAAATCACCCCCAATACATGTAGGGAGATTCCACCAAGCCCTCATTCCAGCCAGTTCATCCCACAAACCCACTCTACTGTCATCAGAATTAGGCCCATAAACTCCTGTGAACATCCACCGAAATCCATCCTCACAATTTTTGAAAGAAATCGATATAGAGAACACCCCTATACTCACCTCCTTCATCTCAAGCACTCTCGTGTCCCACATCACCAACACGCCTCCTGAAATCCCTGATGACCCCAAAAACTGATATCCAACATGATCTCCCCCCCCATAAACTACGAATCACTGCCCTCGAGATAAACTCCATCTTAGTTTCTTGTAGGCAAACAAGATTTGCATCCCATCCCCTTAGCAAATGACGAACACCAAGCCTTTTACTAACCTCATTGAGACCTCTTACGTTCCAGCAAATGAGTTTTGGCATCATTGTAACACTCCATAACCCCTCCCCATTGTTCCTTTCTTGGACTCGCCATCCTTACCAGCATAGTTTACTGACCATTCGAGCCTCTTAAGCTCACGATCACCCTTTTTTTCTTAATTTACTTCCATGTGTACTGATGTCTTGTCCCCTATTAGCCTCCAGCTCCTCGAATAATTGTAGCAATCTACTTTCATACCCATCACATGACATGCCAACCAACTTACTGAATTTTATGTAGCACCCAGTTTAAAGGTGGGTGACCAACTTCTAACACATCAGCTCCTGAGGTATCCTCACCCTGATAGCCCTCGAGATGATCAAAGGACCGTTCTTTCTCTTCCACCACTGGTATAATGTCACTGTCACTTTCTCCTTTCTTGGCACCACCTACCCATAACACCAAAGCTTTTTCGGTCCCCATATCGTTATCTTTTGTCCTCCTATTATAAGTGTTCGTAATCCTTGATGTCGTCTGTGTATCGTTGTTTTCTTTCACTGTTTCCATTGACAATTTCTCCAAGTTCACAATACTGAACTCCCCTTCCTTAGACAGCGGTTCCTCTTCTTGTTCAACTGCAATCCCTTGTGTCTACTTCAATTCGGTTGACCCCCACAAAGTCAACCCCGTCATCGTTTTCATGGTATCCCGCTTCCATCCTCACCTGAGAATCACAATGTTCATCTCCTCCCTGCTTTGCATGTTCTGTAATTGGTGGTAGTTCCTCATGAGTCAATCCCGGTACGTGTATTTCACCGGTTTGATCCTTATCCAACTCAACCCCACACTTGTGACAACGTACCAATTTCATGGGCTCCATTTCGGGCCCGCTTCCAACCAGTCTAAGTAATTCATCTAATGCTCCTTTCAACTCCAGCGCACGGGTCATTATTTCAACCCTACTCAAACAAATGTCGTGACCTTCGTTATCTCCGACTTTATTTCTCCTTTCCTTTTGCTGAAGCATCCGTTGGTTGGCATTCTCCGAGGTCTGTGAGTTTGCTGTAATTTCTGCATAAGTCATCCTTTGTCTGTTTCGTTCAATCACCGTTTGTCGTTTGGCCTTATCCCTAGCAACAAATGAGTCAACAACTGCTTAAAACACCTGCAAGACCGACGCCCATCCCTCTCCATTTGCACCTTCTGTTATCATGACAACTCCTTTCCGACGCCTTTCTCCATATTGTGCTATCATTAAATATCTACCTCGATGGTTCACACACCGTTGTGCCAAGAAAGCTCTTGAAGACTCATTGAACTTAAAAACACATTCCTCAACTTCACTTCTCTTCCTCAATCTGTCTATCATATTCACCATCCAAATAGCACCATACCTTCCCATAAAGATTGAATCCGATAACTTCGAACCCCATTCTATCAACTGAATAGTGCCAGAATCGTTAATAGATACTGCGAAGTCCTTCGCCTCCACTCTGAAACGATGATTGAATACCAAACTACGCACATCCGCCAACTTTTTCCCCTGATTGTGTATTAGCAATTCATCAATTGGAAACGGCTGGGCGGCGCTAGGGTTTCCACAGTAAACGGCGCCTATGTGTGAACTGGGTGGTTGGAGTGGCTGATTTGTGGCGTGAGGCCGGTTGTGTGGTGCCTACCGGACCGTTGGTCGCCGGCGCCGATAGTGTGGGGGTGTGGTGGCTGGGTTATTTTGGATTGTGAGGGGAGCTCCATTTCTTGTTGTTTCAGAGGCAGAGGAAATCAATCAGCAAAATGCAAGAGTTGATTGAGTTGTTGCGAGTTTTCAGGTCAGAAGATTGTTAACAAATGCTGTCACCGCCTACTCTAAGAATGATTAGTTGAAATGTGTAACGCTGTGAGTTTCATCAATTAAAACTCTTTTAATTGCAAGTTTGACAAATTTTAGAGAAAAATTGTTTGATGTCTATCTGTTATGCAGGGATGGTTGGAGTTAGCTAGTGCACGGCATTCAATGGGTGCTTCACGTATCAACAGTACCTTGTTAGACCTCAAATTTCACCGTGCTTCAACAACGTTGCAAGTTAATGAGCAATCTGGTATTTTTACTGCTTATTCTTTTTGGCACAATTGATTTGCTTCCAGGAAATATTCTTAAAATCCTAAATTTCTACTTTATCCTAATTTAGAAGAGACTAACTAAATGCACGGATAAGGGAACCGGGGGGGGGGGGGGGGGGGGGGGTGTGTTGGGATATAGCTTTGTAAATTACACTCAAGGATATGCATTTTTTTTCCATTCAAGAATACTTAAAGTTCTGCACTCTCCCTACTTTTTACCCATGTTGAAACGAATAGAAAATGTAGCTTCCTTAAATTTTCCCCTGTGCTTATAATTAATTTTGAATTCTATCTTTTTAGCTGGGCCTGATAGAGAGTTACCACATTTCACTTTACGCAAATGGGCATCCTCCAATAATCCTGAAAAGAACTTTGAAGAAGCCAAGTTTGGGGAGGATGAGTTGTTAAAGATCAAGTCTAATAGTCTTCGACGTAGGGATACATCTCAGAGTTCTGGTAATGTTTGCTTCCTAACTTTTAGAATGACTGCGTAGGGAAATTTCTACTGGTCCTTCAATAATATAAAAGTGAGAGTGCTGGTCTCAATGGCTTACGGAAAATGACAGTAGATCAAGGATTTTACCTTGAACCTTGATTCAATCTCAATGAGTGCTAATCTTGTTACGAATTGTGAGACCCTTTTAGTTCGACGCTTTTCTATACTCACAAAAATGAAATGAGAGTGCTGAAACCTGTTGCCAATTGTGAACTGATCAGGTACCCATGTTCTAAATCCTTTCAAATCATTTTTGTCCAAGCCTAAAAGAAAAAAGTAAATGTTACTGTTGAGTAACTATTTGTTTCCGAACATGCTTCAATATATTACTTTTTCCTTATACGTAAGTGGAAAAATTAAGTTAGTTATTTAATGATTAAGTGAACTTTATAAACTTAGTCAGATGTGCTCTCGTCCCTGATGGAAAGATTTCTGCCTTTGTTTTGGCCTTCTGACCGTACTAAAACTGTATTAGAAACTATTTTCTACCACCAGATGCCAAAAAAGTGTTTGTGTGACCAGAACAGGACTTCATAATTTGTGCCTCGCTTTCCTCATCTGATTTCCTCCTTTGGCAATGCCAGTTAATCTAACATTTTTGTTTTTTCTCCTGTAAAGAAATTCAGGCAAGAAGTCCAGAAAGTGTTGGAACTCCTGTTTCTGTTGATGATCTAGTAAGTAAATATCCAAGATAAATATTCTGCTAGTACATCTCATGTTTTTATAAATAACTCAACTTGAATTTCATATTTTTAAACGATTCGACTTTTTTGCATTAATCTAGACTTCAAATATTGCATCAGGTTGCAGCACATTAAACCCAAAAGGATCTAACAATCTAACATTTCTGTCCATGTTATGTTCTTTTCAATTATTTTGTCTTCTTTTGGTTGATGTAAACTATTTTGTAGCCAAGTTCAACCCCTACAAGACAACGTATAATAAATTTAAGCTCCTATTTGAGCCCCATTTATTGAGAAAAGATTTTGTAATAAAGGAAATTTTTTCGAGAACTTGTTAAAAAGTAGGGAAACTTTTTGGGTTTACATGGGAAAATTGAATTTTAAAGAATGGGACTCAAACAGGGGTTTAATATATGACTTGCATTCCTCTAAATTCATAGGCTAGGTTTGATATTACAGCGGGATTGTGTCTGCAAAAAGTTTATTATCTTATCACACATTTGCAGGCTCAAAGAGAACGTTCTAAATCGTTGTCCATGTTTGGAACTTTGGTATCTCCTAAGCTTCGAGCTTCCCAAGTCTCATTTGAGACAGGTACTGTAGCAACTTTGTTCATCTAAACAATTATTTATTGCACAGCTCCACTGGTCGTATCAAAAGTGTTGTCATTTTTATTTATTTATTTTTTTGTTACTGCTTGCTTACTTAGCTGTTGTATGTGGATATCAATTCTAAAAAAATTAAACCCCCACCCCCCCCCCCCCCCCCCCCCCCAAATGCCACGTTCACATGGAAGCTGTTTTAAGATAATGACTGCATCCAGCATCATCTTCCATTATTTTATGCAATTTTCTTAATACATTCTATAATCTACTGCCAAGATGTGAACCTGTATTGACACATGCAGTGCTGCTTCAGGCAAGACACACGTCCTTACCCCCAATGAAGCAAATTTCCCCCTTTCATGTACCCGTATGTTCTTTTATGAAAAATATTAATTCTGTTGTACGGCTTTTTGGGATGATTTTATCCTTTGCAGCGCTCGAAATGCTGGTAGAGATATCAAATATGAGAGCTTCACTGCTCAGTGCCTATGATCAAGTGAAGAAAGACATGGAGACCGCCACCAAATAATCAATGGACGGGTTTCTAAGTCTACATCCCCAATTATTACATTATGGATCACGTTTCTCCTTTTCAAGTAGTTCGAACAAATTGATTGCTGCCATATAACTGAATGGGAGGGGGACAGAGTTCTAATTTTCTGTTATCATCGAATCTGTTATCTGTTTTCTGATAGTTGTGTAACAAGTCATTAACCTTAGGACAGTGGAAAAGAAAATATTTTCATAGTTCAATTCTGGTGCATTTTTGCAGTCCTTTAATTAAACTAGCACAAGGCTGCCAAGTACAGAAAGAAAGAGAGAGAGTAAACCCTATTTTATGATTCTTAATTTATCTTGTGGTTCTTTTTCTACCTATTTTCTTGTTCTACCATCTTTTTAAGTCCTTGAGCATCCTCATGCCTAGCAATTTTGACCTCTTTCTCGATTCCTCAAATTTCTTCTTCAGCAACATGCTTGGGAACAAGGTTTGTCACATAACTTCGAAACTTATCGTCATCAGATGATGATGAAAACGAACAATTCCCCGAAGCTTTAACTTTAAGCCATTGCATCTATTTTTATCCACTGGTTTTCACCTGAATGGACTGATGATTTCTTATGATGCTTTAGTTTTGCAAATTCTTCTCAGTTGTACAAATTATCCTCTCAGGAAAGACAGTCTTGGAAGGTCCAAAAAAGTAGCATTTGCACTCTCTTTACAAGTCAAACTGGACATGGGTTCTCTCTTGATCGAATGTTTCTTTTTGTCCTTGTCGATTTAGTGTCAAATACTCCATGAAACAAATATCAAACATACGAAAAAAGTACAGCTATTTTTGGAGTATTAAAAGAAATAGTGTATTATTAAAACTATGCGAGGAAAACTCAACGGAATTAAATCAGAGTGAAGTGAAAGAGTATAATTACTCTCCTTGATGTTGTTTACCGAAAATCTTTGAGTCGATATACATGTACTAATTTCTTGAATGCAGATGTCACAATGATTTTGTGAATAAGTCAACTACTATATCACTGGAGCGAATTTGTTGATAATCGAAGGTATTAATCTTCTGAAATTCATGTGCATTGAAGAAATTTGAATAGCTCGGTAGAAAGTTGGCTAAATGGGATAGTACTATACACAGTACAAAAAATAGAGGTCTTTATCAATTGCATTTTTTGATCTGGTACAAATTTGTGTACCATACATTTATTTATTGGCTTATAATAGGTGGATTTCCTAATGCATCTTTATCCAAATCTAAGTGGTTTCATTTTAATTCTATGGTAGAAAGGTTAATTGAAACAATCGATGCTATATTAACATCAAAGTTGACATAAAATTTGACAATCTCAAGTGACATTTTATCATTGGACGGTTGTAAACATAATCAATTTTTTCATCCAATTATTAATTATTACATGCAATTATGTCAAACTTTTTGTCAAATCACTCTGGCAACTAAGCTTTATCCTAATTGAGATGGGGTAACCGAAGTTTTGAATAATTACGTTAATGATCATTAAAGTTATTATTTTATGATAATAGTCATTGAAGTTTTAACTGTTGCCCTAATTATTACTTAGTCAAAAAAATTAACCTTAAATCCTAGTGACACCATTAAGTGTCAATGTGTCATCAAATGGCATTCATTGTTATGCCAAAGTCATAAAAAATTGTTGTTAATGAAATCGTGAGTTTACCATAAAATTTAAGCACAAAAATTTGACAAAAACTAATATTGCATTACATTTTCTCATCTGAACATTTTAATCTCCAATTTCTAACTCTTCGATTTTACCGACATGATGTAAAATATAAGCATTAAGCTGCTTATACAGCTCGGGCTGTACAGCAGCTTTCACAGCCCCCTCACAATGAGGGGGCCCCACCTCTATATTTTTTTTTAATGTGTGCGGCCCCCCCGATGTGAGGGGGCTGTAAAAAAAAGGTGTGAAAGTAGCTATAGCACGGTCCAAAATATAATTATATTTAGACACATTGATACTAAACGGTACCACATAAGATTTAGTGCCTGTCTGCGATGGATTTTCTATCCTATTTTTAGTGTCTTTGTAGCTATTATACAGTGCCGTTGTCAGTAGTCAAAGCTGTAATTTGTGAATGAATTAGGTAGAACGACAAATGCATCCTTTTACTCTCATTTCATTCTTCAATACAAAAGGGCATTTCATAAAATGATTCCTGTGAAATCAATAGTTGCTACAAATTCAAAAACTCATCTGACGTACCAACGGTCAGAAGTTGGATTAAAATTGAAGCAAAATCGTTACCAAACAAAGGATTAATATTTTCCATTTTACCGAGTGACCATAAGTATAAAAGTTAAAAAATAAAGTGATTATTAATCGAAAAAATAAATAAATAAATAAATATCATCGACATAATTCAGTAGTAGAACTAAAATTCTCTTACAACCATGTTCACACGACAGGAGTGTCAAATGCTTATTAATACTGCACAGAAATAGTTTATCTTACACCAACACAACTTCCAGACTTGATTATAACCAGACTGCCAGACTGTGCAACAAGTATAAAATATTTTGTTGTCAACTCTACGATATAGAGGAGAAGCTTGACAGAAAAACAACTTAATTATTATATTATATATAATGGTATATAATCCAAAACAAATACAAACCAGATATAATAAATATTTGGTGGAAGCTAAAAGAATGTGACCTTGAGCTAAGGTCATTAACTTACAAGTACTAGAAATACATGATCCTAAATAAATTGCATAGGTGCTGATTTAGTACCTGAGAATAACCTTATCTAGGTAAAAGTATAGTTTTCTCCATAGCCAAATTCTACTCTTCATTTCCTCAAGCTAGGCAACTTCACCCTAGCAAGTCGTGGGATTTCTTGTTTGTTAAGTTAAAGGGGACGTGTGTGTCGGCCACTTGCCCGGCCACAGAGAAGTGCATTCTTTGGGATGGGATACTCATCCCTCAATGAAGTTGAGTCTGTATACACCCTCAAATAGAACTGTTGTCCGAGGTATTGTCGAGCCCAAAACTCCGATCTTAGGTTCCACATTCCCACATTGTCAAGCGCGACATAGATGGCAGTCCACGACTTGGGATACACCTGCAAGTATCAACCATAGGAAACTTTTCAGGTTTAGTTTTTATGATCAGGCAATTTCTTTTCTGTGAATGTTTGGTACAAAATATTCGATAATAAAATATACATGATTTAAGCTTCTTTTTGTTCTTTAACTTTGTATAGTATGATATGGTCCCCTTTATCAAACAAGCCATGACAGTATATAGCTAAAAAATTACGAGATTCAAGCAATTTTCATCTCACCTGAGTAGTGCAACGAGACACTGCATCACGAAGATTGTACTGGTTCCTACTAGCAGTAGTCCATTGCCCTCCATCCATTCTGGATTTGAGATAAAGCAATTAATAAGTATATGTTTAGAAGAAATGAAAGTAACTACTCAAACTATGTAAAAAATGAATGCATACAGGTGTATTTTCTGGTGCTTACCCGACTACAAAGAAGGAGTAGCCATTGAGGTGATAGCTCTGAATAATGTCCTCGTTGTTTTCGAAGACAATTTCAACGAATGCTCTATAATCAACTCCGAGTACGGACGTGTCAAGGTATATTCCTCCACCAGTGGGAGCATCAGAAATACTCCCAACACGAAAAACACCACTAATTTTGAAGTAGTCAGCAATCTTCAGGGGAGTGTCAGCCGGCACGAAGGATACACTGTTGATCGCATATTTCTGTTTACCATTGACTTGACCAGCAGAACTCGAAAGCCTAATAGTTTTTGTAGTGTTTATCATGCCATAGTGGTATGAACCTTGTGGATTTGGTCTCGGTCCACTTGCGGTAAGATTAGTCCTAATATACAAAGAATTAAATATAAGAATCACTTACTAGTCGAAAAAGGGATTATAATACTGAAGCCAGTGTAATGGATATTACCTGATCGAACGAGCCTGGTTTAGCGACCAATCAACTTGAATTGTTGGTCCACCAGGTGGTGAGCCGGAGACCTGAGTATTTGAATTTGCATAATGAAAAACCCCAGTCGTGGTGAGTACGGTACTGGTGAAACGGGAGGACACAACAATATAATAGTCCTTAGGGGCTTGATCTGCCGTTATAAGCACAGAGTAAGATTGACCAATGTGAACATCAAGGGACGAGTAGGTAGTTTGAAGAGTATGCGTTCCTTCAACTTCAACCAATGTCATCTTGTGTCCTTCAATGCGGAAGTTGAGTGAATTTTGTAATCCAACATTCGATATCCTAAGCCGGTAAGTTTTTCCTGTTATATATAGCATTAACTTTGATCAGATATAACAAGTTTGATGAAATTGGAGCGGATTGATCGACTTTTAGCTAAAGTAAGTTGCTTATCAAAATACACGTTTTTATCGATGACAAACCTTGTTCGACGGTGAAAGAGACGCCATTGGAACCACGTCCGTTAATGAGAATTCCAGCAGGGAAAGGCAGCTTTCTGCCCCGGTCGAGAATTGCCTTCAAGTCCTATATATATGACGATCAAAGCTCATATTAGCTAATATCAGTTTCCAAAGGCATAAATTTACTACGAACTGTGGGAGCGACCGCGAGGATGACCGACACACAAACGGGGTGGGGATTTTTTAATTCACACGGGGCCCACTCATCTCATGTGAGGGCACGGTCATCTCTGTGGTCATCGGTGCGGGTCAAGTGGCTTAACTCTAAGCATAATCAAACATGCCAACTTTTCCATGTTAAAAATTGAAACATTTTTAATTAAATTTTTGCTTTCCCTGTGCATGTCAGTATATTGCTATAGAGGTAAGCTCAAAAACAAGGTAGACACGTGTCGAAACATGATTGAACAATTTGAAAAATAAAAAAAAAATAAAAGAAAAAAGGTAGCCAACCAATTTCTGTCAAATCAATCTGTCCTCTGACTCCCTATTACTTTGACTAGACTAGACAAGACAGCTTGAATCGGTCAGGAGTAATTTAGTGTTTGTTTGGCCCTCATTTTCTGAAAATGAAAATAGGTGGAATAATGTTTTTTTGAAAAATGAATGGTTGAAAAAGAAAAAAAAGTTTTCGATTTAAGTGTAATATTATTTTATGAAAGATTGTATGGTTGAAAATAGAAAAGAGAAAAATGAAATGTAATGTAATGAAATTTAATAGGGGTCAAACAAGGTTTAGTGGATTCACAAAGCCTCAACTTTTTATGGGCCCCTAAAGAAGTTGGATCACAAGACATCCAGCTGTGAATGGCCCACTTTCATAACAATGGTCAAAGGTCTAAGTTATCGACGCTGAGAATTAAAGTCCAAGGCCCAAATTAATGGGCAGCAGCCTCTACTTTACGATCTCGTAAAGCTATTTATTTGGAGTAGTAATCTCAGTTTAGGTAATGTTGGTGTGACATTAAATGATAAGTGAAATTGAATGGCCCATTGAATTTTACCTTTCATTTTACCTATCATCTAACGAGGTCGGAATTGCAATCCCAATTGGGCCAAATAGCATGATTTCCACTTTACTGGCAAAACAAATAACCCTCTGACGTGGCACCGCATTAATCAAAATTTATATTGTGAGAATTAAAGTTCATGCTAAGCCTAAAAAAAGTGCTCACAAATTATTTCAAACTTGTTTGGATAATTAAATAAAAAACAATAAAAATAAAAATAAAAAATCTTATAAGTGAATTTCTAAAGATTTACCAAACATGATCAACAAATTCAATTTTGGGCTAATCGGAGATGGTGGCAGCAAGCAGGAGGCGAAGAATGGGGAAAAGACTATTACCGTGTGATTTTTCTTGTACCAATCTCCGATCAAGATAGTGTAATCCCCGGCAGGATCTGAGAAGGGAACCGGAATTCTGGGTCTGCTGAGGATTCTGATGCCTCCAAAACCACCAGCGGCCTTGTGGAATGCGAGCGATGGGAAATAGTAAAAGCTTCCGATTTGATCCTTCACCTGTAGAATGTATGTGAAATTTTTCCCTGGAGGAATTGGACATGTTGTTCCATATACTCCATCTTCAAATGAATTCCTCCTGTTCTGGATTCCATTCCTGCATTTTTCACATCCAAAAAAACATGGGAATTATCAGCTCTAATCACCTCCATAATCATATTTTTGTTTAATCGATGAGATTCAATGAGGAATCTATTCTCACTTTCCAGTGACTGAAGATGACAGTACACCTTTTTGTTTGGAACTGGTTTGGAATTTGGATAACTTACATTTTAACTTTAAAGTAAAAAAAAATAAAAATAAAAAGGTTACCAATTATTTTAATATAAACTAAAATATAAAGTAGTTAGCCAGATGTGCATGCCAGCTTTATGGCGCCGAACCGCCCAAAGTTACTTGGAGCAACGGCCCCACAGACTAAATTCAGCATTTGTATTTCACATGCATTCGACGCTAAATCGTGTCTTCATTAAATTTATTTTGATAAATAATTTTATTAACTAAAGAGGAAAAATACAAAGTCTTTTATTTCTAAAACACATTCTTTATAAATAATATATATAAAACCTCATAAATGTAGACGGACATTTTGATAACAAATTTTAAGAAAATTCCTTATCATCACAACTTACTCTCTCCGGTCCACAAAAATAAGTTTATTTTCATTTTCACAAAAACTTAAAAAATATAATTAATATATTTAAAAACAAATAATTTTACTTATATTTTCTTAATATATCTTATATATTAAATAATAATTTAAATAAAAATAATTCATATTCGTTGATAATAAGAAACATTAAATAAAAATATATTAAAAATCTAAGAAATCCTCGGCCCCGGATGTAAAAGGGGCGGGCCCCGCATGTGTGAAGATCTAAGGTCGAGGTGCTGCCAGCTCGACCTTGGAACGAAACTCGGGATTTGAAGCATCACTCTAAAAATTATTTGATATAAAATTGTAATGATTAGTTGAGAAGATTTACTGAAATTGATGTGTATATAATTAATTATAGGTGGGAACCCGGGCACATCACAATCTAGAAAAGATATGCTAATTGACAGCCTTTGATGTGACAAACCCATGTGGTATTGGTAGGCAGGCAGGCTGGCTTTCCACTGTGTAACTAAAGTTCAAAAATACGAGTCAAGTATAAAAAATAATTTCTATATCTCTTTTATACGTCGTTTTTAATTCAACTCAACCTATTCAAAACTCCATTTTTGTTAATTAAACTGAAACTCATTTTAGCGTTGGAATAGATGAATACATACAGATATCCTCCTCATTTATTGCATCTAATAATATTATTGCCCACCAATAAAGTTATAAGTATGGAAAAAATTTAACAGTATTTGTCTCGACTCTGACGTGACGCTGGACTTCCCAACCCAAAAATGGCATACATTATAATGGCCAATAATAAATACAAGGATAAGACTACATTTATACTTCCGATATACATAATAAATGATACCCCTTCACATTGAGAGGGGCTCACGCATAATAAATTATGTGCGAGACCCTCTACATGAGGGGTGTCAACAATTATGTGTACTGAAAGTGTACCTGTAGTACTATTTGTATTTAGAATGCACCGCTGCAATGCATTATGGCAGTCCAAAATTGGAAATTCTGGATTAGATCATTTAATTATATATCTAACTGGAAAATTTATGTAGTCAATTCTATATTTATTAGTCTGTATTAAAATTAACTTAGTAGAGATGTCTGATCAAACTATAAATATCTATATTCGTTAGATATTTCCAAGAAATAGCCTGAACTATACAAGGGTATGGATGACTAACAAGTCATTTTCACAAAGAATTGAAATCATTATCTGCTTTATTTAACCTAGCGAGAAGCTCTATGAAAAATTACCAACACAACCTCAACTCACAATGGAAAAACTAGCAACGGTATGAGAACAATCAAGGACCACATTGTCCATTTACTCAAAATTTATTGAAATTAAATAGTGAGATCTGGAAAAAATATGAACTGTCGTTACCAGGAAATGAGAAATGGCTCATCCAAGCTATTGAAGACGTTGATAATGAGATTATCATTTGTAACAGAGTGAATATCAGGTCCAGGAAATTGCCCATTGATCAAAATGCCCTAAACAAACAGATCATAATCATTGGATTTGCCCGGCTAAACAACTTCAAAACAAACAAACAAACAAACCTGTTGGCGAACTCCAAGAGGATAAATGTCACCATAAGAAACATTCCATGTGAAGAATTTGTAAGGATCTTCAGCTCCAGCAATTGCTAAAACCACAAACAGAACCACTAATTTTAGCGCCATTTTCACTGAAGAACTAGTCTCCATCCGGTTGGTTGTGTGAACGAGGGTTTCTGAGGATTTAAAAAGGCTATAGTGAATGATGAGGCATGGATGGCATAATGCATATATAAGTGCGGTACAGAGTGGTCGCCTGTATGCAAAATAAGTCAAGAGAGAGACTCGAACAGCCGTAAAGGAAAGACACGGAAACGATTATGGAGTAATAAAAATTTAATAAAAAATAAAACTCTCATGGAATATAATTATTGAATTTGTACTTAAATATTTCACTAATTTTAAATTTTCTCGAACGAGCAATAAGGAGAAATCCGAGGGAAAATTAAATGAAATCAATGGGAGTGTCGGTGCAGGACCAATAGTTACCACCCACGCCACATGCCCCTCTGTTTGTTTCCTACTGTGGTGGGTAACTTCTTGGCTGGTGGTTTTGTGAAAATTGTTATGTCAGTTCCTCAACTATTTCCTGAATATCAAGGAGAACCTTAAATTATAAAAATAGGCACTTTGGTTATCTATGTTTCATTTTAGTTAGAACGATCAATCTTCGATAGTCGACCCTATTTGAATTGCTGTTAAATAGTGTCACGGATGGGATTAATGTTTTGTTCAAAATCCTAAGCATTGGCCCTACTCAAGTGAAGAAACTTCTAGTTTCACAAAGCTAGACGTAAATGTAAGGGTCATTTCATTTTTAATAAAAAGTCAACAGAGTTCAACATGAAAGACGAATTTTGTGCAAATGTAACTACAAGTCAAAGGGTGATTTGCTTCTTTTGAAATTCAATACAATAGGTTGACAACTAGTAGTACAATTTTTTAAACTAGATTGAGAACGTGTAGTGGATGTCTCCACACCACTCCACATGCTCGAGCACAGGTGGTTATAAAATAATAATATTATTTGCACATTCAAAACGTAAATTGTTGTTGACATTGTGTGATGTGTAAAAGATTTGACCATTGATTTAGAGTGTGTTTTGTGGAGATTAAAATTAGATTTTCAGTAGATTGTAATAAAAGTGTTTGAAATGTGTGATTGAAAAGTTATGGAGTCCATAAAAAATGTGGTTAATATTAATTGTTTGATTTTGACTTAAATTAAAATTTGAACCTAATAGGTGCTCAAATAATCATTATTCAAATAAATGATCACATCATACAATTTTGACAAAAATGTCAACAAAAATATAAGCGTGGCATGGTTGGTTGTAAAATGCACTTGGACGTCTTTACGGCACCCACGGAATGTCCATGTGCTGTGTTAACACCGCCTGGTAGGTCCCACTTCCCTTATAAACCATTTTCCATGTCCTTTCCTACTACAACCATTTTTCCCTTTCATCATCATTATTCGTCTAACTTCTTGTCCACTTTTGCGTGCGTTTAATCTTTTACTTTATTTTTTAATTGGGTGATCTGTAAGCTGAATCAAGTTTTACTGGGTTTGAAACCAAGGAATTTGAATTTTATATTTTACAAATAATATTAAGAGTCAGTCCGATTGTGATTATGAAAATTGATTTTTTAACCGTTACAGCGAAAAGTGATCTCACCTGTGAGTGCAGAAATCAAAAATAACGTCTAAAATAATGAAATAATAGTCAAAAAATTAATTTTTTAGGATCAAGAATTGGTATTAAACGAGGGCTAATAATGGGATTAGGATACCTAGTAAAAGAGTTTTAAGAGTTTGTGAATTAAATATTCATATTATTCCATTCACGTGATGGTAAGTACTGAGAGCACGTGAAAGGGATTTTATTTTGTCTTTCCCTTACAGCTGGCCAGTTAATAATAGAAAGGTCAAATACAATTGGGAAATTTAATTTTAAATAATTATAATATTACTATCACATGATCAAAATACTGACATTTGTTGATTAACTAGCATTCTTTTTTTTTTTTTTTTATTTCCAGGTATCCCAACTTCGTCAGACTAAATTCTGGACCTTTAGCCACCGGCCCCTCAGTGACTCGAGGAGGTAAATCGCAGGTTATACCCTTGTTGGCTCCCAAGTTTCCACTTGGTTTATACTCCTGACCCCAATAGAATCCTCCTCAGTGCGTTGATTAGGAATCGAACTCCCCACGTTGAGGTTGCAAGCCCGCCATAGTGATTGTTCCACCAACTCGGATATACCCTAGGGGGCGATTAATTAGCTTTCTTTAAATCTACCTTTTGTTGCTTGCAAAAGAATTTCATGAATTCTTATTTTACGTTTTTAATTAACTTCATTTATCCCTCTTTGATTTAACTAAATAAGTGGATAGAAATTTAAGTCAAAGTCACAATTAATATTAGCCACACTTTATGGGATCAACAACTTTAATATATATATATATATATATATATATATATATCACATCAAGGGAGAATTATTTTATGGACGATTTTAACCTCTATATATTTCAATTATTTCAATAAAACATTACTTTTCGTTTTTCGATATGTAATTAATACTAACCAAATATTACTTTTACTCACTTATAAAGTTTTTTTTTTTAAATAACGTGTAATACACGTTCAACTTTAACTAGTCACTATAAATACAATATGACATAGAGCATAAACTTTAGTCCTATTTGACACCCATTTAATTATTATTTTATTTTTTTTTAAGAAATGTGTTTAAAATTTAGAGAAATTTTTTTTAAAATTTACGTACAAAATTATTTTATTGAGAGAATATATGATTAAAAATGAGTTTTAAAGGTAATTTTTAGAAAATGGCCTCAAACGGAGGCTTTTATACAACTTATTTGGAAATTATACAAAACCTTTTTTGCATCTTATCTAAATAGTTGCATTAAATTGACTATGTAGTTAAATAGAACTCGTGTGAAATGATCTCAAATTTATTCAAACTAAAATTTTCCATCTGCAAGGTTTTTGGTCAAACAGTACTATTCTAACTACGTTAAAAGTCAACGCATTAACTGCCAGTACGTATTGCTTGTTTAAGAGCATAAAATGTAGTATAAAGCTACTCAAATAGGGGCATTTGATAGGATTACATGCACCCGTTTGCCCCTTTAAAAATTAAAATAATATAAAACTGTCCAATAAATATTCGACAAGTGTCTCCTATTTTTAAATCCTGTTATTGACCTTATTTGTGTACCATGACTATAAAATGTACAGAAGTGCTTCAGACCCCGGGATTAAATCTTGGGTTTCAATCCACCTCGGCCCCTTGATCTTCAATCACGCAGGGCCCGAGCGATTCACATCAGCGGCAGAGGTTGGCTCCAAAATCGGGATTTTATCTCGGGTTGAGCAGCATTATTCTAAAATGTAAATTGTTGTGGGCCGATTTATATTACTTGAATTTGTCTTGACGTAAAGATTAGGCAGTGGAATCCGGTGTCCCCTCCTCCACCATTATTTTGCATTTGCATGTGCCGTGATTGCAGCATTATTGTACATGATTTCAACGCGGTCCATTCAAAAAAATTGAAATTTTGGAGACATTGGATCGGGCGGGCACCTAATTAAGTGTATGGAATTTAGAAATAAAAACTCATTTTATTCATACGTTTTACAATGAAATTGTGCTACTATTATAATGTACACAAGTTTTGAGGAAAACACAATACGAGATAGTGTAAAAAAATAAAGAATACATCCAGCAAAGTACTTGTAAATTCATCGAAATATGTGAATACTACAATTTATAAACACTAGACAAACATTTGCTTAAGAATCATGTAATTTTCGATATATTACTACACCTTCAAGGAATTGTGTTCAAAATCCGGTAACTTGAAAAAATATGATCTATCGTTCAAAATAACTTTGGTGATTGTTGTCGGAAATTTGACTAACGCAATCAAAAGAACAAATAAAATAAACAGAAAAATAGAAAACAGTAAATGAAGCGAGGTATGCCAATAAAATAAATAAATCTCCTTAAAACAGATTTCGCCCCCCAATGAAGTGCAAACGGGATTATGGACGTCTGTCTCCCAAGATACAACGCTCCTTCCAAAGTCGATACTGCACAATACCAACCTTGTCGGTCGATCCAATGAAAGATCGTACTCGAACGGAATAACCACGGAAATATAAGAGAGTTTTTAGAGTAGAATATGGAGAGAGAAGAATTTAGAATCAATTGAATTCGTAATTGATTTGGTGTGTCAAAAAATGAATCTGGGATTCTCTATTTATAGAGATTGAAGTGTTTCATGGAACAAGTGTATGACATTTCAGGAACTGGTGCACCACTTGGTCTAATTCGTCTTAGCTATTGGATCACACTATTTCATGATCTGACGGCTCAGATTGAACCATGAAGCGAAGTGTTCATTTATCATGCCTATTCACTAATTTTTGAACAGTCACAACCATGCGTACATCTAACCGCCACGCAGGACGAAGGGACACGACCTACCACACGTGCGCCACCTAGAATGCCAAATCACCGAGCCTTACACTGCCACGTCATCGAACCACGAGTCCATTTTCGAAAACTATAAGGCTCCCCAACTCCTCACGACGATGCGTAGTGCCAAGTGCGCCTCTAAAACGCTCAATGCGTACTTTGCGACTTGCGCGTGCCGGGACCGGGACCAGGACCGGAGAGGGTGCGAAGCACCACTCTAGTAGTGACTAGCCTTTGACTAGCTAAAGTCAGCCAAGTGATAGGTAACTTATTAAATTATATATTATTCACACAACAAACTGTATAAACAAGACTATTTTCTTGTAAACTTTCGATATGAGACTCCTTTCCATATAAAAAACACTTAAAATGGGCTTATCAACATATGAGCCTATATTGGAGACTTTTCCAATTCACCCAAATTAATTGCAATGACCCACCTCATTAAATATTACATTTAATATTTTAAACCCAAATCAAATTTAATTAATTCCAACAATCGAGAATTAGGTTGTTGACTGGGACTGAACTATAATTCATGTTGGCTCTTGGAATGATTCCTAGAGCATGCGTCCAACTTTATTTGAGTTGCAATGCTGACAAATTATTACTTTGTGCTCGAATATATAGTTTTGTTGTCACACATAAACATGTTCGTCAAGCAAAAGTTCAACCTTCCATATGAGTCAATTTCATTGATATTACATGTACATTAACTTTTGCATTGAGTTTGACATCTGTTGACATGAAATTCATCATAGCTATTGATTTTTACGACGGCGCGTCACTAGTCAAATTTTTGACACATAGGAAGGAATATACAAATAGCATAATTCTAATTCTAATTCAAACCGAATTTGTTCTTTTAAATCATGCTTGGTGTACATTGTCTTTGACATTTTTTTGACAAAATGTCACACGGCATATTATCATTTGACAGATTCAAAAAAAGCTATCTTCTAATCCAATAATTTTTTGCCAACACATTTTTCTATCAACAAGGTGGTAAAAGACAATATGAAGGTGACAAAATCCTTGTTTTTTAATATAGTATTAAAATAGCAGTACAATTGTACAACTGTTTGACAACCGTTAATTTAATTTATGATTTACTGCATGATCGTTTTTAATTGCACATTAACATATAAGCACGGATTGATAGGGCAGCACTGGGCTGTAAGCCCTTGTCCAATAAATGGCCCAAAAAAATGTTGAAATATTTTAATGTGGAAATTACACCAATAACCTATTTTAATAAAATAGTGAACTATTACTACTGCAATCTTTTTAATATAGGTAATACTACTAGTGAGGTAGTAAAAATGATAAGTGCAAAATGTATTCACCCCCACACTATTCTTTTCTTTAAGAGTGTGTTTAATTGACACAAAAAATATCATCTACAAAAGAAAATATTTTCCATCTTTTGTGGAAAATAAAAATCACCTCTACCCAAAGAAAATGTTTTCCTTAAAAACAAAGAAAATTAGGTATATTTTCAAAAGTTGGAAAATATTTTCCATGGAAAAAAATAACAATCAAACACTCTAAATAGGAATTTAGGTGAAAAACTGATATTTTTCATAGAAAATAAATGTATCAAACACATCCAATGTTTACGTTCTTATAACCCCAATTACAGCACCATTTGACTCGTTTTGCAGAATTCATGAAAATGAAATCCAAAAACTCTTCAATCAATCCGACAAAATCTTCTTCATATCTCAAGATTTTATTTAATCTTGATTCAATTTTTTCATTCCATTTCTTAGAACATAAACTTATGATATTACAATTTCTATACAGTATAAAACTAGTCCCGTAGTCCTTCATTCTTCTTGTGAAGTTATAAACTAATAGCATCCACCCCAAATCTTCGTGCGTCCATGGGTTCTTTATGTAAACATCGGGAGAAGATAATCCTTTTATGTTCAACCCTAGTCGTTGCTTATCTATGGGATCTATAAAGAACGAGCAAAAGGTTGAAGCTTTGGCTAGAACGGTAACTCCAGAAGCCAAAATACCTATGGTGTCAACCACCAAATAATAGACAGACGATGCAATGAAATCTGTGTAGATAATCAATCCCAAACGAGAAAATACGCCTACACCACTTATTGCCTGTTCGTTAAAAGTTCTATTTGATTCCAAGGAAAACACCAAACAAGAACAGGAGTGGCAAAAGAAAGATTAGGTACTGTAGTTATTGAATCGAGCTCCAAGAAGAAAAAATGGTGCGTTAGTATAGACAGTAGGCACTAGGCGATTGCATTTGTTTTTAAAATCATTATATTACACATTCATGTAATTTGTATATGGACGAATGATTTTACTTGTATGGCCTATTGTATTTGGTCCTCCAATTGATTGTTATTATAGCTTGACCAGACAGTAGCTTATATATATTATTCTGTAACCAAAGTTTTTCTAGTGAGAATAGATATCACACATTATGTGCCACACACGCATAATACCTATGTTTTTACTTAAATGTATTGTTCATGTCTTGCTATTCTACATATCATAATATGACAAATGCATGCATTCTCCGCCCAGGAGATACCTGATTATCGACACCCACACTATCACAACGCTACACGAGCAACTTCCCAAATGGTTGAGGTGAAGCTATAATCAGTTTTTTGTTACATGATGTTATACATTGAACAATATGAATCATAATGCATTGTGGTTTAAGCAATAATAAGCTTCCTTTCATATTACGGTAAATGTCACGCACCCAATCCCATTGGTAATCTTTCATAAATTCTTGCATTATTACCCTGCTGAAGTCTTGTTACAGTTTTTTATTGTACATATTGAGCTCAATTTGTTCCCCTTTATTTACTTGATTGCCAGGAAGTAGGAACAAACTTTGATTTTTCAATTTTGATTAGATAGATGTTGTCTAGTTGATTCTACTCATTCATTGTTAACAAATAATACCATGTTACATGGCGTGATACATTGGTAAATAAATGTGGAGCATTATGCAATGTAATTTAAGGGTAATCAATTCCTTTGATATTATGGTTACTGTTATATACCCCATTCCATTGGTTTTCTTTCATATAGGCTTGCACTATTAACTGACTGCGGTCTCATTACAGTATTTTATTGTACACATAAAGCTCACATTCACCCATGTATTAAAGCGATTCCTAAGAACAAACTATCATTTTCCAATTTTTATCTGTTTTAGATGCTGTCTATTTTCTTTGCTTCAATCATCCTGACTGAATAATGGTCCGGTATGTCTTCATCAGTCCTTACGCGTGAGCACATTATTTTCGTATTTCCTTTCACATTATAGCCAATGCTATGTTCCCTATGCAGTTGGTAATGTTTTAGATGAGAATGCAACCCAGATATTTCCATGTACGTGTTATTGTCATGGTCAGGAGTAGACTGTTATTTGCCAATGTTATCAGTTTATTTGTTAAATATTAGTGCTTTCCTCATTCATCCTTATGAAGCAGTGTTTCGATATATATGCATGGTGCCTAAACCCTGAGCAGAGCATACTATTTTAAAATTTGTTAACATAACATTTTTGCACGTTGTTTATAGTTTGACTATATCCTTATGCATTTCTCACGATTTTTTTTCCTTTCTTACTTTTCGATTCAGGAATGGGAATTTTACATCTACCTTAGCAACAAATTTGGGGGAAGCATGAATATATACTTCAAAATGAAGATATCTCCAATCCAAACCTGAAGCTTGTTCAAGGTCATATGCTTTGGTCATTTTCTAGACATGAGTGACATTCGACTCTAACACGAGTTTATTAACAAAATGCTCCTGATGGAAGTAAGACAGAGCACGCAGGATGAAACTTTGTTTATTGTATCAAATGATTATAAATGTTGCAGTATCTTATATAAAATGCAACTCTATGTGCAGCCGTGACATTTGGTGAATTCGTGATCAAGTATGTAGGATATATTATCAAACAGATGACACAGGTTATGCGAGAAACTTTCATTCAACCATCTCCTTTTTTGGCATGTCAACTCTACAAGCACGACAACACGAAGTTAAGTGACCGATACGAGATAGATCTCGACCTTATTCCCAGGAGGGAGAGGAAGGCAAGGGAACTAGTTAGCACATAAATGTCAAGACACGATGTGATCTCTCTCTTTCTCTCTTTTTGGGAAAGTATGTGTCATGTCGATTTAGTCTTAGTAAATATCTTTCGAAAGTTTACATCTTATGTATTGATATGTTGGTACGGATATCTAGGAGAATTTTGTCTATGCAAATTTGCTAGGTTGTCTTCACATTGATGATGTTTTACCGACTCTTACTAGATGCAATTTTTATCGTCAATGTGGTAAATCGAAATGTTATTAACCTTTGTTCATTCCTGTGTTACATAAAATTTTTTGGTCACATTTGATATTAGATTTGCATCTTTTTGTCAGATCAAAGCATTGGTCAAATCAGCTATCACTCATCTATATTTTAATACGTCATTATTTCTCGTAATTGACACATTACACTTGGTCACATTTTCTCCCATTTATAAGTTTATATGAGAATTAATCTTAACTGCTTTCCATTTGTAAATGTTATTGTCTGTTCAAATCATTTGTCCTTCTATCAACTTTGAATTTCATATTCATACACAAATGCAGCAATATGTTGGTAGCTATGATGTACCGATATGGACAAATGTGTCCGACATAATATGTGTCGAATACGTCGATTGGTAATTTTTCAAAAAAGCACTGGCACGATACATCGTCGACACGTTAATTAAACTCTTTAAAATTCTTCATTTATATAGTATAAATTTATTTTTATACTTATTATTGATTTTTCTTGTTGAAATCTTTTAAATATGAGTATTAATTTGTTATTTACTAATAATTTTGAGTTAAAAATATATAATAGCTATCATAAGAAAGAAAAATAATTATTGTAGACAGTCCAAAGAGTGTCGGTATCGACACGTGTCAGACACAGACACGCTATCTTAGTTAGAGTGTCCGTGCTATAGAGGTTGGTAGATTTACAAGTACAGGTAAGTATCCTAATTAATTCACAACACTACAACAATCCAAGTAATGTTGTGAATACATGCTTGAACGTTCATTTTCTAACATCATAAGACTTATAAAACATCCATGTTTTATAAGATGCATTATTTTTGACAAAAACAGATGAATGTAGTACAAGTGATTAAAATGTATACACTACAGATATTGACTGGAGCTGAATATTCATTTCGCATAATGAACTCCACATCAGGTTGTGTTACCAAACATCCGTTCTCTTCATTTTCATCTTCATCTCCTTCTGGCTCTAAGAATGTTAGTTGCAAGGTGGATGCAAACTCTTGTACCATCGGTATTGACTCAATTGAATGATTTAATAACTGTGTCATTTTTTGTACGATTATCTTGCAAAACAATTCTTGATTCTCGTTGAATATAAGTTGGCCTGCTGCAAATAATACTCTGTTTGTCTAACTTGTAACATCAATGCTTAGTGCATAAGCTGTGACATGGTGATCCTTTCTCTTCAGCTCCAAGTACAATTAAGTGAGTCGTTGTTGCAACAAATTTGGACCAGCAGTCAAAATGTGCTCGAACACATTTTTTTAATACATTGACGTATTCCATATTTGCATTCAAATAATTTGTCAATGTCATGTATTTTAGGTGTCGGGCAGAGTGAAAAATAAAAAAAATTGAGTAACAAAAACGTAGTATACACGAGAACTTCAAGAAATCTAATTCGAGAAGATAAAAGTAGGTGAATCTCACACAATCAGCCATATAGCCGAAAAACATTATATCTTAATTAGCGAGAACGTTTAACACCCCTGTAATAATGCCAAATTGAAATTTCTAAATATTTTAATCGATTAATCCTGAATGCATAACGGTAAAGAAGTTTTAATTAAGACGGAGACTAAGTACTGAAATTCATTAATCAAATTTTATATTTCAAACATTTGTGATGCAATTCATAGAACGTAAAGTTACCTCAAATCACTTTCCTGATGCATCGTATTTGAAAAGAATCTACAAATTTGATATTTTTGCCAAGTTATGTTTATGGTTATAATTTGTTTTTTTACAAGCGTTTGATTGGTTTGTTTTTAAAGCATTGAAACAAACTTAAAAATTCATCTAATTGCATCGTTCACTTTGTCGACAACGAAATATGTGATCACCTTGAATTATATTTTACGTTGGAGTATGAGTTTATTAGGATTTTTGGATTTGATGTCGAATTGTTAACTAGTTAAAATATTTTATCATCAAGATTTTACACAGCAAGATATTTATTGTTTGAAAGTTGAGTTACAATATTATCAGCATGATGTGATTTCTGAACCTCAATTTCAAGTATCTACGCTTTTTGATTTATGCCAAGAATTGACTGCAAGTAGAAGATTAAAAGACTTTTGTCTTTTTGACTAAATTGATTCGTCTAGTATTGACACTATCTGTTTTAACAGCTACCGTGGAGTGAGCATTTTCGGCAATGAAACGTGTGAGTACAAAAATTCGTAACAAGATGATAGTGTTCTTACTGATTGTTTAATACTTTATATTGAACGAGAATTTTCTTTGAATTTAGATTTAAATTATATTATTGATGAATTTTATGTTGTAAAGCATCACTGGGTACAACTGTAACGGGTAATATTATTATGACTTTTTTTATTATATATGAATTTTATTCGTACATTAAATTATCTAAATTTTTGCCCCAGGTAATATTAAATTCTGGCTTTGTCCCCCTTAACATATTAAATTATTCTATAAGTATACCAAAATTTTTTTCTTACTTTTTAACCACATTCTTCTAAAAATCACTATTCACTGTTGTTGACCTCGAAAATTGGACATTTCACGTGGCCAATCGAGAGCTATTCTACGTATTCTTCCCTGCGCACAATCAACGCACGGTCAGACGCACTCGACCGGGACCAGTGGGGATGGTGGCGGCCGTATACACTCCGACGGTCAAGTCAGGTTCAGACGGTTGAAACAGTACCCAGGGTATTGTACAAAATAATAAAGGGGAGGAGAAAATATATATATGCTTGTTATGGAGTGCTATCTAGTGAGAGTTTCATTACCTTTGCCTCTTGCCAATCCTTGGGTATTTATAGGTGGGATGAACCGTCGGATTAGGGCACATGTATATATCTGACGGTATAAGGTGTCTGCTCATAGGCGTCAATCAGTCACGTTTGTAAAGTGGGCGGATAATTGCTTCTCCCGAGTTGAGTTGATATAAAGTTGATAAGTCACACCAACTAGCCTCATGGAGACATCAAATCAATTTAAACCTTAGGGGCAGAAAGAATTTTGGCAAAGATCTCCTTCTAAAATTGACGACATATCTTCTGACAGAGGTCCCCGAAGTGTACTTCGCTCGACATCATTGGCAAGGGCGCTTATGTCGGTTCAACAGAATTGTCTGTGGCTTGCAGTGTGATAGCAAGTTGTTGACATTGGAGATATCACTTCGGAACCACTTCGTGTGGGTGTATAGCAGGTCGGAGTGACTTAGATGGTTCAGATAGGGACGCAACAGTGGTCCCCCAAATCCAAGTATGAATATTTATATCATGGGTGGGCTTGCTTTCCTGACCGGATGTCCATGCCTCGGTACGTGGACTGCGACTTATGGGAGATTGTGGGTCGATCTTCTGATTTTGCCGAAGCGACGATTTCAGGCAGATGCTCTAGAGCTTCGCTACTGCGTAAGGAAAACACTTACTTACGTGGAATCGAAGTGCTGCAAGACCGGATGATATGTAGGAAGAAAATCGACTCAGCGACTGAGGCGATGACCTACAGTAGACTCGCGTCAGGTGCGTCTAAATTTTGTAAAGTTGAGTGAGGAGCTCATCTGCCACCGATGCGCTGACCCACAGGGGACGACGCGTTGGGAGATGGCTAAAACTTTGTAAAACTTAGGAGGAAATGCATCGACCGAGGCGATGACCCACAGGGGCTCCGCGTCAGGTGCATCTAAACCTTGTAAAGTTGAGTGAGGAGCTCATTTACCACCGATGCGCTGACCCACAGAGGACGACGCGTTGGGAGATGGCTAAAACTTTGTAAAGCTTAGGAGGGAACGCAGCGACCGAGGTGATGACCCACAGGGGTTCCGCGTCAGGTGCGTCTAAGCTTTGTAAAGTTGAGTGAGGAGCTCATCTGCCACTGATGCGCTGACCCGCAGGGGATGACGCGTTGGGAGATGGCTGAAACTTTGTAAAGTTTAGGAGGGAACGCAACGATCGAGGCGATGACCCACAGGGGCTCCGCGTCAGGTGCGTCTAAGCCTTGTAAAGTTGAGTGAGGAGCTCATCTGCCACCGATGCGCTGACCCACAGGGTACGACGCGTTGGGAGATGGCTAAAATTTTGTAAAGTTTAGGAGGGAACGCAGCGACCGAGGCGATGACCCACAGGGACTCCGCGTCAGGTGCGTCTAAGCTTTACAAAGTTGAGTGAGGATATTGACCTGAGGTGGGCATCTGACGTTAAATGATTTGACGGCTATTGCGTATTTCCAAGGTGACAGTTGGGTGCCATGCCCATTCTCCTAAAAGGCTGATGCTGCTACTTATTGTCGACGGCTGGTGGTGATCGAGGTGGCGCGTTTTATGCAAACGTGAGGGTCACGGCATGATCTTAGGCGTAAATGAAATTTGGCGATTCATTTCAACAGCCTAGATTGATGATGTGACAGACGGCCCAGATTGATTGCATTTGAATTCAATGGTGGAGATCAGCACAGGCGTTCTATAAAAGGCGGACTTTGAGCGTTTTTTAATCTTTTCACCTTTGTACAAATAGAAAATTCATATTGCTCTCATACCATTCGCGATTTTTGACGTGTTTCGAGCATTTTCGACGAGAAGTATCGATTTTTGATGACCTTACATCACCTACTGACCATTTCCGGCTGGGGAACCCTCTGAATTCGTAAGTTTCAATATCATCTAGGATATTTGTTTTTTGAAAAATGGCGTCTGAGGGAAGTTCTGGTTCGATGAGGGGGCTAGAATTAGTGAGGATGGACGAGCCCACTGTGGCGACCTCCTCTGAGATAGCCGAAGCGATTATTGGGGGGGAGAACAAATGGAGGAGGCCGGATAGCCCGGTTGATTCTTTTGTGTACTGGGGGCGTTGGATTATGCCTCCAAACTAAAGGAGGCCGACCTAGAGAGACTTAGGATAGAATATAGGATTTCAGATAGTGTAGATCTGATCCTCCCCGAGCCTGAAGAGAGGGCCTGCTACCCTAGGTCAGGGTGCGTGGTCATAAGTGAGGCGATTCTTAGAGCCGGCCTTAGGCTTCCACTCCACCCTTTCTTTAGGATAGTACTTAAGTCCTATGGGTTAGCCCCGACCTAACTCAATCCGAACTCCTGGAGCCAAATGGAGGGGGACCCCTTGGCGCCTCTTACAATCCCCACGAAGTACTCGACACTTAATGAGTATCGCAGTTGCGTTTCTTTATATTTTCTCTTCCGTTCGGATCGTGACTAACATTTGCGTTTCTTTTGAAGGTACTCTTCCTCGATGCGAACTTTCTTCTAAGGATTTCGACACCATTTGCATCATTTATCAGCTACCTCAGAAGAAGAGGTCATATCACCAGCTGATCAAAAAAAAGCTGCAGTTCGTTATACACGACCTGATGGCATCTCAAGGTAACTGTCCCGAAGCCTTCATCCTTCCATATTTCTGAAGTCTTTACACTTGTACTGATTCATTGTTTGTCCTTTGCAGATAACTTCAAGAAGAAGATGCCCGTATGCCCCGACTTCAAGACCATCCAGAGGATGATGGCAGAAGCGCGGGCGCTGAAAACCTCCTCCTCCACCTATAAGAAGCAAATGGAGGACCTGGTGGACGCCAGTAAAGGGCTCCAGCCTCCAATGAAGGAGGAGGTAGCAGAGGACCCTGCGACGGATCTACAGCGAAAGGGCAAGAAAAGTGCCGCCCTTTCCAAACGCCCAACTGTGATGAGGCCACCCCCTATTCTGAAGCAGACCACAATTCTAACCGGGGTGGTCATTCCGGAGAAGAGGCCTGCATCCGAAGAGGTTACAACTGCCCCGGCCACTTCGCCACTTGCTGCGATTCCTATTACCCAAGTGTCGAGGCAGCAAAGGAGGAAAAGGATCTGTCCCTCTAAGGAGGTCGACTTCTTGGGCACCAATCCGGAGGAGCCGATTAAGGAAGTGTTGGAGGCTTTTCCTCCGGAAATGGCTGTGGTAGTGGTGGTCTACAACAAATACTGGACTGAAGAGTGGAAGGACCACACCGCTTCCTGCACAGTCGAAAACCTGGTGGCGGCCAATAGTGCCCGCGTGGCCCGGGCACTCAGCACCAGCATCCAACTGGAGGGCTTGGTGAAGGATTTAAATACTAAAAGGGAGGACCTCGCCAAGCGCCTCAAGGAGGCGATGCAATATGGAGATGCTGTTAGGGAGGCCCGGGCCAAGGCCATCGAAGAGGAGAAAATAAGGAAAGAGATCGAGTCCCAGCTATCTGCCGCCAAAGTTGAAGTGGAGCGACTAAAGAAAGAGCTATATGAGGTGGAGTGCCAGGTGACTGCCATGACTCGGTGAGTGGATCACGCCAATGAGCACCACTGGCTCACTACGGAGGCTTTGGAGGCTTCAAACAAAGAAAATGCAGAGCTGCGGCAAAAGGCAGAGGCTCAATCTGAGGAGATCGCCTCTCTGAAGGAGGAATTGAAGTTGGCAGGGGATGTGGCGGTTCAGAACTTTATTGACCACTTCGAAGAACACCCCCTGTACGACGACTTCGCCAACTTTTGGGCCTCCTGGAGCGCCCAAGGCTTGTTGGGTCGGCCGAAAGAGGTCCACCCTACTCTGGACATCTCCACTTTGGAGGCGGAGTTCGGGGGACTAACTGGAGGCCGGCTTGACAAGCTTGCTGAAGAAGCTCCGGAGGCCCCGGAGGCGGTTGAGGCAGAAGCGGCTCGAGAAGACCCTCCGGTAGAATAAGGCGAACTCTTGTAATGGCTTCGGCCTCTTTGTATTTTGTATTGAAGTAAATGAAATGAAATATTTTGTTAAGTGTTTGTGCTTCTGCAGTCTTATTGTGTTGATATGTTTATCTTTGTATGAACACTCGACTAAGCGTCCCTTAATAATAACCAGTTAATAACAGAAGATCGGATCACTTAAGTTAATATGAAGTGGACCACTTAAGTAAACATGAAGTGCCTCTTAACGTTAATCAGTTAACAATTTGAGATTGGATCACCTAAGTAAACAATGTTGAAGGATTGAGGAAGCAATTTACTAATCGATGTGGCACAGAACCGTAGTTTCATTACTTAACAAATTACACCACACTTTACCAAGGTAATTTCAGCACTTAGTAAGCTAGGGAATTTACAACTGAGATGAGATCAGAACAACCATTCATTAGATAAAACCAAGATCGAATCGGAACAAAGGCTCATCATTGATAGTACTTCCTCAAGTGTTCGATGTTCCATTGATGAGGTAGTGCCTTTCCTGCCATGTCTTCAATTTCGAAAGTACCAGGTCGGGATTCTCTGCGGACACGGTAAGGGCCCTCCCAATTCGATCCAAACACTCCGGACCCCATTGGCTTCGAGGATTAGAAAACCCTTCTGAGGACGAGGTCCCCTAAGAGCAGAGTTCTCTTTCTGACCTTGGAGTTATAATAGCGGGTCATCTTTCGATGATATTTTGCCAAGTTCTCTGGGGAAGCATCCCTTCTTTCTTCAAGGAGGTGGAGTTCGTTTATTCGAGCCTTGTCGTTGCTGATCTCATTGAAGTGTATCCGATGGTGTGATGGGGCCCCGACCTCGACCGGGCTTATGGCCTCGGCCCCGTAGGTCATTGAGAATGGTGTTTTCCCTGTCGCAGTTCGGCTAGATGTTCTGATGGTTCAGAAGACGTGGGGGAGCTCGTCCACCCAAACCCCTTTTGAGGTGTCAAGCTTTTTTTTCAAGTTGTGCTTGATAGTCTTGTTCACTGTCTCAACTTGTCCGTTTGCCTGAGGGTGATGAGGCGTTGAGAAGTCCTTCTTTATGCCTAGCTCGTCGCATAATTCTTGTATCTTCCTATTGTCGAACTGTCTTCCATTGTCGGATACTAAGGAGTGGGGAATGCCGAACCTACAAATGATGTTCTTCCAGACGAATTTAGTAGTATTCGCCTCAGTGATCTTGGCAAGGGGTTCAGCCTCAACCCACTTAGTGAAGTAGTCAATGGCGACAATGGCGAAAGTTGCGCTTCCTCTTCCTTTTGGGAGTGGACCAATGAAGTCAATGCCCCACTTGGCGAATGGCCAAGGGCTGGTTACTACGGAGAGGTTTTGAGAAGGCTGCCTCTGAATATTTGAGAAGCACTGGCACTTATCACATTTTCGGACAAATTGGCAGGCGTCCCTCTTCAGGGTCGGCCAGAAGTAGACTTGACGGAAAACCTTGTGTGCCAGAGCCGTTCCTCCAGAGTGATTTTTGTAGATTTCCTCATGGATTTCCCTGAGTATGTACGTGACTTCTTCGCCTTCCACGCATTGGAGGAGTGGTGAGGCGAAGCCTCTCTTGTAAAGAGTATTTTCTTGTAGGACGAAGTGTGCAGCCCTTCTTCTTAACTTTTGCGCCTCGTTTTTAGAGGTAGGCAGGGATTGATCTTTCAGATAGGCAACGATAGGCTGCATCCATGATGGGGTGTCTTCTATCCATAGTACCTCTTCACCTCCGGAAGTGGAGGGCTTTGATGAGTGTTCAATAGGGACAACCTTTAGCAGCTCTGAATTCTTGCTGCTGGCCAGTTTTGAAAGGGCGTCTGCATGTGTATTTTCTAGGTGGGGGACTTGAGTCAGTTCGAACCTTTCAAAATGAGGTACTAGGTCCAGAACCAACTTCAAGTATGCAACCATGCTACTGTCCTTGGCCGCGAAGTTCCCATTGACCTGATTCACTATAAGTTGAGAATCGCTGCTCGCTAGGAGCCTTCTGACCTGCATCTCTTTAGCAAGTCAAAGACCTGCTGGAAGGGCCTCGTATTCGGCGGCGTTGTTCGAGACTTTGAAGCCGAACCTTACTACACAGTTTAGCTTGTGACCTTACTACACAGTTTAGCTTGTGACCTTCTGGGTTTTCCAAGACGATCCCTGCCCTGGAGCCAACCTCTCCCGAGGACCCATCAATGAAAAGTTTCCATGTGGGGGGCTCAGCTGGTTCCATTGTCCCCTCCATTTCTGGGGCTTTGGTAAACTCAAAAATAAAATCTGCAAGGGCCTGGCCCTTGATGGCGTCTCGAGACTGGAACAATAGATCGAACTCACTAAGCTCGATCGCTCATTTTAGCAAGCACCCTGATGCGTCTGTTTTCTGCATCACCTGCTTCAATGGGAAATTGGTGAGAACTTCGATTGAGTGGGCCTGGAAGTACGGCCTCAGTTTTCTTGAGGTCGTGATAAGGGCAAGTGCCAATTTCTCCATGTCTGGGTAGCGTGTTTCAGTTGGGAGAAGTGCTTTGCTGATGTAGTACACCGGTAGTTGGCTATCACGGGCCTAATTTCGTTACACCCAAACAAGATCCGTGACATGGCGCTTCCTTTCTTCTCTGACTAGGACGGCGCTGATTACCACGTCTGAAATCGCCAAGTATAGCAGTAGTGACTCATCCGGTTGAGGTTTCGATAGGAGGGGTGCCTCTCTGAGGTGCATTTTCAGTGCCTGGAAGGCTTTCTCACTCTCAGAAGTCCATTGGAACTTCTTTCCTTGCTTAAGCACATTAAAGAAAGGCAAACTTTTATCTGTGGCTCTGGAGATGAAGCGATTGAGTGCGGCTATCCGACCATTGAAGCTTTGGACCTCCTTTGGTTTTTGGGGTGACCTCATCTCTAGCAAGGCCCTTATTTTTACTGAATTTGCTTCAGTTCCCCTTTGATTGAAAATATATCCCAAGAACTGACCCGATACCACTCCAAAGGTGCATTTAAGGGGATTCAACTTCATCCTATATTTTCTAAATATCTAAAAAGTTTGGTCGAGATAACTTACGTGTTCGGCTGCTCGGAGGCTTTTGACTAACATGTCATCCACGTAGACCTCCATGGTTTTGCCAATGAGTTCGGCAAACATCATGTTGACCAGCCTCTGATATGTAGCTCCGGCATTATTCAATCCGAAGGGCATTACTTTATAGCAGTACAGACCTCTGTCCATAATAAACGACGTAGCTTCCTCATCAGGTCGGAACATGGGGGTCTGGTTGTACCCTGAGTATGCATCCATGAAGTTCAGTAGTTCGTGTCCAGCAGTGGAATCCACAAGTTGGTCTATCCTTGGAAGTGGGAAGCTGTCTTTAGGGCACGCCTTATTCAAGTTTGTGAAGTCTACACATACGGCATACCCTCCACTTTTCGCTGGGTTTTTTCACCAGGACTGGATTGGATATCCACTTCAGGTAGATGGCTTCCCTTATGAAACCACTGCGGTTAAGTTTGTCCACTTTGTCTTTCAGTACCTCGTACCTCTCCGGATTGAGAGCACGTCTCTTCTGTCGATGAGAGGTATAAGAGGCGTTGATGTTAAGATGATAGCAACTGATCCTTGGATCTATTCCACCATGTCTTCATGCTTCCAAGCGAAGACATCCAAATTCCTTTTCAGGAAGCTTATCATCTCTTCTTTTACTTCGGAGGACAGTGCTTTCCCTATACGTAAGACCTGACTGGGGTCTCCTGAGTTGGCGGAGAAAGTCTCCAGTTCTTCCATTGGGGTTGCATTTGGTTTAGAGTCAATTATTCGAGGATCTAATTCATCAAAAGGGTGCTCTTGTTCAGGGGCCTCTTCCATGTCGACTTCTTCATCTTGCTCAGAGGTATGCCCTTGTTCAGGGGCGTCGAGCATTTTCACGTTTATATTGGTTTCAGTGGGAACTTCCGTTAGGATTACATTATCAGTTCGAGGCTCTGACTTTTGCAGTGAGTTTAAATAACATGCCCTGGAGCCCATCTGATCGCCTCGAACCATTGCAATCCTATGTTCAGTTAGGAATTTCATACATAAGTAGTGGATGGACATGATGGCCCAAAGATCTTTCAAAGCGTGTCTGCCCAATACTCCATAATAGGCTGATCTGTGGTCTACCACCAAGAATTCCATGAAGTGTTGGGCCACTAGGGGTGACGAACCCATCTCGACGAGCAAAGTGATCCGTCCTCGTGGGATGATGCTGTCCTCAATAAATCCGAATAATGGGTCGGTCATGGGGATCAACCCATGTTCAATCTGCATTTTGTCAAAGGTGGAGTCGAACAATATGTTCACCGAACTGCCATTGTCGATGAGTATGCATTTTAGTCCATTTCTAGCCACTACGGCTCTTATAACCAATGCATCACAATGGGGGTGGTGAACCCCCTTTGCATCTTCCTGGGAGAACGTGATTGGGGCCATCCTACGGCTGCTTGCGACTCGTTGACAATGTAGGTAATCATCGGTGGGTCCTTTGCTTCCCTCGTGTAATTTCTTTGGGCGTTCCTGGTGTTGCCCTCGATGTGAGGTCCCCCAATGATTGTGTTGATTTCCCTGATGACTTGGCTCCCAGAGAATGGGGCCTGATCTCTCTATCTAGACTGACCTCGGTCCCTAGATTCTCCTCCGAGGTGATTGCCTTCTATGCCCTTTTTGCCCCATGTTCGGAGAGACAGATCTGCGAGGATATTCGCTTCTGCTGGAAGGGTGTGGGTTGCTCCGATCAGGGCGTCGATTAGCATCTCGGCATTCACTAGTATCATGCCCATAGAGTTGGTGGAACGTGCAAAACCTAGCCCCATCCAAGGGCCTGTTTGACCTTTTTTTCTTCTTCTTCTTACTATCAGCTCTTTCGGATGGTCCCGCTTCGGTAGGAGTATTTTCGTATGCTAACATCGGTACTACATTCAACGTGGCGGAAGCCAGTGCCTGTCCGAAGGTGGGAGCTATGGTATGACCTGCTTGAGTCCATTGTTGAGTGACAAGGTGTGTTGCGGGTCCTCGACCTACCCGCCTCTGAGGCGGAGAGAGTCCCAGCGCGGCACGGTTTCGGTGATCAATCATTTCTTCACTCACGATTTCAACACTCATCATTTCCACGAGTTTGTCATAGGTGGAAGGATTCTTGTTGCGCACGTCCTTCTAGAACAAAATGTTCATGTTGAGGCCGCCTTTTGGGACTGAAAGGGCTTCTCTATAAGTGACATGTTCGCAGTATGTGATTTCGTCTGTAAACCTGGCGAGATAGCTTTTTAACGTTTCTCCAGGGGCCTCTTCTTCTCTTCGCGAGAGGTACTGCTTTAAGAATGCCCTTTTCAAATCTGGCAAACTTCTAATGCTTAGGGGAGGAAGCCTACTGTACCAAATTTCGGTGGCTTTGCCTAGCGTTAAATGGAAGGCTCTGCATTTCAAAGTGGACGAGGCTCCCCTGAGACTCATTTGTGTCATATACTTGGTGAGGTGCTTCTCCGGGTCCCCCTTTCCTTCATACTTGGGGATCTTAGGGGGCATGAAATTTGCTGGTATTGGGAAATTTCGGATCTCCCTTGAGAAAGGGAGGTTATCGTCGTCGTCGTCGTCGATCTCATAAGATCGACAGGACCCATCTGACCCTTCATCATCTTGGATGTTCTGAGGAGGAGGAGGTTCTTCTCCTCGACTCCCCCAATCAACTAGGTTCTTCTTGTCCCTCCTATTTCTAGGAGAAGGAGGAGCCTGTTCTTGTTCCTAATCTGTCCGAACTGATCTTCTCACTGGGCGGACCCTATTACTAGGATCCTCCCCTATCCGATCGAAGACGCTCACCGACCTTTGTCCATCATATTCTTGAGGAAAATTGTCTAAAAGAAAAAGGGATCGAATCGATATTTATCCAATCGTGGATAAACAAACCAACCTTTCGTCATTAATCTTCGGAGGTAAATTCCATATGAATTGTGGTTCTGATGGCTGGTTCCCTTGCACATAAGAGGTGGCTTCGACGCCCACATCTCTTTCGAGGGGGCGTTCTCTGTGCTGACTGGTGTGGCCTCGGAAATGAGATACTGGGGCTTCCTGCACTGGGTAAGATCCTTGGGGCATTTGATAACCCTGGTGACCTTGGGCTTGCATGAGAAGTTCATGCATAGCCATATTCTGAGCTGCGATGTCTCTCATACCCATAGCTATTTGAGCCATTCCTTCAGTTAGCATGGCTGTTCTTCCACCTCGGCGACATCGGTGATGGGGTCTCTGATGAGTAACATTATTATGGAGTACATCCTCTTTAGAGGCCTCTCTCATAGGGTTGTCGTCTTCATGGCTATAACTCATCCTATCTCCTTTTTGAAGAGTGGTGAGAACTTGGATTATAACTCGACCTTGTTCTTTTTCAAGAACGTGCCCTTTTCAGGGTTAGTCGCTAGTCTTCCTGTGATCTCTCCGATGGAGGATGCAGAACTTTGAATTGGAAATATTTTCCATACACGGCGCCAATCTGTTGACCTCGAAAATTGGACCTTCCACGTGGCCAACCGAGAGTTACTCCACGTATTCCTCTCTACACACAATCAACGCACGGTCAGACGCACACGGCCGGAACCAGCGGGGGTGGTGGAGGTCGTATACACTCCGACGGTTAAGTCAGGTTCAGGCAGTGGGAACAGTACCCAGGGGGTTGTGCAAAATAATAAAGGGGGGAGAAAATATATAAATGCTTGTTATGGAGTGTTATCTAGTGAGAGTTTCATTACATTTGCCTCTTGCCAATCCTTAGGTATTTATAGGTGGGATAAAACGTTGGATGTGGGGCACGTATATACATCTGACGGTCTGAGGTGTTTGCTCATAGGCGTCAATCAGCCGCGTCTGTAGAGTGGGCGGGTAATTGCTTCTCTCGAGTTGAGTTGACATAAAGTGGATAAGTCACATCAACTAGTATCATGGAGACGTCAAATCAATTTAAACCTCAGGGGCAGAAAGAATCTTGGCAAAGATCTCTTTCTGAAATTGGCGGCATATCTTCTGACCGAGGTCTCTGGAGTGTACTTCGCCTCGACATCATGGGCGAGGGCGTTTCGGTCGGTTCGACATAATTGTCTGTGGCTCGCAGTGTGATAGAAGGTTGTTAACATTGAAGATATCACTTCGGAATCACTTCGAGTGGGTGTATAGCAAATCGGAGTGACTTAGGTGGTTCAGATAGGGACGTAACAACTGTTCTAACATTATATTAATAATTTTAAGAGAAATAACATGACAGAAAAGAAAATATTAAATTTAAAATGCATATGATTCAAAATAAACAAATTGATAGACCAATATGGGGATTTTTTTTTCTTTTTTTTTTTTTTTTTGGTAAAAAAATCCACACATCCTTAGTGATAGACCACCTATATGGGTTTGCGGAAGGAACTAGAAGCAATTACAGATTAATTAGTATGCACGTTACTCCAAAAGAAAAAGAAAATTGTTCACACGGTTAAGGAAAATTTTAGACTTGATAAAAATAAAATGGAGAAAAAGTGTCTGGTAACTGTTGGAATAAGCGGAAATTTTTTAATTAAAAATGTTGATGATTTAATTATTATTTTTTCCATGTTTGACAAAAAAAATTTAGTGGGAATTCTTCTAGTGAAAACATCTCATAATTCATTTTGGTCCTATTTTGGGGAGAAATAGGTTTTATAATGATGATTTTTGAAGAATGTATAATTAAAAATTAGTAGAAAAATTTCGAACTTACTAATAATATTATTTTATTCAAAAGTATGTAATTGAAAATAAGTTTTAGAAAAATTAAATTTTGATAAAAATAAGTCAAATTATAAGTTACATTGGATTATGCTACACGAACCGCAGAAATGATCGCGAGGATGACCGCGCTCACACACATGGGGGTTGGGGTTTTTTAATTCACACGGGACCCACTCATCCTATGTGAATACACGATCATCCTCGTGGTCACTCGGACGAGTCGAGCGGCTTAACTCAGCTTCATTTCCATTTAACGACTTTTTGTTCTTTGACTATTTGTCCAACCTTTTAGAACAAACACGTCACTAGCTTAGGACCCACAGCTCCTTCCGTGAAGGGTTTTGCTATGTGTTTATTAATATTCATAAATTATTTATAGATATTCAATTTACTTTTTAATTTTTATTCATACATTTTGAGGCGACTCGCAAGTATTACATATTAAATTGATCTCGTACAATTAGGATTGTTTTCATTTTCACACTGATTACAAAAATATAAATAATATACTTGGGAATATAAGTTGCATTTATATTTTTCTAATGTATCCTTACATTAGATTACTGTTCAAATAAGAATAGTTCATATTTGTCGATAACAAGTAATATTAGAAAATTAAGAAATTAACTATACTATCAACTAAGAAAATAACCTAAAATTTGGAACAAACAAAAAAAGGAAAGCAAGTAAAATTATTTTTATAGAACTAATATTTACTATTTATTTTTATATATTTATAATTCAAAATCATTTATAAACCCTCCCTAAACGTGCCTTAATTTTGAAAACTCAACTTTAGATCTCAATGAACAATTGAACACCCATCCTTGACAAAAAGTACTGCTAATACTTGTAGACTTTTTCAAAATAAAAAACTAAAAACGAGTATCAAACGAGATTTTTTCAAAGTACATATTTTAAAAATCTAAAATAGGTTCTTCTAACTTTCGTGCTAAAATATATTTAATATAATGAACCAATAGACTTCCGATTGGGCAAAAATCAATTTAAATCGCTCAAATCGATCGATTCAACCTTGATTCGACCGATTTGGCTTAGTTTTTAAGTTCAGTGGAATTGAGTTGGGATGAAAAATCAAAACTGGGTTGGATCTCGAGTTAAGAATTAAATCGAATCTAGTTTTATGAATTAAAAAAATTAATATCTAAAATGAAAAAAAAAAAAAAATCTAAATAGACACGACAATGGAGACAAGCAAAGGAGTACATATGTTGACGAACATGAATTTTGAAAGATCATTTATTTAGATGCATTTATTGACCAAAGATATCAACAATATCTCACGCACTAATTTTAAATGCTACAATACGAATTGATGTTCTAGAAGGATAATTTGATAGCACTATATTTGATATATCTATGGCACGCCTAAAGTGTGATGTTATTTGATTTTAATACATTTTTTTTTTCAAATGAAAATAGAGCAATTAACGAAGGTTGTTCCATTAAGGAGACATATACTCTTGATTAGTATTTAAATATAGCGAAATATAAAATTCTAGAAGAAGTTCAGGCAACTTTTATACCGTATACTAAAAATAATAATACACTCTTTTTCCTTTATTAGGATGTTTTCTTTAACCTACTATGCATTTACCCTCAAAATAATACTTTATATGTATGAGAATTTTCGGATTTCATGTTACTACAGTCATTAAAGGTTGATAAATATCTCGTATGCAGACGGTGTTATTTGAAAACTATGGAAGACAATATGAAACATACTTAACCAAAAAGTGTAATATTGAAGACATCGATGTACGAGACATGAATAATTTGATACGAGAATTGAAATCAAAGGAATAGCTGTACTCTTTTCCTTCGATCATGTTTTATCCGACTGGATTTTTTTGTCAAGGTTGTAAGATAATTATTGATGATTACTTAGTATTATCATGATACACAGATAAGTTTTATTTAGTTTAAAAGATATATTTCAATCCAATTATAACTCTTATTTGGATCCTATAAATATATAACATTAGTTCTTAATAATACACACTTGAGTTTTAACTTTTCTTTTTCTCTCTTTTCGTAACATTTTCAACAATACTTATAATTTAGAAAAAAAAAAAGAAAGCAAATTCACTCTTCATTACCCCCAACGCGACCTCCAACACCTATCCTCGTGAACGCAACTGTATTACCATCTCATCCTGACCTTCTCTCACACTCCTCACCCTTTTTCTTTATTCCCTATCTTACCTTGTTTTTTCTATACTGATTTCTCCTTTCTCGTAGAGGCAACACTGTCTGTCGACATGAAGACGAAATGAAGAGGTCAAGGAGTTATGGTTCCCCAAACATACACAAAATGCAATCGAATTTGTGTCGATCGATTTGGGTCCACACTAATGTAATAAAATTTGATCCAGATGAAAAGTTCTATCAATAATTGAATTTAGCCCATGATCGGCTCATGTTTACGAATTGTTTACAAACTCTTAAAATATCTTTTAATTTACCTATTTCGAGAGATTTATAAGTATTACTCATTTATCTACCATCCATTTCTATTTATTCTTTTTTTTTTTCAAATGATTAACGTTATTTACACCCAAAAATTATTTGAGATTCATCCAATTGTAATTCACTTCCAAATATAGTAACCTTAGTCTTTCAAAAATCATTTCAAATTTAACGAAGTCATGGCTTAAAATTTATTTTGAACTTTGAAAATCAGAAGGGAAATAAAAAGAAAAATCTTTAAAAAATAATAATAATAATACAGCACACTTGCTAAGGTCAAAAAATACTTTACAGAATTGCACCAGATGCAGGTGTGACGACATCTGGTTTGATCTACTACTTTTTTTTTGTCATTATTCGACAGATTGCTGCCAAGTCTTCTGTATAAATTCTGAAAGCCAAATTCTATACGTGTAGACTAGTTCATAAATTATTAACTCCAACTTCCACTATCGAAAACAAAAGGAAAAGAGAAAAGTTTAAGATAAAGAAAATGTAAATTCCTTTGAAGTCCCCAAAATTTTCCAAGCGTTACATTCATGTCCTCAATCTTTAGTTTATGTCACCTCTTTATTTCTAACATTTTGACATTGTGCGAATGGTGTCCACTTGGACTATAAACGTCGGGCTATATAGAAGGTATAATGTCCACAATACAGGCAGTGATAAATATCTCATGTTTTTAATTGTTCAAAGGCAATATTTCACCACTTTGAACATTACTTTATCACAAATTATTACATTAAACAAAAAGTATTTAAAGTGGAGAAAGATTACGTTTGGACAATATTGCCATATAACTATCTCGTGATCTTTTACTAAACAGACATTTTTCATCAAGTTCGCATATCGTTGACGCAATGTTCGGAGGTTGGAATCAAATAAAGGTTAAGAATAAAAATTGATATGGTTAGGAAAAATTGGGACACGGAGGAATTCACTCTAAAAAACAGAATGTTTTGAAGTTAAAAATAGCATGTTTGTTAAGCTTGAAATAGTGTGCTTATAAAATATATAATTATAGTTATTAGAAAAAAAAAATCAATACTTTATTTTAAAATATGACATGTTAATTTTAAAATAAAGATTTATTTTACTTAATTAAGGAAAACGAATATACTTAAGAGCACGTTTGGCTTAGTTTAGACTTTAGAAGCTTAAAAATCGTGTTAAAAAACTAAAAACTAAATAAATTTTTGTTATTGTTTTAAAACTTGCTCGAAAATGAAAGTGATAGAATTAATTGTTCCAATGGTTACTAAACTTAGACCCACGTCTTTAATTGGTCACTGAACTTAAATCCATGTCTTTGATTGTTCATCAAAATTTAAATGTTGAGTTTTAGTTATTGAACTTTGAAAAATGCCTTACTTTACTTATTAGCATAAATTTTGAATTTTGAAAAATATCGAGTTTACAATGAATAAATCAAAATTCGATATTTTAAATTTCAGTGAGTAATTGAAGATATGGACTCAAATTCAGTAATCAAAACTCGATATTTTAAACTTCAGTGATCAATAAAAAACATGGATCTAAATTCAGTACCAGTGAAACAATTATCTCAAAGTAATACGACATCCATATACCGATATGAACGTTAATGCCTTTGCCATCTCCTTTCCCGTTCAATCATCCGTTCAAAATCGTCGCCGCCGCCGTCTGCTCTCAGCCCACTGAGACCCACCTGTAGAAAACACATATTATAGATATATAAGAAAGAAAAAGAAATATAGAGAGGGAGGGGGCAGGTGTCTGGCGATAGAGATTGAAAAGGATGATAACGCGGTCAAATTTGGCGGAGCAGCTGAGAGAATATCAAATTCGATCCAAACAAGGCTGGGCTTCCGTCTCTTTCTTCTCGTCCACCTCCAATCTTACCACCTCTAGGTATTTATTTAATACTTCCCCCTTTCATTATCTCTTTTTCCTTTCATCAATTGTTATTGTTTCTCTCTTCTTGGTATTTAGGGTTTCCTCAATCCTGATATTGGTGATTGTATGCTTAATTTTCCTTTTTCTCTTCATCTTTCATGCTGAAATTTCGGTATTGTGGGATTTTAATGCTAGAATTAGATCAACTTGGGTTTGTATTTATTTAAATTTTTGACTGAACAAGGGGAGTATTGAATTGTGGGGTCTAGAAATTCATTAGGGCATTTTGGAATAGAACTTTGATCTTAACATATATATTGCTGTCTGATTATTTCTACAAGATTGGTTTCTGGCAATGGTAACTTGATTCGAGCTATTAAGATTCCATAAATACCTTGTAACAGTCTTTATTCTAGTTATGTCTATACGCATGGATATTTTTTTAGCAATGAAAGGAAGTAAACAGAAGTTCTTGGAGCATACAAGCAAATAGAGCAATAAGCACCCCAGATACAGAAATAAATTAATGTGTCAGTGAAACCTTTAAACCATGTAGTATCGTCTATCCGAGACTGTAGAGAATAGTCACAATAAGTTTTCCATTTGTTCTATTAGAGTTCTTTTTTGTAAACTACGAAAATTTTGAACATCATAAATTTCTGAGTTAGAATTCAATTAAATAGAGTTGTTGTCATATAAGAAGCTAATATCAATATAATGGAAAAATAAATACTTGATTAATTGGGAAAAATCACTACTTACTTTTAAGTGTTCGCTGGGTGACGCAGGAGAAGATTGCGTGGACTATCATTCATACAGTTAATGTTCAATTGAAATTAAATTAATTCAGTAAGGGCTGTCAGATGTGGGTAAGTGTCTAAGTGATTAGTTGAGGAAAAAAAAAACAGTTTTATGCTTAAAAGACGGAGAATTCCCCAACCTGCATAAATACTTGAGTTATAGAAGAGACATGTTACATAATTTAATCTATGTTGAGACCTACCAGATCAATTGTTCCAGAGAAACATTCTCTAAGATTGCATTCAGTGGATAAGACTTCATGCAAGTTAAGGTGCTTAATTGACAACAAGTGTGTGTATACTTATATTAATAGAAGAGGTCCACTTCCTAATGTTGTAAGAGTTTGGTTTAGATATGCTAACAATACATTGAATTCAGTAAATTCTCACTTTAGTCAATGTTTAGCTTTCGATAAAATGGTCTCTCAAATTTCTATTCATTCTGAAGGTAGTTGAATTTAAAAAAAATCTGTTAATATTCAGACAAAAAGCATCATACATGTGCAGTATGCATAGCGAAAGGGCCATCAATGGAAAAAAAATAAAACACATGCTAAACCGATCTTGAAATGTGTCTGCATCAGCAAATAAGTCTCAGTGAAAACTAATTAATCAAGAATATTTTTATCTAAAATAAAAATTAAACCAGCTAAAAATATTAAACCATAATGAAACACAGCCACCTCCGTAACCCATGTTCACCGCCAGATCTTCTCTTCATCCACTCTCATCATCCTCTGATTCAATTCTCACTGCGACTTGATTCCTCATTGCCACCTCTACCACTTCATTCCTTCACTGTCATTATCATAGCTGTTGACCACTGATGCCACCACCTTGTCAGATCCCCAATCATTTGCTGCAGCATATCAAGGTTGCTTTTGGCCATCCTAGATCACCACAAATAAATGTTTCTCCAATCAAAGCATCTTTCACTGTGAATATTCATAATTGGATGGTAATAAATCTAAACTGCATAAATTATGTAGATGATTCTAAAAGGCAGATGAAATTGAGTTGATGCTTGATAATTAGGTTCTGACCACTTCTTCCAAGTTCTTTTTTTAGATATCTATATTTCTTCTCCGATTTCTCTCAAATCTCATCTGTTTCACTTTCTATTTCACAGACTTCTACTTAAACTTTTCAATCTAAATTTTAATTTATATTTTTAACCTAGTAATAACATATGCACTTTGTTTGATTTCTAACAGAAGGAAAGGGTGTCTTTAAGTTGATGTGGAATTTAGGTTGGTGAAGGTGGGAGTGTCAAGTTCAAGGGGCAGGCGGTGACAGTAGAGTTGTAATTTTTAGGGGTTGCAGAGGATGCAAATGGAGGATGAATTGGGGTGTCTGGTGGAAGATGAAATGTTATTAGGGCAGATTTGTTAATAATCATGAAAGAAGTTACGCACAGGAGTGTGTTCACGTGTGGAGGGGAATTGATGGAAGTGGCTTCCTACCCTGCACTAACACCAAAACCGTTTAGTTATGTTCTTCTCATAAGGATAATCTGATTAAGATGGGACTGGTTGACCAATGTAATACACTGCCTTATCATACACAGTGTACCTAAATAATTTCAACACAAACTTCCATCAAAGTGCGTGGCATAAAAAACAAGTTTGTTACACATTCGACTACTTTGTGACTACAGTGAAACCATAACGACTAATGTATTAACATTTGAATATCTTAGACTTAATTGAGATTTTTCCTAAACTTCAGAGACTATTAGGATTAAAGAGGCATCGTCTTGTACATTTTTATTTTTATTTTTATTTTTATTTTTATCTTTGACTGCATCCAAAAATAAAAATAAACGTAGTAAGCCAGTTTCTTGGTATAATCAACAACCGACTATAAATCTAACAGAAAAAACCAAGTACTCATTGGTTAGTTGCCTTCCATGTAGGGTCCCTTTTCTCCAGCTCCAAATTTGGAATCCAGCTCACCTAATCTAATCTCATGCATAAACAAAACAAGCGGATTATTAAGGCATATGCACCAATCCATTTGCATTATCTTGAGAGTATCTGTGAAACTGAAAATTCTGGAAGTAATGGACTTTTGCCAACAAGATATATAAGAAGGTCAAATCTAACTTGCAAAAGTTACTGTGTTTATATTTGCGAGAAGTGCAGAACTTCAAAAAATTAAGGTAGATAAATGAACACACGTAATGAAGAAGAAATAAAAATAAGATACATGGGACTCAATTTTGCATAAGCTGAAATTTCTGAAGAAAGATGGAGCACTTAGAAAAAATAAACTAAGGTGTCCTGGAACGATTGGTCAGAAATTTGCAGGCACGGACTGTGTTCATTGGAAAATAGATCTCAATATGGAAGGTAATTAACTTTTGAATAATGAGTTTATTTTGGCTATATGTAAAGGTCGATTATTTTATTTAAATTCAGGGTGTTACATTGTTACTTTGATTGCAAATTGGAACGATTGGTCAGAAAGAGGTGGAAACTTGAACTCTTACAATATGTGTATCCCTCAATAAACAACAAGCACACAGACATTCCAATATATTTGAATAAGTTGCATTACACACATTGATGACCAGGTTAATAGATCCATAAGCTTATATTGTGGACTAATTGCTGCCTATATAGGCTTTTTATGCATGGTATGGCACATGTACTACCCATCTGGTGACTGTATTGTCGTCTTATCCTTCGTTTTCTGATGTTCTAAAAATTGGATGTTTAACCTCGATGGTTACATAGTGGAACCGATTGTTTTAGACCTGCTAAGGTCTTTTCTTTTATTTGTGCACATTGTGTTTTTGAGTTTCTAAGACATTTCTATAATTGAAATTTTGATTGGTTGCTGAAGACATTGACTGGATTTGCAAGTTCTTGGACTTGTATTTGCATTACATTTTTAAATGTGTTGCTTGTTATTTTCATAAAATATGTCTGTTTCATATTCTCTATATATACCTTTATTTCTCTTTTCTAACAAGTTCGTCGTCTGTGCTTATGCATCTCCGAGAATTTCCGTTTCTGATATGCTGTGTTTCTTGGATGTAGGGTCGATGTTGCTCTCTTCGTGATATGGGAACTCATCATTTTAGCATTCCTCGTTTTCTCTGCCGTTTCTTTATATTTTAGACATTTGAAACTTGCTGTTTTTTTGGTATTTATTACAATGCTACTACTTTTATGCATGAAAATTACAAAGCAAGTAAGATTGGCCCGGAAAAAGAAGCGAAGAATGCTTCTTCCATTATCTATGTAGAAATCAATGAAGTGAAAACTCTTTTGCAATCATGTAGATTGTGAAAATCCTTGGCCATTGCTTTTAGTTTTCTATTCGTTTTCTGTTCTTTTTTTTTTTTTTTTTTTGGTATATGTAATTGTACCTGAGGCTAGCTTATTTAACAATATAATTGATACGATTAGTTCATTACAAGATGGATAAGGTAGACGGTTCCAGTTTGAACAGTTTTATGTTTTGGTTGGACTGGATTAATTAATTCGATGGCTGCATTGTCAATACCCTCTCTTTCTGTGTCTCTTGATGGATTTATCTTGCCGGGGGGCTGTAGATTTGGTGTTTGTGCTGGCATTATATGTCCTAATTACTGTTTTATTGTCTACAAAGGAATGGAAATACAGACAATATTTGTTGTTATTGAACAGACTATCAAATGGCCCACCCCTCAGCTGTGTTGATTTCACATACATAGCGCACCTTACATTTACTTTTAAGTTGCCTACATCAGAAGACAGGACTTCTTAGCAACACTTGTAACTGGCTTCTACCAGGATTCAAGTTATCATTGTTGACCAACTCACTGGGGCTTGAAAAAGTGGACTTCTATTCCTTGTGTCACTATAGTCCATATTGCGCCGAATACTAGTAGAAAGCTTAATATCATTCCTAGAGATCCAAGTGACCAATTGAGATACCAAATTGCACTATACTTTTCGGGTTTCTTGATAGTAATCCACATCAAGCAGGGATATGCTAAAGTTACTGGTAATGCAATTCCTCCTATCAATCCAGCCAAACTTGGCAAGAATGGGAAAGCTATGGCTATGAAGAGTGCCAGGCATCCAAAGAACACGCGCAGCAATGTCCTAACCCACCATGGACATGGTCTGTTCCGGTTGCTAGTGTACCTGAACTCGAGATTGTCAAAGACTGGCATTGCGTATATCTGGAAAGAGGTGAGGCTGTTGATCACAACCAAGAGGCATGTCAACCCCAAAATTGCCTCGCTCGTGTCATGTCCATGATACTTGTCCAATGCACTCAAAATCCCGCCATTTGTAGGCATCTGGTCATGAAGTGCATTGTCATCAAGGAATATATAGTAAGCTAGATTACAAAAAAATCAATATATAGAATGAAGAATTACCAAGTTCCCATATGCCCAATAGCCTCCTATTGCCAGTGGAAACAAACAGCAGGCTATGATTAGATATGAAAATTTCACCCCTTTCCACATTGGCAGATTAGATGGGTGCTTTAGACTAGAAGGCATGGTTCCCTGTGAAATCAACTCCAAATGTTTTACTATGTTGGCAAAATAAGGTACTTATACATTGAACTTTCAATAACAGAAAATTTACTTTAATAATCACAATTGACGTAGGACCGAAAAATGTACAATTATATTCATTAATATATGTAAAGTGTCTTTCGGTTTTTTTAATTAAAGCAGATGTAAAATTTCAAACCTGTATTTCCAAGACAAGATTGTGTCCCCTAAAAGCAAATGCAATGATTCCAAGAGCATTAAGAATGCTGCAAATTTTAGCAATATCCGATTTGGTCTCTAAGGATTCATAGGATATGCCGTTTGGCCTGTTTTTGGTGACAGACAAAACCCACGTTAAGGTACAATATGTGACTGCCGTCGCAGCGCCGATCAGCGATACTCCGGCGATGGAGTTCAAGTTGGGAAGTTGAGCCAAGATCACGGCTGAGCAAGTGAAAACGATGTACCACTCAACGGTGGTTATTGAATCGGCATTGCAGGCAAGGTTGCTACACACCATTTGGAAGAAGATTTTTAAGGTGGCACCGCCAATCATTATTAGGGTTACACAAGTGCCTCCGGAGAGATACATGGTTGGGAGAAGCGTCGATAGCTTTCCCAATTTATTACCTGAAACAATATCCTCTAGTCGTATTAGTTATTTTGTCAAAACCGTGACTTTTTTAAAGATATTGAAGAAAACTAACTAAAATCATGGTTCTATTCTATATCATGTATCATATGCATAGTCGCGAACATGTCACACAGGTAAGAGAAACAATGAACAAATATGAACAAACTAGAGTTTATCCTGTCTATACTTTTACACAAATTGTCAAGTGGATGTCATTGGTTGAGAGGTATCGTACAACTTGTCTAAACTTCTACACAAATTTTCAAGTGGATGTGATTTGTTGAGAGGCACTATCAAGCATATTGATCTACCGTGGATGTTCTCACGAGAGAGGCTTTACCACCTGCTTTTTACATTTGAATATGTAACAAATGATTCGTTTGACATGACTTTTTAAGAAGTCGGAAGGAGCTTTTTGAACCTTTTAGAAAAGTTAGAATGAGCTTTTGAAATCATTGTGACTTCTTTTAAAGCTCTTCAGGAAGGGGAAGCTAATTTGAAAACTAATTTTCAAACACCAATTAAATTAGCCCCGTTTGGCCCCGATTAAATTATATTCCATTTTTCTCTCTTATTTTTTACTACACAATCTTCTATAAAATAATATTATACGTAAATCGAAAATTTTTCATTCTTTTTCAACAACTAATTTTTCAAAAAAATACTATTCCACCCATTTTCATTTTCCGAAAATGGGGGCAAACGGGGCTAAACTCTTTTACTTCTCAAGAAGTAAAAGCAAAGTTAGAAACCTGTCAAGGTCTAAAGCCTAACTAACACTGTAAAATCATTGACTTTGTTCAATCTGTCAAAGACGAAGAATAGACCGTAAAATAATAATATAATATAATTATTAGAGATAATAATTGGAAGATCATTAATTACCAAAAGCAGCCATTGAGAGCACGAGGTAACGGCTATAGCGAGTTCCAGGGACGGATTCATGGAGTTGTATTAGTAGCCACAAAGTGTATAATTGCCATACAAATGCCAATGATAGGCATATAATTCCCCATGTCCTGCAATTTAGAGAAACATAAGCAGACTTTAACACACAAAATTTAATTATATAAAAACGTATTTTACTTTTTACAGTTTAAACTTTTAGATATATGAAGATCGTTTCACTTAATATCAAAGAAAATATAGACTTTAAACAGAAATCTCGATGCTATCCTATTTATGAAAATTGTACACAGTCGAGCCTTTGTTAAAAATGAATATGATTTGCATTGTGAGCACGCTGAGATTTAATTAATTGTTGCAAATAAGATTTATTATAAGCAAAATTTGCTTTAACACAATGAAGGTAAGTCATATGTCTCTTCCAAAGTTTTATATTTTCATGTTTACATTTTTTTAAAAAAAATTATTAATGATAATCAACCCATGTGGCAGTTCGACTAAGGAAAACATATTCATAATCGTAAAAATAAAAATAAGCAAGCTACTTATTTTTAAACAATTTTTACTTTTTATGTCAATCTAAGTAACTTCCCAGTTCCCACCATGTAGTCGAAAGTTTATATACTTACCAACCAAGAGCAGTAAAAGCAAGAGGAAGAACAAGGGCTTGAATTCCAATTCCAGAACTTAGGGTATGAAATGCAGCATAATAAGCATTCCCATTTCTTGACTCAGTAATTGGAAGCCAATCTTCTTGTGGATCAAGCTTCGTCAGATGACCGATTTCTTCAAGGTAGTTCTGCATGCTTTTCATGGCCTTTTTCATCGGACTCGCTAAAGGTGTAACGACAGCAAATGGGCTCTTAGTGTTCGTCTGATGAGCTGAGTCAAAAATCAATGGTGATGGAGTAAATTGGTATGGTGGTGCTGAGATCACCTGAACCGGAGATTCTGTTCCAGATGGGTTTTTGATGATCGTTACTGGGCTTGAGTTTACTTCCACTACCTCACTCATTTTCGAATGATTTTGTTTAACTGTGGGAGGTTTAGAGTGAGAAAATAACTGAATGATTTGTGTGTATATATAGAGAATTTTTTTCTTTTTTTTTTTAGGGGTATGGTGGAAAGAGAATAAAGTGGTATCTTTGAAACTTTGACCGACCCGGCCCACTTTGGCTGCTATTATATCAAATCAGTTTAATTAGATTATCACAAGCAAAAAAGTTGCTACACGTCCTATAATTTATTTGGTTTAATGCAGACGCCATGCAGATTTCACTTCTTTACTATGCGGCTTTTTGGTGGGAAATATAACCTGATTTTTAATAGATTTTGATAGAAGTTAATGAAATTTGTGAATGAAAAGTTATGAAACTCATAAACTATGTGATCAAAGATCGATTCTTGACTTTTATTTAGATTAAAATTTTTGTGTATATATATTTATTGGAAATTATTATTCTTTTTTTCAATTTGACTCAATCACCATGAAATGTGAAACGATGTGAATGAGCAGAGAAAAATAAGAGCTATGAGTCCTATAAAGTATATGGATAAAAGTTGTGAATTCAACGAAGTATGCAATTGAAATTGATTTTGATTGGCTTATAATCTTTTACCAACAAATAGGGATTATTGGGACAAGTGACATCTGACGTTTGTTTTTGGGACAAAAAAAAACTTATGCCTCTCATGGATATAATGGTTGGACGGGTCCCTTGCGGCCTTGCCTCACAAAGTAGCTTTATGATTATCAATCAAATTGTTACAAACGCATTGTGTAAGCTTACGATAATATGATTTAAAATTGTTTCTTCTTTTTCTTGCTGACGAAGATGAGATCTTAACTTAACTTCTAGTTTTTAAGATCACAACAAACTCATTAAAATATTTCAAAAATCAAGTGGTAAATTAATTTATTAAATATTAAAATATAACATAATATGCATTAATTATTTCTATCCATGTCACCTCACGCACCTCATCCTATCACCCTACTACACCAACTTCCCTTCACCTCTTCATTGAAGACGATCATCGGCTTCGTTGATCGCTTCGACGATCACTTTAGCGGCTACTCTAATAACTGTTTCGGCGATCACTCCGACACCCGCTCCGACGGTTGTTCGGCGATCACTCTAGTAAATTGCTCCAATGACCACTCTGACAAGTGCTTTGATGATCGCTCCGACAACTGCTCCGGCTCGTTGATAGAAAAATTTTGAAAAATTGAAAACAATTTCTTTCTCCATACCCCAATGTAGAAAAATTTCCAAAAATTGTGGTAGTCGTAATGGTGCATTGTAGGTGATCAAATTGCAATTGTGTTATCTGCGACCATACTTGTGTCATATGTGACTATTTGTGATCAAATCTATTTTCTGTGTGACTGTATGTGTATGTCTAATTTGTTATTGTATGTTACAAATTCATTGACCTGTGTTACGTGTGATTAATCGTGACCAACTTTGTCTTCAGTGTGACTAACCGTGACCAATTTGTATTCAGTTTGACTATCTGTGACCAGATCAATCTCAAGTCTCAATGAACACAAAATTGGTCACAAACAGTCACAACAAACATATACTTGATCACATAGAGTCACAACAAACAAATCTGTATACACCGCAGACCTGTGATTAAACGTGACCAACTTTGTCTTCGGTGTAACTAACTGTAACCAAAATTGTATTCAGTGTAACTATCTGTGATCAGGTCAATTTCAAGTTACAACCAGTCACAGAACCATCACAACCTTCACCACCACCAACGAACCATGAATTAGAAAATTTTCGCATCCCCACCACCACCATGAGCACCATTGCATCTATATTACAGTCTCCACTATCACTACCACCATAACACCTGCAAAACTGCTGCACCACCACCACCATCTCCTCTATCTCCATCTACACCACCCCACCACCACTCTCACAAAAAAAATTCCATAAACTCGTCACCGCCACCACCACAACACACTACCACGACCAGTGCCTCAAAAACCATAACAAAACATGCCGAAGAATCACCACAAAAACCATAGAAAATCATCCCAAAATCACCAAAGAAACCTCTACTGGCAACTGCAACGCCACAGACATCTCTACAAGTAGTGGATCGTTGCTATGATATGCAACATTGAATGAAATTTTAGATCCACAAGCGGCGCTGCAGCACCTCAACTCCGCTGCAGCGAGCTTGCATCGACACACACTTGCTGAAATTTGGAGTGGTTGCAACAACTGCAAGCATTGGTCGTGACTGCTCCGTTGCGAACGGCTACAGCCACCAATGCAATAGGCGACCGGTCTTGCGACACTCCAGCGACAAAAGCAGTAGGTGATCGAAATCTAGATGGTGGGGTGGGGAAGAAGCCGTTGAACCGCTACGAGTGGCTACAGCTGTCGATATAATAAGCGACCAATTTTGCGAAACTCTAGCGAGAGAAGCAGTAGGTAGCCGAAATCTCGAGGGTGGAATGTGGAAGAAGTCGTCGACCTAATTTTTGGGTAAGAGAGTGACCATCTGATTTTTGGGGAAAGGAGAGACTGTGTAGGTTAGAAATAAATCAGGGTCTGAGGTGTAAAATAAGTGTTCAGGGGGATGGGCGGGCGGAATTAATTTGTCTTATTTAATTTAGAAATTAGTATTTATCACCTGATTATTGAAATTTAGCCTGAGTTTGGTTGCCATTTTCATCTTCATTTGTAGAAGAATTTGCACCGTTACACAGTAAAAATGCAGGTGCATTTAATGTTCATCAGAAATGTTTTTATATTTTTACCCTTTTTGCATTTATTTCAAAGTTAAGGAGGGGGTATTTCAGGAAATTCCATGCTGTTGAGTCAAAAAAGATGGCCGTGTATGGCCCACTTACTGTTTCAACAGGCAAAAATTTTCTGAAAATGTGGTGAAAATGGAAAACAAACAGAGGTTTAATGTTTCGCCCACTTGCTTTTGAATTGTAATATTAAAAAGAAGGATTCTAAGTAATTTTTCCTTTAATGATTGTATATAAAAGATTGTGTTGATAGAGATACATGGAATTTATTATTTCTATTTTTATCTTTCTTCAGAGATATATTTATATTTTTAACACATTATATGGTCCCGATAAGACAGTAACTACACCAACTTAAAGTAAGAAATATCTGCTACACGTTTGCAGTGATGCAATGTGATGATGCAAAAATATTGCATCACTTTAATTTGCTTAGAAAAGACATCTAACATATCAATTTGATATTTTGTAGGATAAAAGATTGATAGAGTCGAGCTGTAATAAAAAATTTACAGCTGTTATGTGTAGTAATAACATGTGTAAGAGTCGAAATAGGGATAGGTTCCTCACTAACACAATCATAGTTGCCTCGAAAATTGTGCCTATTTAGCAAGCAACGAAGATACTAACAAATATTTACTTTATTATTATAAATCATATTTAATATTGAAACTATCTAGATCCTTAAATACGAAAGTACGTAGATGTTACTCAATGAAAACCTAATTTTTTTTAACGATAAATCAAAATTCCTTGCACGATTGCTAGTTTGCAAGTATTTGTTGCCAAAGTTCGTGTAAATCACTAACCCTATAAATAAGAACTCATTTTAAAAATTACAAATTTATATTAAATTGGAGCTAGTTACAAATTCCAATAAGAAAGGACTTCAAAATTCATATAAGCAAAAGTCTTAAGTATATATCTTTCATCACGAGGCATTATCACAACAAATAAGAAAATCCAGTAACCTTCTTTAACCTTTAAAGGAAGAAAAATTAATGGATTCTATTTGTCTACTTTACTAACTGTTTGCAGTAATGCAATATCATGATGCAAAATATTGCATTCATTCTCGTGAATTTCATTATAATCTTTTTTCAAGCATTGTATTTCACACTAAATTTTGTAGAATAAAGAAGGAACAAAGTCGAGCTATAATAAAAATTTATGTAGTTACCTTTGGATTGTGTGTCCATATAGTATATTTTGCTATGATAAAATAATAATTTATGATAAAGAAATTATGATTTTAATTTATTATTGAGCATGCGAATTAAAGTACATATGATCACTTCTAATAATATAAATTGGATACTTGCTTTGAGAAGTGTAGTATGACACAATTTGTATTTTAATCGTAAATAATTTTTTCATGACCAATATATAAGGGCTGACACTTTGTACTGGAAAGTTGTAGTATTGACCGATTCACTATTCATGTTTGTAATTTGTCCTTATCACATAAATAATTAAAAGTGACACTAGTACACTTGGAGTACATTAAACGGGCCACGTGTTGAGTTTAATTCTATAACATGACTATGCGAAGAGTTAAATTTTACTTGATAGTTGTATATTTCATCTAAATCACTTGACAGAGTTATGTATATCTTTTTGTGATTTTAATAGTTTTTTGATTAATCAATGAGTAAGATCAATTTGATTGATCAAATATTTTGGTGAATGAGAAACTCAAGAATGAGCAAAGCAGAGAGTATGAATTCGAATCGTCGCCCTTGAAAATGAGTAGAGTGACTATTTAGACATTTTCTGTTGAGCGATTAAAAATTGAGCTTAGTGTTTAGCGTCGACTAAACTTCGATATCAGTGATTAGTTCGCAGGATCGTTGAAGAAAATAGTACTTACAAACTATGCCGCTATTTGGTGGGAAATAAAATTAAAATTTTAATAGATTTTAATAAAAATTGATGAAACGTATAATTGGAAGTTGGGACAAGTAACATGTGATGTTTGATTTTAGGACAAAAAACCTTATGCCTCTCATTGATATAATGGTTGAACGGGTCCCATACCTCACAAAGTAGCTTTATGATTATTGATCAAATTATTACAAACATATTGTACAAACTTATGCAATAATATGAATTAAAGCTGCTGCTGCTGCTTTTTCTTGCAAACGAAGATTTAGAATTTTATACATATAGTTCCATTGGCATAGGCAAACTCGCAATTCCATTTTTATGACCTTCCAAGTTGATCTCTTCCTAGGAAAGTACGTAGTTTACTAACCCACTTGAATTGGAACCAAATTCAAGACCGTTAGCCCCCGTTTGACTCCCATTACATTACATTTTATTTTCTTTTCAACCACACAATTTTCTATAAAATAATATTACACGTAAATCGAAATTTTTTACTTCTTTTTGAACCACTCATTTTTCAAAAAAACCCACTATTGCACCTATTTTTACTTTAAAAAATGGGGGCCACACGGGGGCTTAGTTGTAGGGAACAACAACAACAATAACAACAACAACAATAATAATAATAATAATAATAATAATAATAATAATAATTGGTGAAAGCTATATAATTTTAATGATTGTATATAAAAGATTGTGTTGATAGAGATGCATGGAATTTATTATTTCTATTTTTTACATTTCTTTAGACATATTTATATCTTTAACACATTATATGGTCCCGATAAGACACTAACTACACCACCTTAAAGTAAGAAATGGACATTCTTTATCTGCTACGTGTTTGCAGTGATGCAATGTGATGATGTACAAGTATTGCATCACTTTAATTTGATTAGAAAAGACCTCGCCCCTGTTTGGGATTCCACCGAAATGAAAAATGTGACTGTTGCAGTTTCAGTCGGGTCCCATACGTGAAAGTAGGTCTACAATTACAGTTAGAAATGATTGATAACGAGACAATTTTTTTAATTTTTCTGGCCAATAATGTGCCCCAAACAGGGGCCTAAAACATCTATATGATATTTTATAGGATAAAAAATTGATAAAGATTCAAGCTGCAATAAAAAAATTTACAGCTGTTGTATATTGTAATAACATGTGTAAGAGTCAAAATAGAAATATGTTCCTCACTAACATTATCATAGTTAGCTGGAAAATTGTGCAAATTTAGCAAGCAATTAAAATATTAATAAATATTTACTTCATTATTATAAATCATATATTGAAACCAGATCCCTAAATATGGAAATACATATATTTTACCCAATGAAAATATAAATTTTCTAATGATAAATCAAAATCCCTTGCACGATTAGTTACTTATGCTAGTTTGCAAGTATATGCCGCAAGAGTTCGCGTAAGCCACTAAACCTATAAATAGGAACTCATTCCAAAAATTAAAAATTTGTATCAAATTGGAGCTAGTTACAGATTCAATAGGAAAGTACTTCAAAATCGTATAAGCAAAATCTAGTAGCTGTATAGATCTCCATTAAAAATCTTAAATACTTGATTGTAAATTGAAATTTCTTACACGTTAATTACAAATACTTATCGACAAGCATTTGCCACAGAGGGTTATGAGAACCAAAACTCTATTGATAGATAAGAACACTATCTAGTTAATTCCTAAAAGTGTAAATTTAAATTCGAGTTAGCAACAAATTCTAACACGAAAGTACTAAAAACATTACATAAGCAAAAATGTTAAATACATGTTCTCGATCATGAGCCATATAACTATTATTATAGAGAAAACCTAACAAGATTATTTTGTTAACGAATCAAAATAAATTTAGCTTTCTTTTGAATAAGTTTATGAAATATTTCAATTGGAAGAGAGGTACATAACATGTTTGTTCATTAATGTAGTATTCAATATTGTATGATAAATATATATTATTTAAAACTGATTATATCAACTTGTTTGATTATGTACTCGACCTCGAACCTTGTTTTTGTAACAAGTTCGTTTAAGTTCACTAACTTCTTTGGATGTATAGTGCACTTTTGTTAATTAATGAAATTTATTTTTGAAACCTACGTTGCAATTAATAATTTATAAAATCAAAAAAACTCTTCACATAAAAATAAAAAGAATAATGCTATTTGCAATCGCTCACTGTCGCAGTCGCCCTACGTGACATACACATGACAGGTGGTTATTTGATACATTAATGAATAAAAAAACTACCACATTAATGTATCAAATAATCATCTGCCATGTGTATGCCACGTAGGACGACTGCGGCAGTGAACGACTACGAATAGTATTACTCAAATAAAAAAGAAATGAAAGAAAAATGATGCCTGACAGTGAACGACTACGAATAGCATTGCTCAAATAAAAAAGAAATGAAAGAAAAATGATGCCTCAGGTGGAGTGTATGTATGTCTATCAGTTCATTATCAGTTCACAGTACACAAGTAATTTTCTTAACATTGGAAAAATTTTCTTTGGTGACTTTTATATCACTAAAGTTAAAGGTCAAGAGACGTTAAAACTTTGGGAAAAGACAGCCAGTGTTTTATAAAACTAATTCATCATCTTCATTTGTGGTCAAAAGAAGGGCCAGATGTAAAACTGCGTTTGAATATCTGGGTTGAGGTCGGCTAGCTTCACTTTACCCTTCATGAGGAGGATGATGAATTTAAGCCATTGTTTGAGTCTCATTTTGACGGGAAAAATGAATTTTTAAATAGTGTATTGATAGAAAATTTGTGATTAAAAAATAAAGAAAAATTTTGGATTTGTGTGTAATTTTATTTTATTGAAGAATGTGTAGTTAAAATAATGTCAAAATACTGTAGAAGAATTCATTTTTTTCCAAAGAATAGGCATAATCATAGGAAAATGCTATTTGTATATTTCATGTATAAATTCAAATTGAAATTGTATGAGATGTAAAAATTTGTGCCATGAATTATTTAAGTGTTGTTGAAATCAAAAATAAAAAAGTGAGTCATCTCACACACTGTAAAAAAAATAAATTCTAAAACTTAATCTCATCGTAACGGAACTGATAACTACATCCATATAAGAACTTCAATAAATATTAGACTGAGCCTTAATAATTAATGAGAGTGTTCGAAATGGCCCCTAATGAGGCCTATTTTGGCTCATTTAGTAGTTCTAGATTGCCCTCGACAAAAAAATGGTTAACTCATAAATTTTTTTAGTGTTTTTCTTGCGAGCTAGCTCGCTCGTGGACTCATGTGCGAGGCGTCTCATTATAAGTGAGTAAAAGAGTAATTTTACCATGAAAAAATTGCATAGCCGGCTAAAATTGCTCCACTAAGAGACAAGTTCGTGGTGTGAGCCAAGCCTCACTTTGGTGAAAGTGAGTTTGCTCGCACTTGGCTTGTCTTATAGTTCAGCGCGAGTTGGATCATGTGGTGGATCGAGTCAAGCTAGCGGTAGGCGAGATGAATGGCTTGCTCGACTCATTTAACATCCTTAGATGTAATCCAGAATATGCCAAGTTAGGATTGACAAAAATTTTGGGCTTTTCAGAGACAAGTTGAGAGAACTTGATCGACAGTTATTTTAACACCGCTATTCGAATTATCATTTCCTTTTCAATAAAAAATAAATTACTTTTTTAAAATTTGCTTATATGCACGATAAAAGTATTACGTCTAAACAAAAATCCTTAGGCATCAGCAACCAATAATTTCCAAAATTCAAGTTTTTTATATAACCACTAAAGATAAAGTGAAAAGACTTGTAGACTTTGGCAAGAGGCTGGTTGGGTGATTTCCATGTAAAAAAACTTAAAGGGAAGCTTGCAATCACAAAGAAAACGATGGTATTTTAGTCTTAGTGCATTTTATATTTAAGTTGTTTTTTACAATCATTTTTTATTTAAAGTTTGTTGTAAATATATTTTATATACACGAGCCTATTTGATTTAGATAAAAATTAGATTTTTAATAAATTTTGATAAAAATAATTAAATGTGTGATTAAAAAATTTTGATTTTTATAAAATTTGTGGTTAAAATTAATTATTAACTTTGATTTATATTTTTAAAATTTTTTTACTGAACCAAATAGGGGACCCGTATATTTAGTAAATTTTCCTAAAATAACAAGGGAATTGCTATTTCCATCTACAATTCTTATATATTTATCCACTTTTAAAAAAATTCTATATTATATTTTTAACATTATGTAAATTTACTTAAATAAACAAGAATAAAACAAATAAAGATTATTATCTAAATTCATCCACTAATCTTTATGAAAAAGTAAGTTTCTCTTCCCACATTAACAATGGGAAGTTTTTTATGGTGCAAGAGATCAATTCTACTAATATTTATCCTCATTAAATGCTTTTGGGTCTTTTATATTTTTTTGAGACTTCACGTCTAATTAAAAACCTAATATTCATAAATTATCTTCTTTACATATAGGACTTGTGCCGTTAGTTTGTCTTCCACTTTTATTAACGAATTCGTAAAATCACTTTTATTAACGAATTCAAGCCTTGATAGTTGACTAAATATTTGGATTACGATTGAAAATAATTGTGAGATGGACCATTTGGGAGGGATTTTTGGATTGGTGATGTTCATATCAAATCTTCTAGGGATAGCCTCAATATAATGGACCTCCAAAATGAAGCACATCATGTTACGGTCGAAATCAATGATTTGACTCTCCAGAAAATCGCGATCACTAAAACAATTTCAAGCTACTTCACTTAAAAACATCTTGAATGAAAAATGGGTGGAACATATCCACTCATTACTTCCCTATAATGTAAGTGTTATACCCTAAATCCAATCGATTTAGGTTGTAAATATTATTTTTGCCAAGATCTATTATTTGTTTAATTTAATATTCTAATAAATAATATTAAATAATAGAGTTCAAAAATTCAAGTTTAAGTAATTTGTTAATTATAAGGAGTTGTGATTGTGATATGTAAATTACATATGATTGAATTTTAAATAATTCATGGTCGTAAGTAATAACGAGATATAGATATCATTATTACGGATAGACCATTACATGTGACATTTCTTACTTGCAAAGTAAGTAGTTGATCTCACAAACTAAAGTATGGTGACACTTAAATGAACGCGTGGATGTTTTGTTATAGAACGAAATATTGGAGACCTTCTAAGAGATTTTATATGGATAACTATCTGAGTGTCAGTGATTAATCTCTAACGTTCGGTAGTGAAATTGGTCATTTGACTTGAGGTCGTCATAATGCCTTGTATGAGGACAGTCGTGCTCAGACGGTGTTGAATGTTGCTCTACCAAGGATTGCTAATACGACGTCGTTCGGGTATGTCAAGAATCATATGAAAGTTGTGAATAACCAATAGAGAATTCATCACTCTTAGATAGTAAGATATTGTGATCTACATTTAATTCAATTAAGTCAATAATGAAATATTTGGTCAAGGTATACTCATAAGTCGAAAATGAGTTTTCGACTCATATTGACTTAATAGTAGAATGAAAGATATGATCGATAATCAAAATTGACACACTTCCATATCCCATAATTGATCGGATTATATTGACGAAAAGATTATAATTTCATGGTAAATGAACAAGTTTGATTTTGTCATAACATGTGACATTTCCCGTCACGTGTTATCCTGACACATGGCTGGATGTTAATCTGGGATGACGAGTGTGAATTGATGATAAATTAAAATGATGTTTTAATTTATCAATTTTATTAGATTAAAATAGTATTTCATGTCGCTTAGTACCATGATCGGGAACCTGATGAGTCGCACACAAAAAAGAATTGGAAAATTGTAATTTGTCAATTAATTAATTTCACAATAGTTAGATAAATTAATTAATTGAGTTAGTTATTTATAGGTTCGAATTAATTAATTGAATTAATTAATTTATGAATCGAATTTAATTAAATGAATTAATTAAATATTGGACTGGGTAAGGCCATGCCCGTTCGAGCTGATATAAACACATGGCTAGGATTTTTTATTCATAGATGTTTCTCATAATCTTGCTAGCCTGGTGGCTGCAATCAAAGTTCAGTGGTTAAAACTCGACATTTTAATGTTCAATGATCAATCAAAGATATAGATTTAAGTCCAGTGATCAAAACTCGACACTTTTCAAAGTTCAGTGTCCAAAACCTGACATTTTAAAGTTCAGTGGCCAATAAAAAACGTGGACATAAGTTCAATGAGCATTGGGACAATTACCTCAATAATCCTTCATTTTTCCCAATCTTCCGCATTTCTGAGGCAGAATCGCTCACAAGAAGTCGAAATGGCAGGAGGACATGGGCATGGCTCTACTTACAAAGGCGTAACCTTGCACCAACCCAAACGTTGGCATACTGTCACCGGCAAGGGCCTGTGTGCCGTCATGTGGTACTTTAATGCATATACATATACATTTACTAAATTACACACAGCCAGGCTTTAATTTCTAATTATTTCTCTTTATCACCTTAGATCTATGTGCAAAGTGGCTGAAACTAAGTTTAATTTTACTTTTCCGTTTTTTATTTTTATGGGTAATTTGCTTTTTGAAGCTTAAAATTGGTCGTATTAAAATGTCGTATTTTCGTGCTTAATTCATGATTAGAATTGTTATCCTCATTTTGTGGATAATTACTGACTTTAGCCGTTTTACTTTTCCAAGTTAGCATGTAATTCGTATTCGGTTCATGAATTTGCTTGAGCAACTTATCGTTGCTAATGGAATATTACCAGATTTTTATTTACTGGTCTAAAAAATATATGCGGATGGTATTGGAATTTCAGATCGACTGTTGTTAGTTTTCTTAGAATTTGTAGTTAGAAGACATAAATTGTATATTGTGTATTATTCTGCTTTGGATATGCTGAATATTAAAGCTGTTATTATACATAGGTTAATTTGTGAATATCCTGTCCATTCTCAAATCTTAGACTTTTACCAAATTCAGTACACACTTCCCTCCTAGAATGTTGCATTTTTAAATTTTGAAGCAGTCTTTTGAGACATTTTTTCAGTTAGAGGCATTTCGATTACAATTATACTTGCAGTTGCCAGTAGTGGCTAGGCCAAATTTATTTGATGGAGTGCAATAAGTAATTGGGGAAAGGGGGAGAATTGAAATTTTTGTGGAAAATAATGGGTGGACAAATCTTTGTAGCCATATTATCTAGATGGTTGAACATTTGTGAGATTTTCCCTGGCCTATTGTATTTACTATTTATTATTGTTTGGAGGCAATTTCTTAATGAAAGAAGCATGTGAATTTTAATTATGTTATATTTTTAAAAAGTTAGCCACCTTCACCCTCTTTTCTGCATCCTAGAGGAACCTAATTGATGGTATGAAAAACTTCGGCAACATTAATGATAGTACCTGATTATTGTAGAAGTTAGTCTGTTAGACGTTCAAAAAATTGTTGAAAGATCGATTACTTCTGATTTTTGAAGGACATTATCATTTTCTATACCTAAATGTTCATGTTGGTTTATGTTTTAATTATTTACAGTGAGCCCTAGTTTCACGGGTCGACCGTCTAAGTCAAAGAGCAGGATTATTTTTCGCACCCCGTAAAGTGGTAGTCTCACTCCTTTCGACTACCTTTCGCCTACTTTTATTACGAGTCTAAACATGATCTGTTGTGTACTTCGTCTTAAAGGATTTTACTAAGGTGTAATCATCTAATAAATCCTTGCGTTGCACTTGGTGCCAAGATGCTCACCTATTTGTAATGTACGTCTTATAGGTTGTCTGCATGCTCATGCACTACATACAGTCCTCTCGAAGCGTACTTGTTGGAAAAAGGAGCTTTCCTAGCTCCGTTTGAAGCGTTGAGGGTCATTCACATACCCCACAATGCGATCCTTGTGCGTTGTCACTTTCTATGGACATCTTAGCTTAATGCTTGTAGCCATGAACCCTGTTAGTGCCTAGACCAAGTAGGGTGGTGCGTTAATCCGTGGTTAATTAGTAGTGCCTTCATAGCTAAGTCGTTCCCACAATATTGACATCTTGCCATATTTGTCCCACTATGTGGCGGCCCCACGATTGCATTTCTAGCCTAGAACTATTGCGGCAAGGCCAGAATCCATAGTATATTCACGCAAGGACTTTAAAGTGGTTGCCTCGATAGCATTTTCAGTCTAGAGGTGTTATCATATCCAACAATGATCTGTCACCAACCTCAGGCCACCTCCGGGTGCCCAAGAAAGGCCTAATGCTACTCGATGAGTTCCCGACCTTAGGTGCCTAAAGTAGGCCCTTAGTTGCCCCTACGGCCCCTAAGGATTGCACATTTTGTACGTAAGGATTGCTCGCCGACTGCTCGAAAGCACAGGGAAGGCAGCTTGACTGCTCACCAAGCATGTCTCCTTATAATTAGACTTAGCAAGAAAAATCTAAGCGACATCAATAGACATCTTTTGGGCAATGCATCATAACTTTTATGATTGATGTTCTGGACCTCCAAACAATGTTTTGTTTGATTCATAGTGAAACTAATATCTTCAATATCAAGTCCACAAAATTTCAGCTTCAAATGATATCCGATCCTTGAGTTGACCTCAATATATTCTGAAACTACGACAATATCCCTGCATGATGCTATTGCCTTCACCCCTATGTTTTCTAACGAAACAGACTCCGATTATCGTCTGCCTTGGTGGAAAGGATCCTAACTCCTTAGGCAAGCCCTGTGTAAAGCGGCTTCCCAAAACTCCTTTGCTAAGATCCTCTGTTCATCACATGAAGTTGTTGCCATTACGGCTACTATAATCATGTGAAGCCAAGTTCTCTACTTGTCCCCCATCGGATGTCATGGACATTAGCGTCATCATGCTAAGTTGCGGTCCATGACACTTTGGCTTGTTTTGGTGTTGTGGCTTTGTTTTGAAGCTGTATCATTTTCTGTTTTCAATTAAAGAATGTTTTGAGACATTTACTAGAGTATAATTACTGGTAAATATGAGAAATGAAAGCTGTCTTTAACTTCTTTGAGATGTTTAATGCTGGATACAAGAAGAGAAATCTGCCTGGGAAACTATTCTGACATAAAAACACTATTATAGGCATTGATATTATTGTGATTGTTTAAAGTATTGCAAGCATCAACTAAGAGTATGCGATTGCTATAATTGTCTACTGATAACCCCGATCAAAGGGTCTAGAACCAGATTTGGCTTGCAGCTACCGATCAATACTTGTGATGACTTATTACTTTATTCTTTTGGCATACTCTTGGTAGAAATTTCTGTAGCATGTCCTTGAAGAAAACCTACATATCCAAATTTCCATTGAAAGTATTATATTTAACTAGTATAAATAAGCCTGGAAATTTTATTGTGACTGTTTAAAGTATTGCAAGTGTCAACTTTGAGTATGCTATTGCTATAATTGTCTACTGATAGCCCCAATCAAAAGGCCTAGAGAACCAGATGGTGGCTTGCAGCTACCGATCAATACTTGTGATGACTCATTCCTTTATTCTTGTGGGCCTGTGACACACTCTTGGTATACAGTTCTGTAGCATCTCCTTGAAGAAAACCTACATATCCAAATGTTCATTGAAAGTATTATATTTAAATTGTATAAATAAGCCTGAAAATATTTCAGCCCTATAGACCAGATCTAATATCAAAAAAGGGAAAGGAATGTGTCCATTTCATTTGCTGCACGATACGTATTTTTTTGGTGTCGCTCTTCTTAGATTTATGTGATCTACATGTTTGATCTTTCAGGTTTTGGATTCTTTATAGGGCCAAGCAAGATGGTCCTGTAGTACTGGTGAGCCTACGGTGTTTTCCTACTTTTTCATGATTGGGCTTGTGATGTTTCCCTTCTCTTTTTTCAATGATTGTATTGCATCTTTGGTTTTTGAACTCTTAAGGACATTTTCTGACATGGTTCTCATGCTTTCAGGGTTGGAGGCATCCTTGGGATGGTCATGACGATCACCATTAGGTAAGCTTTTATTGTGCTGATAACTAGATAATTTGTTGTCATATTCCTAATAGTGAGTGCGATTGTTCTGCTTTGTTTTTTGTGCATTGCATTAAATGTTAGTTCATATATATAAAGTGCAAAAAAAATATCATGTTCTTATATAGGGTATGATATTTGTTTCGTTGTGCCATATGTAAGTGAATCTGCATCTTGCTTGCCCTCGAAATACTGTAATATCAAAGAAAACTTGAAATTATTATCATTACAGAAATTGATAATTCTTAGAATTCTGACTTGTCTTTGAGTAACATCATTTTTGTCAACCGTTGACCTGTTTAAAATAGTTCCTATATTTCTTGTGCTGGTGAATGTGATACATACAAAGCCCTTCATATAGGCAATCCTGTAAATGATAATACCTGGATTAGTAAATTGTAGTTATCATTTAGTGTTCCATACTCGTATTTTCTGTTAAGAGTTGTATCCATTTCACAAATTGTGAGAATTGAGAAAAATCTTCAATTCCGTTTGAATGGATACTGCATGTTAACCAAAGAGTTGGAATAACATGGCTTTTGCTTGCCAGTTCCAACATATTTGTTGCCAGCATTATGCTCCCTTAGCTAAAAGAGTTGATAAAAACCTAAATCAAAGTCAACAATTAATTTCAACCACACGTTTCATGGATCCACAACTTTTATCAAATTTTCAACTACACATTTTTGCCCTATTTGAGCCCCATTTTTTATTTTCTGGAGAAAATGTATTTTAGAATAGTGATTTTTTTTTTTTAAGAATGTGTGGTTTAAAAATAGGAAAAACTTTTGGGTTTACGTGTAAAATTATTTTATGGGAGGATGTATGGTTGAAAATGAGTTTTGGGAAAAATGAGGCTCAAATATGTCATCGACTTATATCAAAATTTATTAAAAAATCTGATTTTTGGCTAAACCAAACAAGGGCATATTAAATGAATTTGATCTTCATAAAAGTCTCTTTGATCAATTATATCTGCCTTCAAATGATGATGTTTAAGTTTTTTTTTGTGGATTTACATTTTTTTATTTACTGGACGACTTTTGCCTCTCAGGTTTCCAGCGAAGTATAATAAGGAACGCAAGGCAGAAGCACCGATCTGCTCTTGGTATGAATGTCATTTCAGAATATCTGTTTGGTTTCTGTACAATAAATTGATGGTGAAAGAGTGTATCGAAGATGATGTGATGAGATTCTGGAATATATAGATTTTATGTTTTTATTTAAATGCTTTTGCCTGCTTTCTTTATGAATGGCTGGTATGTAAATATTGCTTGATATCTTAATTGGATCAGAAACGATCTCATACCCATGGTGGGTATGAGTTATCTTGCCGTTGCCCCGCCAACGGTCAAGCCTATAATTTTTGATAATTCAACTCCCGTCTCCCTCAAAGCCTATTATGATTTACTTTTGTCCTTGAGAATTTTTTTGGCATCAACCCTACCCTCACACTGCCACGTCAGCGGTGGTCATGTTTTATCCTACCCACCATGGGTAGGAAATCATTTCTATTAATTTGATACCCGTCAAACTTGGAACTTTTTCCAATCACGAGCAGTCGGTCTGTCCCTGGCTAGTGCATGGGCTGTTGTGGGACAAATTTCTGACTGGCTTGTCACGTATCGTTTCATTTAACATCCCTAACTTGAACAGCTATGTATTATTGCTTTCTGATGTTGCAGTAGATAGTGAAATGCATGGCTAAGAAATTCTGTCTACGGTCTATTTTCTGGTCCCTCGATGTCTGCTGGCATGCACTTAAGTGTGCATTCATTCATATTTAAAGGTTGAACCCCAATCTTGAGAGCTCCCACCGCCTCGCCCCTAGATCTTTGTAAGGAAGGTAAATCGCGGGATGTGCTCTAACAAGTCAGGGAAAAGAGCTGTCTGTACATTGTGCCTACAAGGAGTTCAATTTCGTGTTTTAGGAATCTAACCCCCACACTATGGGCTGTGAGCAAGGCGTGAGGTAACCTCACTCCTGTCATTTACTAAAGTGGCCAATGATTGAGACATCAATTGTTGACTTGGAAAAAATGTGTCTCTGCCGTATTTTATATGAAGCTTGTTATGATTTAGGGTAGCTGAAAATGTAAAATCGATCAAAACTTCAAAAAATAAATCAGACACGTTTGTCAACTAAACTTGTAATTTGTTGATACAGTTTCAAGTATATTATACGCTATGGGCGATGGACATGTTTCATATGCTATGCTAGTTCGAATAGATGATTTTTGGACATGACAATTAACAAACAATTTTTGTTATACTTGTTCTGACATTTGCTTGGAACTCCTAGATATGACAGAACATAACGACTTACATCATTAAAAATGAAGTGTATAACATCAAAGAAACAAATTAAACTTTGTAAACACGATTTACTTGCTTGAGTGCTCGCTTTGATACACTCTTGGTTTGGATATACTGATAAAAACAAGGATTTCAAACAAGTCGAGAAATTCCCTTGTGACGACGAGGGCATTTGAATATGAAGAGAGACGATGAAAATCCGAGCATTCTATAATTTCGTACATCATATTGTTAGAGTACGTGATTGGACATACTAGTATCAAGATCAATGTGGTAATTATTATTTCAACGTAAGAATAAAATATAACCCATCTTTATTTCCCTATTTTATTGAGAAAAAGAATAATAAAAAAATACAGCATGATTGAAAATCAGTTTGTTGACATTAAACCTAAAGTTAAATCCTCTTGCGATCTTAAAACTGTGCTGTAATGAAAAAAGCCAGCTGGGCAAAACATATATTATTCCTAGTTGGTAAGTATGTTAAGAAGCGATGCTCTTGTCCGAATCAACCTCCTGAACATGCACTCTAATTCAGCTTCAAGATTTTCAGTGATAATTTCCACAGCCTCCAATCTTTTAATTGCAGTTTGAATGGTGGAAATGTCACATTTTTCCCACAAACTTAGGCTGTTAACCCGAGTTAATTTAAACTTAAAAGCCTCTTTATTGGATTTTCTGTTTGGTTTAGGCATGGATATGAGTGAATTTAGAGACTCAACAATGGACATGGTGGTGGCTTTCACTTCTTTAAGCACATTTACAACCACCACAAGGCTGCAGTGGTCGGCTGCTGTCGCCCCGATCGGGGCAGCGATATTTTTGTTTTTCATCCCTTTTAGAGATTGCAAACGCTTTAAAATGGCTTTCTTCAGCGTTTTCCGGTGGTGGTGATAGGCTGCGAACTGGTTTCCGACAACCGTGGTTTCATTGACACTGATTCGGCGAAATGTGGATTGAAGTTCTTGGAGATGGTCTTTTACCAGTAGGAGAATATCTTTGGTGGCACCACAAGCATCCACCATTTTTAGGGATGCTTCTGAAACCTCATGAACCCATTTTTCTTCTCCACGATAAGCGATTTTTTGTTTGGTCATTGGTGAGTGAAGCAAGTCATTAACTGAGTCGTGCATGTCTTTGAGAGCATCAAAATTAGGGAGCGACATTTTCCACGATCAAGAACAAATGAATTCTATATATATGATTGGGGAGAGTATTTGCCGATGAGGATTATGGATGAGTTGACGAGATATTCACGATCAAGAAGTACTCGGTTTTCAAGCTCTCTAACGAGAAACAAAGGTAGAACGCCAATAGAGAAGTGGATCAATATGGTGTTCTGTTCTTGCTGAGAGCTGATATGGGCACAAGATAATGTAGGCTAAACCTCTTGATTATCAATATATATGTAAACATGAGACGACTACATATATCTTTAATAAATTCAATCTCAGATCTCTACGAAAATGGTACGAAGTTTCATTTCTTGTACGGACTTGTCTTAATTGGCAACATCTATGGGACCAACTCTGTCTGAGCGAACCTTCCGTCCACACAGCAGACATGAACATTATAAGCTGTGAAAACATTAAAAAATGGAGCAATCGTCTCGTCTATCAGTTTATGTCTCCATTGGCGGCATATACATACACAAACCTAATCTCCTACCCACAATGAATAGGAAATATCTTGTCGACCACCAACATAACAACGTCACATCAGCGATCAAGCCTACAATTTTTGACAATTCAACTGTTGACTTGTTGATGTGGCAACGTCAACGATGATATGACACATTATTAATTGGTGAATAAATTAATTATTCGTTACATATATATGCGGACGTTGGGGTTGGAGGATGCCAACCTGTGTTGATTATTTGCATGCAGACAAAATGTTGGTGACAATTAAGGCCAAAACAGGTTTTTTCTTTTTTTCATACAGCTGTGCCGTGCATGCCCTTGTTTTTGCTGCATTCGACATAAGATCTGCGATCTGGGATTAAGATTTTATTATAGAATGGTACATAGTTTCCATGAAATTCCTATCATCGAACATCATTGGATAATCAAAGTTCAATGGTGATATTGTCATTGAAAGAGTTAAGTCAAAATTAGAAGTGAAACCCTTAGTGTCTTACAGGTTTGGACTAGCGTGACAGAATTGATGTCTATTGTGTATTCTATTTTATTTTTATAGTAATAAAAAGCTGAAAGATAATCCAAAATAAAAAATTGAAACGCTCGATTTTCTCAAAACTTTCAACTTTCTTTTCATTTGTGGCTTCTTCTTCAAAGTTGTAGCTACATCATGTAATTTTTTTTTTTCAGGAGCAACATCCTCAATAAGTTGTTCGGTTTCAAAATATTAGTTCTGTGACATTTTGATACCAACGTGACATCTATACTCTATGAAACATTCATATTAGGCGCGCATGACCTTATAATTTAAAAAATGACACAACATGTTACTTTCAAATGGACAACCTTAATTCGTATCCAACTCAAAAAAGTTGGGGTAACTCTTCATCATATTTTCCAAGATAGCGTGTGACTTTCTTAAAATAAGTGGCACGGTATGTTCTTTAATTCATATGCAAGACAAATATAATATTAAATCGTGCAAATTTTGAATTAATATTTTCACAAACACTTAAATGCGTCTCTTTAATTGATATAAAAAGAATTTAAATTGAATAAAGTGATTTTTTTTTTTTTAAAAGTGACAGTACGTTAATTTCAAAATTCAACACCTTAATTCATATGCAAGACGAATATAGTATTACAATATCACTTTTTAATGTAAAGAAAAGTTTTAATCCATATACACATGTTAATATTTTCATAACACCTGGAATGTTTCTCCTTAATTAATCTAAAACGAATTCAAATAAGTTATTGTGATATTTTCTTAAAAAGTGACAGAGTATGTCATTTTTAAATGGGTAACTTACAAAAATACCTTTAAAATTAAGGGTGTTTTGAAAAATCATATGAAATAATTTTTGGAAGTAAAAAATACTATGTAAAATTTAAAAGTGACACGGTGTTACTTTTTTATAAAAATTGTCACTTTTTTGAATTGTGTTTAAAAAATGATGACACAAACACTCCGAAAGTGATAAAATTCAAAAAATAAATAAATAAATTGATACAAACTCAAATAAGTGACAAAAATCAAAATAACACCATCTATTTACACAACACTAGTAATCATATTCTTAATATAATCAGCATGTTTGAGACAATCCACATGAGCATGGTGACGGTTCTTAACATAAAGAGCATGTCCACATGCTAAATATGTTAGAAAAATGTCATATTTTTAAGAAAAGAAAGTGACAAAAACTAAAAAGGTGACAAACTCAGAAAAGTGACAAAATCTCAAAAAAAGAAAAGGTTTTTTGGAAGTAGAAAAGACCGTGTAAATTTAAAAGTGACAGAATGTCACTTTTTTTTATAAAAATTGTCACTTTTTTTAACACAATCCACATGTGCATAGTGACGGTTCTTAACATAAACAGCATGTGGATATATCATGTCATATTTTTAAGAAGATAAGAAAGTGACAAAAAGTTAAAAGGTGACAAACTCAGAAAAGTGACAAAATCTCAAAAAAAAAATAATAATAATAAACAAAATGTCACTTTTTTTAACACAGTTCAAAAAAAATGTGGAAACGGTGTCTACCATTCACATAAAACTGAAAATGGAATAAGCATTCAGATTCAAGTACCTAAATAATTCTTTCACACTAAAAGATTAAACATACAACTAAAAATTGTATCTAGTATCGAGCAACTTACAAAATTTCCCTTAAAATTAAGGGTGTTTTGAAAAATCATATGATAATTTTTGAAAGTAAAAAATACTGTGTAAAATTAAAAAGTGACACAATATCACTTATTTTTAACACAATTCAAAAAAAGTGACACAAAAAAAAAGGAAAAAAAGTGACAATTCAAAAAAAAAATGACACAAACACTCCAAAAGTGACAAAATTCAAAGAAAAAAAAAGTGATAATGCAAGCTCAAAAAAATGACAAAAATCAAAATAACACCATCCATTTGTACAACACCAATAATCATATTTTTAACATAATCAGCATGCTTGAGACAATCCACGTGATCATAGTTGCGGTTCTTAACATAATTAGTATGTTCACATGCTGATTATATTAGAAAAATGTCGTATATCATGTCATATTTTTAAGAAGATAAAAAAGTGACAAAAACTTAAGAGGTGACAAACTCAGAAAAGTAATAAAAAAAAAAAAAAGATGAGTTTTTTGGAAGTAGAAAACATTGTGTAAATTTAAAAGTGACAGAATGTCACCTTTTTATATAAATTGTCACTTTTTTTTATAAAAGAGAAGAAGGTGAAAATGGTGTCTACCATTCACATAAAACCAGTTACATAAAACCGAAAATGGAATAAACATTCAGATTCAAGTACCTAAATAATTCTTTCACACTAAAAGATTAAACATACAACTAAAAATTGTATCTAGTCTTCGCCATTCACATATAATCAGTCAAATTAAGGTAGGTATCTACCATTCACATAAAACCAATCGCATAAAACTAAAAATGGAATAAACAATCATAATGTTCTCAAAACCAGCAAATATTACAGTATAAAAATTGAATAAAAACCATAAAAAATGGTTTAAACAATGAAAAATCTTAGCTACCTTAAGTTTACAAAATTTTGAATAAAATTTTTTTCTTCTCTGAAGATTCTTCTTCATTAATCCTTTTTTCTTCAACTCCTTAAATTCACTTTCTCCGGCCATTTTTTTGGAGTCAGGTGAAAATTAGCAAAAGTTAAGGTCAGAGTTGGTGCTGGTTTGTAGAAGTCAGAGTCGGAGTGAGGTGAGGTTTCTGTAATTTGGGACTTTTACGGGTTCGTCCTTGGAGAGGAGACAGAGGAAGATGGCAAAGATGGTGGAGTGATGAAGACCACAGAAAAACGACAAAGAAGGAGGTTTCTCTTTGGTTTTGGAATCATATGTTGGGGTGAGAGACGTGAGAGAAGAGGTTTCTCTGGAGGGTATTGAGGTTTGCAGATTTTAGTAAGGACGTATTAATTACGGTTTATGTGAGATTTAATTCATTTTAATGCATTAATCTAATTTTTTTCGTTTCCAGCGTATTGAGCCTAATTTTCCCTTTTGAAATTTTAGCACTTTAATTCATGTGCAAGGCAAATTAGAGATAATAGTGTTACTTTTTCAAAAAGTAGCAGAATATTTAAATTTTAGCACCTTGATTTGTATGCAAGACAAATAAAGTGTTATACTATTCCACTTTTTAATGTAAAGCGAAGTTTGAATTTATATTCATATTTGCATTTTCACAAATTTTTGTGTGCTTCTACTTAATCGATCAAAAGTTGAACTTTCATATATACCAACTCAAAATCATTAATTGAAAGAGAAATTTTCATATGTACTAACCCCAGACACAAAAATAAATAAATAATAAAAAAAATAAAAATTATCAAATTCTTAGTTTTGCAGCAGTTTAAATATATATAAAGAAGTTCATAAATCTATGAGATTAGCTTATATTTGCTTTCCTTTTAGTGAATAATAAAAATCTGAACTATTTGAATCAAAATTCAGAAATTACTAATTTATAGATTTTTGTTGATTGTTTGTAGATTTTGAGAATAAAATACACAAGATTCTATGAAAATTGTAGTAGGAGTCATCAATTTGTAATTTTGATCCATGGCAAGAATTACGGTTTGGAATTTTTTAATTTTTTTAAGAAAGTTTTGATGGTTTCTGTCGTTGGGTTAACGCTTTCGGGCTTTCTGTTTTACGGCTTGAAAGTTGAATAATAATGTAAAAAAGGTTGAACTCCAACCTTGAGAGCTCCCATCGTCCCGCCCTTTAAGTATCGCGAGGGTGGTAAATCGCGGAACGTACCCCAACAAGTTAGAGAACAAGAACTTGTCCGTACACTTGAATAATAATATATAAAATACATCATAAGGTGCAAGTTTGTGTATTTATTTTCAACCCCATGTTTTATGCTGAGTTTTTAGAATGTCTTGATTTTAAAGGTACTAGTGTAAGTTGCTCATTCTTGAAAAATGAGTTTTTTTTTTTTTTTCCTCGAAAATTTCTTGTTGCAAATTGATTTTTATAAGAATAACTTATTCAAATTAGTTTAGGAAAATGATGATAATTCAATATTTAGCTCAATTCATTTTCAACCACAACATTCTTTTGATAAAATAATTTTACATGTACATCCACAATAACCTTACCCTCTTCAAAAAAATACTTTTCACAAAAATATTTTCTCAAAAATACTACAAAGAACAGACCCTCGGATTGGTTGAATAAAACAACACTTGATGCTATTTAGCACCAAGGGCAATAAATAGCATTACTCTAATAAGGGTCGTGAACTAAAATCATTATTGCTAGAATAATGCTATTTAGTGCCACTGGAGTTACATCCCCGATTTAGGTGGCATTTAAATGATTGGTGAAATTAAATAAGTCACTTAATTTCACCTTTCATTCGACCTATCATCTAACGCTATCTAGACTGGAATTGTAACTCCAATGAGATTACATAGCATTAACCTCCTTTACACCGAGGATGAGGTAAACAAAGGTAATTCAATATTTAGATGCACTGGGGAACTAACAAGTTTTGGTAGATATCAATTGATGGTTTAGAACCACAAAACCCATAGCAGTTAAAGCTAAGAATAGAATCCGGTAGTAAGCGTTCCACCCCTGGAAATGAAGTGATATTCATACATACCACAGTCAGGCCCCTTTCATTGTTACATAGGCCTCTTACACTTCCTATAGATTACTCTGTGTAAAAAAGCTAAGAATAAATAACAGAATCAAAAGCAGGTCCATTTCAGATGGCAAGCACCAATTCAAGCAATTTCTAACACAGTATAACTTGATTAGTTCAAGTGTTCAAGATGAAGCGCCAGTTCCAAGATTGATTTCAGCTATCTAAAATAAAATCTCTGATTTGCACAGAGATCATATGTTCTGGGGGCTTCAGTAAGTTTCTTGAATTACATTTGTGAGATATAATATTTCTATCCGGCAAAGAATGAAGTAAAATATGGCCTGAAATAACAGGATAACACATAAATTTTAGAAAAGGCCTAAAATCATAGTGCACCAGATCAAGTGCCAATATCTGGCAATCTATTGCAGCAACAAAATAGCAAAAGCCATAATAGAATAATATTTTTAATGGTATCATCCACTTCAAGAAACTGTGAAGAAAAGACTTTATTCTGCAGGCTGCATCGATTGCACATAAGTAATGTACTACAATAGCAGAGATCGAAAATTATTTAAGTCTCAAGAAGACACTTGAGTGGGGGCGAGGGGGAGGATTTTTTCATTTATTGGTGGAACAATGACAGTAAAACCAAACCAAAGATAATCAGGAAATATAAATAAAGTTAAAGCTAGTGCAAAAAGTACCTGAAAGTCCATTAAAAGATCTTCCTTCTTACCTTCAGCTTGAAAACCAAGAAGAACCAGTCACGATTAGAAACATCAATATCAAGCCATAGTTCACCAAGCTATCTAATTCCTTCATCATTTCAATCCTTCCAAGAATAGCATTCCATATGCGTGTAACAGGACAAGTAGCATGTTTATCCTGTAGCACGCGTTCTTTCCCTCATAAGTTTCACATGCGAAGAACTGAGTAGTCAAGTGACAAAAACAGACTTTGAGTACACATCATCTAATAGGAAGAATGTAGAGCTCTTACAGTTATGTTAGAGTCAATCAATTCTTGTGGAACATCAGAAATTTTTAGTCTTCTCTGTTCCACCTCATCTGACTGATCCAGGGAAATTTCAGCTTTAGATTTAGAGTATTTGACTGAGAAGGCTCGGTAAGGTGAATCAGTGTGGATTGTTTCCATGACTGAACCAAAGAAGTTGGTCACAGGTACCTAGTGAGAGCAGCAGAGGCAAATTAGAAAGTTAAATCTCAGATATCGAATGGTTATCTAAATCACCAACTTGTACACTAAGGGTCCGTTTGATTGCAAGAATGAAATTTGGGTGAAAAGAAAATGAATTTCAGAAAATTGAATTGCCTAAAACTTGTTTTCCTGGGAATTCTCAATTAAATGTGTTTAATTGATATAATTTTCCACCTGGAAAATGTTGAAATTTTCTATCTTTTGATGTTTGTTTTGTTTTGTTTTGTTTTCATGAAAAGTTGTCAATTAAAGGGATTACAATTGGGAATAGAATTTGTTCCAATTGCCCCAAAAAAAAAAAAAAAAACAACCCTAGCTGGAAAACCAATTCCCATGGGTTTGGTGGGAATCGATTTTTCACAAAACCAAGGAAATTGGTCACGTGGGGGTGGGGTGGGTTGGGGGGGGGGCCGAGGAGGAAAAGGAATTGCAAGAAAGTTTTGCAATCAAACAAGCCCAAAAGGTGGAAAATTGAGCAAATCAAACAGGCCCAGAGAGCCTATTTGAGCCCCATTTTCTTGACAAAATGCATTTTGATGGAGAATGTGTGGTTAAAAAATAAGGAAAAGTTTTGGATTTGCCCGTAATATTATTTTAATGAAGAATGTGTGATTGAAACTAACAAAGAAAAAAAACGTATTTTGGAAATAATGAAGACCAAACAAGGGCTAATATGTTAAAAGCCACTTATTCATGAGTTAAATTTTAGTAGTAAAAGAGAGAAGCTACAGAAAGTTCTGTTATAATAATCCAACAGATTTCTACAGAACTTAATCATTTTGAACTAGTAACTTTATAGCATATATGGAAAAGCCATTTACATGGTGGCATCAGCAAATAAAAGCAAAATAAGCAGAAAGAGAGAGAAATGAAATGTGATAATGGCAAGTACATGGATTTTGTGTAATTAAATGAAACAAATTATTTTCCAATCAGGGATCTGAACTTCATACCTCCTCCAACAGTCGGCCATAAAGATCTGTTCGATAATATGCAGTTGACATCAACAAGTTTGAATTATAGGAATTAAAAAGGCTGCGAAAACAGGAGTAAATTTCAAAAATCATGATCCAAAATTCCAAGTTTCAGAAAAGGTTGAAGAGTTATTGGCCTAAAGAACGATAAATAACAAAATCATAAGTTTGCCCCAATTTCAGAGAACGAAAAACATATGAATAATATTTGTAGAGTATGAGCATCTCCCCCACGAACACAATTCTTGACCAAAAGTTGAAAGGGGACATTAAAGACACCAAGATTTTTTGCCATTGAGTTGAGATGAATTTGAAAGATCAAGGATCACCCAGTGGTCAGATACATAAATTAAATTCTGCTCGGTTCCATCTCAGAAAAATGATATTCTGATTCAAAAGACGAGAAATATCATATGCAAACTTGGAATAGATTAACTTGTTTGATTCAGAAGTTACTTAGCAGGAACACCCATAGTTATTTTAGGTCAACGGCAACCCACATCAATTGGTAGTAGAAGTAGTGATCCAGACTTTCTTTTTCTGTTTGATTATATAATATTCAGGAAGAAAGAGAAAATAGGAATTATCCTGAAAAACAGCTGCTCTCTCTGTCATAAAATTCCCTTCAGCCTCAAGGAAATAACCTGTTTGCTATGTACTAACATCATTACACAGAAGGCAAGGACATTGATCCAGTTGAATTATAAAGATGTTTAAAAAGGTTTGAATTGACCTTATACTGAAAACTCATTCCTACCCACAATTACTTCAAGTGTTCTCTTTTTTTTTTCCCAAGAAAATACTTAAAATGGGTAAATAATAGAGTAAATCAAAATTTTAAAGTCCTTTGTACAAGCTCTATAAATGTCAAAAAAACAGAAGGCATGATTTTAAAAGATCCTTCTTCAAAAAAAATAGAAATGGAAATAATAGTGTTGAATATTTTGTCAAAAACAGCCTTGCTCTTACATTATGAAACTCAGATGTCAAGGACACTTGTGTTAAAAAAATCTCACTCGACCAAGAACTTATAGGAGGAATATCACGATAGTGGCATGAAAAAATGACATCAAATTAAATCTTTTTACATACCTGCTCAATGAGGCATTGTCATACATATTTAGCCTCTCAAAGAAAGCAAGGGTATAAAATGTGAATCGATCTACAACAGATACACCAACCTGTATCAAAGAAGCAAAGAAGGGCGTGTAATTATCCAAAAGTTTAGAACTGGCAGAGAAAACAAAAATCACAACAATCTGCAGCATCCAATAATTATCAACATCCAGTCAAACTACAGGAGGATAATGGTGGTAATCAGCACTTACATCAGAGTCCAAGTGATGAGAATATGAATTCTCTCCTTTCATGCTACTTCCAATAGCCAAAACGCCAGGCGATTGGAGCTGTAATGGAAGACACACACCCTTTTACATTCAATAACTACTAAAAAGGAAAATTTCATGCTGGTGACAAGATTGGAGTCGAAGAGAAAATGATAAACAAGAACATAAGATGAAAAGAACTGGGAAGATGATGATTATGATCATCATAATCGTTGTCACCATCACCATCACCATCAACCCAGTACTCTAGCTAAGAAAGAAATACTATGCCAAACCCTTCCCTCCCTCTTCCCCTCTTGTTTACCTGATCAATTGATCAAGAAGTACATACCAAGGACATGTTTGGCTAAGCTTAAAAAATTTACGTACCCCTACCATACTACAAGATAAGTAACTTTACTTTAAGGTGAGAAATAGGTAACTTATCCAAACATATTTGGAAACAAAAAATTTACTTAAAATTAAGTTTATTAAGTTTTAAGCTTTCTCAAAACATGCTTTAATTCCTCAAAGATTAAAAAAATTGATAAAGAAAATCTGAATCACGCAAATGGTTCTTATTATCAAACTATGGGAACCCATAGCAAGGCAAAGGAGAGATGCATCTTAATAATTGGACACTTCTCCTAATAATCTCACAGTAGAAAGTTACTAAAGAGAAACAAAGGTTGAGCCAAAGATAGAAGGCCTAGAACACCAGTAAAATGTTTTATCTTCATTTCAGGCATGTGATGGACGGTATGGGCCTACAATGTTCCCCTACATGAACTACAACATGAACCAGATAGTGCTCAAAAGGAATATTCATTCTTGTTGTGCATGTGGCTCATACAGAGTGGAACACAAGTCCTAAATCAAATGGGCCGATGCCGGTGCGGAGCGGAGCGGAGCGATGGCATTGGCCTTGTGCGGGTTTAATTCACTGTCTCGTTGTTAGGGACACTTAATGGGTTGGGGGTGCGGGGGCAACGGCCCCGCGGTACGGTATAGGGGTATTTTCTGTACGGGCCTTAAAGTCTTAAATGGACCTAGGCTAAAGTTAGTATAAATAATATGTTGTAACCCTATTTTTCAGAACTGAATAAAGAAATCTCCGCTTCGCTCTTGTGGACGTAGGCACACCGCCGAACCACATAAAATTCTTGTGTTGATTTTGGTTTTCATCTCTTTAATATTGCGCATAAAATCCAACAATTCTAATGCACAAAAGCACACACGGGGAGAGACTATAAACAGAGCAGTTAGACGTGCATTAAAGTCAAATAAAAACTTACAGCACTATCAAACATCACAATAAGAAGGAAGAAGGTTCTCACCTGAGAAAAAAGAGTGGAAGCTTGGCAAGTATCCACCATTATCAGGAGCTCCTTAAATCTGATAAATGAAACACGATTGAGAAGACAATGTCATCATACGACAGTGACTAGTTCAAATTGGATTTGACTGACTAATATAAAGATGCAATTAGAAGAACCTTACTTAAGTAAATCTTAGAATCCTTAAAAATTCAGCATCTAAATGTTCTAGAACCTAATCTCAAGTTCTAAATGACTGCCAAAGAAACTTTACATGATTACAAGGTGCTCATGGAATCTACCAAGAGCCTTGGCTTAGAAAATTTAATTTCCCGAATTTCATTTTCAAACAATAAATAACATAATGTAAAAAGTAAATTAAAAAGAAGAATACAAGTTAGCTGAAATCTCACCTGCGCTTTTCTTTCATTTGTTTCACGGCATCAGCCAAATCATGACTTTGGAGCTCCTCTGAATCCTGAAATTTTAAAAATTCGTCTCCACCATGCCCAGTCATGTATAGAAGTATGTGACTCCCTTCATCACTTAGAAGACGTTTTGACCTTGGAACAGCCGTTTCATGGCGCCCAGTTAATACTCGCAAAAAATTTTCTACAGTCACTTCATAACCTCGATAATCTACCTGAACTTTTGGAGGATACCATAATTAGAGAAATATTTCGAGCACAAATGGTCAATTTTTATTTTAAATAAAACGGAAAACTTCACATGTATATCTAGACTCCATATACATATAGGTTAATCAAAAGCTGCGGTCAGTTGGGGATATGGGGGTTGAGTACTGGGTAGAGGAAATTTTTAGATTTGACCAAAATGTAGCAATTGTAAATTTTAACACGATTTAGATTCTTTTGCCGAGTGGTGTGAGAGCAATCCATGCAGTTCCTTAGTTAAGAGGAAAGGCAATAGCAGCAGCTTTTGCCATAAACAGTAAACCACATTTCCAAAAAAATGTTCAGTCATAAGTGTTAGCCATCATTGTATATCATTTGCTCTTCAAATGCTGAAACAGCAGAAATATTGATTCCTAAAAATTATGCTCACATGATGAATTATCAGCAGAACCATCCGTAAAAGCAAAATGTTTTAAACATTAGTTTGTGTAATGCAATATATTAGTGAATTAGATAGCGGTTACAGACATCCATCTCTTATAACTTGTCTGGAAGTATGGATCAACGAAGCCACCCTAGAAACGGAATATTAAGGAAATACCACAATCTTAACATTTATCCTGTTAACAGAGCATATTAACATTTTTGTAATTCATTCCAAGATGGACCGACGCGTTTTACAATTATTCAGAATCAAACTCAATGAGAATAATATTAAAAATAACAGCACTATTTAGTTTTCTGGAGGAAAGCATAAGGTCATTTATAATAGACAATACACACCTCGACATTATCTCCATACAGGTTGAGCCTGTGGTTTTCATTGTTGAAGACCTGGGCAGGGTACTTGTTCCGAGCATTGCAAGCCATGTCATCAGCCAGCATGAGAATTATCCTCTCATCAGGTATTCCTAACCTCTTAACCGTTCTGCAGAAAATATAAACAGTAACAAAGCAGGCAAATTTTTCATTTTATTCACTTTTTGAAAACATTAAATACAGGTATACAAAATGAAGACAACAATAAACTATAAATAGACAAAGAAGAAGCAACCTCAGTTACCTATACAAGGATAACGTATTAGCCATGTGTCTATAATTAAACCTGAAAGATAACACATCACCAATGTGAGCATATTGAATCATCGACTTTCAACAGGCACGCAGCTTATGATTAATTGCCAGTTATTCAATTCTTTTTTTTCTGAAATAGCAACTTATATTTTATTTTCAAAACATTCAGCAACTCATAAGTTCAAAATACATTTAAAAAAAAATGAACTGATCCCACTTCTTGGTTGTAGGAAAAACTGAAACCATATTTCCGACTAGAACTTTACCTATTTTCTAAAAGTATCTAAAATGTCTAGTTAATATCAAATACTTGAAATGAAATCCTAGTCCACTACTCCTAGCGTATCCAAACTGCTATAAAATGCTTTTTTCTTGTACATATCGTTAGAAGTCATTCATTAATTTGCTGCAATAATTTCTAGGGAACAAAGGTGAAAAGGAACGAACTTTAATAAACTATACACAAACGGGTGAACTGAGTGAGAGTACAATACCAAAAGCGGGAAGTGCAGACAAGAACAGCCCAATTGTTCGTGTGCATTGTGGTAGCCGTAGACGAGGAACCGAAAGCAATAGACGGGATCGCATTGCAGAAAAACAGAAGAAAAATCGAGATTAACGTCGTCGATTTGAACGAGCTGTCCATTTTCGGTTGAAAGAAAAACAAATTCTTTCAGCAATCGCTCAATTACTGAATTTCTGCAATTGTTTCTCCCCTGTCATCGATTTCTTTCTGCAATTGCTCGCTTTTCAGCAACACAAATGATCTTTTTTTTTTTTTTTTTTTTAATCGTTTCTTTGGTTATATTAGGAAATTGAGTTGATTGTTCCAATGTCACCGAACATATGTTCCTGTTTTTTATTGTTTCCGAAATTTAAAATATCGAGTTTTGATCACTGAAGTCAGATGGATGGTTTTCATTAATTTGAGCGTTAGATGACTAGAATGATAAAATTAGACTTACTTTGATCATATTTGAAAGGAGTATGCTAAATGTATCTAATTTTTTTTATCTAATACTTTACATATACTCACAATATGGGTGTGGAGATCACATGTTGAGATTATTTTATTCATGCGGGATCCACGTGCTTGTAAGTGTACGTAAACCATTTGATAAATCAAATTATGTACACTTAAAATTATCATTTTAAAATGGTAACATTGTAAATTTACAATTTCAACAAAACAAATATTTATAATAATTAAATCTAAAACTAAAAAACAAAACAAAACAAAACCACACCCACCCATTCTCATCTCCTTCTTCCTGAACCCCTCACTCAAAAACCAAAACCACCCACATTTAGCTGTCAACAGCCACCGCCATCTCCTCAACCTCCAATCCCAACACACATCGAAACTAGTAGCTCCCTCAAGCAACGTCACCATTACCAGTCGCTATCGCCTCAACCTCCAGACTTTTATCACGGAGAGGGGCCAGCAGTAGTGCTCGCCTTTGAGCAGTTCATGTTCAACTTTAAGCTCTTGTTTGTTTTCGATTTTTAAGTAAAAATGTATTTTGAAATAGTTAATTGATGAAGAATGTGTGGTTAAAAATTAAGAAAATATTTCAGTTTTACGTATAATATTATTTTATTGAAAAATTTGTGATTGAAAATAAGGGAGGAAAAATGTATTTTGAGAAAAATGGGTATTAATAAGGGCTAAGACTAGGGGGATGTCCTCAATTGAGATTGCAATGGATTTTAAAAGTCATTCTAAATTTAGGTATTTTCAATTGAGATTTTATTGGATTTTAATTAAATTCATTAAAATTTAGGTGTCCCTAATTGAATTTTTAATGAAATCCTTTAAAATTTAAGTATTCTCAATAATTAGTGGATTTATAAAGATTTTATTAATAGAAGGATTTTAAAAGATTTGAATGGATTTCAAACTTAAAAATACATATAAGTAAATTTTTTGAAATTTCACTATATATGATGAGATTTTTATGAAATTTGTAAGAATGTATTTAAATCCACCATATTCATTCGAATTTATAATCATTTAAAATTCATCAAAATCTAAGTTGAGAACACCAATTATCATCCTAATCAAACCTTCACGCCACTGCCACCTTTGCCATCGCCTTTCCTCACCGTCAACACCTTCATTCAATAGCACTACCACTTACACCACATCAATGGCAAATTCTATAAGACAAATCTGATTTCAAAATTTGTTTTGCACTTCAAATCTGAAACACAAATATGATAACTCGAAAGCTGAAAAATAGCAGAGTGAATTATAGAAAGAAATTGAAAATAAAGTACCCTAATCACAATCTAGGGTGTTTGATTTGAAGGAATTGTTGAGAGCTTTAGCCGAGGTTTTGGTGAAGGGAAGACGGTGGTGTTAGTCGGCCTAGGTGACGATGGTGGTTGACGACCCGAATGATAGTTACGGTGGGCAACCTGGGTGCGGTGGCAACAATTTTAAGACAAGGGAATGTGATTGTATGGAGATGGACAAGAAAGAAATGGTTGGGGTGCATGGGTTGTTTCTTCATCCTTTTTTTTTTAATTATTTAATTATTTTAATTTATGTAAAAAAACCTTTCAATTCACCCATTTACCCTCTAACACATTAGTCAACATATGGTTAGACCGTGGACTTTTGATCAACTAACGATCAAATTAACGGAAACCATCAATTTGAGCATCAGGTTAGAATTTTTTAAAGGTTTGGTATCTTGAGTGGCACGAATGAACGGTTTGAATCAAGTCTGCTAATAAACGAATTTTTTTATACTTTGTCTACAATTTTCATTAATAGAGGGATTTAAAAAGATTTAAATGGATTTCAAGCTTCAAAATATATGTAACCAAATCTTTTGAAATTTCACCATATTTGACGAGATTCTTATGGAATTTGTGAAAATCTAATTCAAATCCACGAAATTTATTAAGATTTATAATCTTTTAAAATTCATAAAAATTTTAGTTGAGGACACCGTCAATAGTGTTTTTTTACAACTAAATAAAAAGACTTAAAAAATAAATAAAAATGAAAGAATGAAAATACTCAATAGCTCGAGAGTTGGCAACAGAATGGTGCATAAAAGGGCCACATTTAGAGCAACTCCAATGAGGTCGTTGATTACAATAAAAATTGTGTCACATCAATTCAAAATACTAACATAATAAGGAAAAAACGAATGATGTCTTGAGGCCATACTTGATATTCTACATTCTTTCTTGTGAACGTAGTCTACAATTTGTCCAATCGATATCCCCATTAGAGATATTCTTCTCTCCATTCCTATTCCAACGAATAAGCAAAACCAATTCGTCTCTCAATCCGGAAGAAAAACACTGATAGATTTTAGAATTTCATTAATTCATGTAACAATGTCATAAAAACTTTATTAGAAAACTACAAGATTTAAATGGATTTCAAGCTTAAAAAATATATGTAACCAAATCTTTTGAAATTTCACCATATTTGACGAGATTCTTATGGAATTTGTGAAAATCTAATTCAAATCCACAAAATTTATTAAGATTTATAATCTTTTAAAATTCATAAAAATTTTAGTTGAGGACACCGTCAGTAGTGTTTTTTTTTACAACTAAATAAAAAGACTTAAAAAATAAATAAAAATGAAAGAATGAAAATACTCAATAACTCGAGAGTTGGCAACAGAATGGTGCATGAAAGGGCCACATTTAGAGCAACTCCAATGAGGTCGTTGATTACAATAAAAATTGTGTCACATCAATCCAAAATACTAACATAATAAGGAAAAAGCGAATGATGTCCTGAGGCCATACTTGATATTCTACATTCTTTCTTGTGAACGTAGTCTACAATTTGTCCAATCGATATCCCCATTAGAGATATTCTTCTCTCCATTCCTATTCCAACGAATAAGCAAAACCAATTCCTCTCTCAATCCGGAAGAAAAACACTGATAGATTTTAGAATTTCATTAATTCGTGTAACAATGTCATAAAAACTTTATTAGAAAACTACTTATTTTGGATTGGTTGATATCTTTTACGCTTGTAAAGAGACTAAAAAATAGTAATAGATACGGCCATTTAAGAAAAATTCTCAAATCAAAATTCACTTGCATTCTTGCATATAAATTTAACAATTATATATATAAATAAAGAGATGTCGAAAATAAGTAAACTGAAAAGTTAGTAGACTTGTGTGTGTTTTTATCAAAAACCAAAATCCTGTATTTATAAGGTAGAATCAGGAATACAACAGTAATAATTTCTAGGGCTGCAGAGGTAAAATTGTCATTCACTAACAGACCCTAATAATTACCATTTACAACACTTTTCCTTTGAATGACACATTACAAAATATCTACCTCGTTAAAATCTCGTTTGATAAAAATTCAATGGGAAAAAATCAAACGAATGAAAAAGTTCATAGTTATTTTGGAGTTTTAAAAATAAATGCTGCCTCATTAAAATTTGCTAGGAAAAGATAAAACCTAAGCGAAAGAAAAAGAGTACAGCTACATCTCCTGATGTTGATCACTAAAAATCTTTGAGTCGACTCATTTCAATCTCATGAACTAATTTCTTGAATGTAAATGTTGACAGTGCTTTTGTGAATAAATCGACTACATTGTCACTCAAGCTAATTTGTTAGGTATCGTTGTCGCCATTCTTTTGAAACTTATGTGTATGAAAGAATTTTCGAAAAATATGTTTCGTCATGTCACCTTTGATATAGCCTCTTCTAAATTGTGCAATAGAAGTTGCATTGTTTTTATACAAAATTATTAGACTATCTTTTGTTGAAATTAACCCGCATGTTATTTAGATATAATGGGTCATATTTCTCAACCATAAACATGCTCAGCCTGCTTCATGGATTGCAATAGTTTCAAAATGATTTGAGGATGTAATTGTTGGGGATTGCTTCATAGATCTCGATGATATAAATAATCCTCCACGTGTAAACACATATCTTGTTTGTGATTTAGCTTTATGTGGGTTAGTTAGATAACTTGTATCTACATATCTCACTAAAGCAGATCTCGACTTTTGAGAATAAAATAATCCCAAGTCAATAGTACCCTCTAAGTGACGAAAAATATGATTAACACTTCTGAGAATAAAATAATTGGTGTAAAGCTATATTTTGCCAGGAAATTTATAGAAAAAAGTTATGTCAGGTCGAGTACAATTTGCAAGATAAGTTAATGCTCCAATTGTACTAAGATAAGGTACTTTAGGATCAAGAACCTTTTTTTTCCATCTTCAAGTAAACGAAATAGATCCATTTTCACATCAAGTGATCAAACAACTATATGTGATTCCAATGGATGTGCATTATCTATATAAAATGTTTACTTTTTCTGTACACGTAGATTAATGAACAAATAATTAATTTGCGAAATATTCTATCTGCAATCCGAGACAAAATGTGATTTTTCCCAAATCTTTCATGTCAATTTCGTTTTTCAAATAATCGGTAGTCTTGTTGAACTCTTCAAAAGTTCCAATTAAATTTAAATTATCAATATAAATTGTCACAATTACAAATCCAATATTTATTTTTCTTTATGAAAACACATGGGCAAATATCGTTATTTTTAGAACATTCCTTTAACAAATATTCACTAAGACAATTATACCATATGCGTCCAAATTTTTTAATCTATATAATGATATATGCAATTTAATTGAGAATATAGTTCTTGGACATGTATCATTTATTTCTGGCATCTTAAGTTCTCTAGGGGCTTTCATATATGTGTAACCATCAAGTGAACAATATAAATATACAGTTATTACATCCATAAGGCGCATATCAAGCTTTTATGACATAGTCAAACTAATTAAGAATCTAAAAGTGATGGTATCTATTACGGGAGAATATGTTTCTTTGTAATCAATTATTGGCCTTTGTGAGAAATCTTGAGCTATTAGTCATGCTTTGTACCTTGTAATTTCATTATTTTCATTTCTCTTTCGTATAAAAATCCATTTGTATCCAAGTGAATTTACATTTTTCAGATGTCTGAACTATAGGTCCAAATACTTTTCGCTTCTCTAAGGAATTCAGTTCCGCCTGTATTGCTTCTTTCCATTTTGGCTAATCATTTCTATTTTGATAGTTTTTAATTGACTGTGGTTCAGGATCCTCATTTTGTATCATATCAAGAGTCACATTAAATTCGAAAATATTATCTTTAATAACATTAGTTCTTTCCCATAATTTATGAGATAACATATAATTTATTGAAATCTTATTATTTTTCTAGACTTGTGGTTCTTTAGGAACCATATCTTCAATATTTGATTGATCAATCTTTTCTAATGTTATTTCTTATGAAGTTTTTTGGTTGGTTTTTCTTCGGTGCATTTCTTTTTCAAGGTACAGAGTTTTTTGAATTAATTGGTCGACCACGCTTCTGGCATTTTTAGATTGATTTGCCACAGCAGATTGTTGTTCAGGAACCTTAATTTTTGTTGAAATATTTTCTGCTGGTATACATCACTTTGTCACTTTTTTGTGTCAACAAATATATCAGGTAATTGATTTGTAACTCTTTACAAATGAATGATTTTTCAACCTCTTGCTCATATTGATTGCTCGGGGATCAAAGTGATATAGAGTTGTTTCATTCCAAGTAATTTTACCTTTTTTAGGATATAGTTTTTTCCTCCCAAAGTTAAGAAAGACATTTCGTCAAAATGATAATCTACAAAACGTGCAGAAAATAAATCACTAGTTAAAGGTTGAAGATACCTAATAACTGATAGTGAATTAAAACCGACATAAATTTCAAGTTTTCGTTGATGACCCATTTTAATACGTTGTGGGGGTGAAATAAGGACCCGGATAGCACAACTAAAAATCCGTATGTGAGAAATATCATGTTCATGACCAAATGCAAGTTGCAAAGGTGAATATTAATAATATGCAGTTAGTTTAATATGAACCAATGATACAACTTGTAATATGATATGACCCCAAACAGAAGTTGAGAGTTTTATTTTCATAAGTAATGGCCTAACAATAAATTATACACGTTTAATAAACAACTCTGGTAAACCATTTTGTGTATGGACATGCGCAACTGAATGTTCAGTTACAATCTCAATTGACATATACTAATCATCAAATGCTTATGATCTAAATTCAATAGCATTGTCAACGAGAATAGTCTTAATTGAGTAATAGGAAAATTGCAATCGTAATTTTATAATTTGAGCAATTAGTCTAGCAAAAGCTACTTCTCAGTGAAAAGTATACAAACATGTGACCATCTAGTAGAAGAATCAATTAATGCCATAAAATAACGAAATGATCCACATGGTGGGTGTATTGACCCACATATATCTCTATAAATTATTTCCAATAAAGTTAAAGATTCAATATTGACCTTTGCAGTCGAAGGTCTAATGACTAATTTGCCTTGCGAGCAAGCTACACGTGGATAATCATTAGGTAAAAGCATCTTCTGATTTTTTAAGGGATGTCCATGTGAGTTGTTTATTATTCAATGTGTCATTATAGTTTTTGGATGTCCAAGTCGATTATGTCAAAGTATAAAACTTTTTGGGTCAACGAACTTCTAATTAATGACATTTTTTTATTCAATCATTTTTATAAACATATAATAGATGTCAGATGGGAGTGCATGAAATTTTTCTCTAATCTACTTTTGACTAAATATAAAAGAAGTTATGCAAAGATATTCGACATTATTTTCTTGTGTCGTCTCAATATGATATCTATTGCAGCGGATATCCTTAAAATTAAGCAACTTTTTCCTGAATTTGCTAGAATAAAGTGTATCGTCAATATATAATTTTGTATTATTTGGTAAAATAATATAAGCTGCCTGGAGTCTACAACGATATTTGATGCACCTGATATCGTTTTAACATTTCTTTTTTTAATGTTAAGTCCAAAAAATTTTTTTTGTCTTGAAAAATAGTATGTGTAGTTGCACTATCAATCAAGCAGATGTCTTGACAATCCATCATAAATCTATCAATATAACAAAATAAATATATTTAAAAAAGCTTGAATTTAAATTTAAAAGGGTAAACAAAATTCAATACTGTGAAAATAATGATACATAATAAAGTTCAAAACTTTTTTGCGAAAAGTAAAAACATATTTTAAACTAAACCTCTAAAATAAAAGGAAATACTAAAACATAGAAAATAGACAAATCTATATCTTCCATCACACCACCTCCAATTAAATGGTCAATATTTTCATTTGGATTAGCAGACATCCAAATAAGTCACATCAATTGGATTATCATAGTCAGAAAAATTTATTTTCACTTTTTCCTTTCCCTTGATTGATTTTTGGTAGAGATCCACAAGATATTTTGTCGTACGACAAGTACGTGTCCAATGCCCATTCATTCCACATCTAAATTAACTTTCTTCGTGGACCTTTTTGGATGTGCTACTTTCATTCACTTTGTACCTTTTAAAATTAGTGTCTTGTTATTGATAACTTTGTTGATTATTTTGTTTATATTTTATTCCACGTGCACGTCCGTGTTCACGTTCAAATCTGTGTCTACGTCCATATCCTTTCTTGACATTGCATTTGTTTCAAGCAATGCAGTACCATTTCCTTCAGGCAATGATACAGAATCAATTGGACGTAACCCATGATTTTTCATTAGCAGTTCATTATTTTGTTCAACAACAAGCATGCAAGATATAAATTCTAAGTATTTTTTAAAACCACGCTCACGATATTACTGCTATAGAAGGGCATTCAAGGCGTGAAATGTGGAAAAAGATTTTTCCAACATATTTTCATTGGTGATTTTTTCTCCACACAAGGTCAATTTTGAACATATTCTGAACAGTTCAAGATTGTACTCACTAACAATTTTGAAATTTTGCAAATGAAGGTGCATCTACTCATAGCGGGCTTTGAGGAGGACTATAGTCCTCTGATAATTAAATCTCTCAGTTAATTTTGTTCAAAGAACCTGTAGATCTTTCTTAGTGAGATATTCAATTTTCAATCCATCGTAAAGATGATGGGGAAGGAAGATGAGTGCTTTTGTACGATCTTTCAGGGATTCTTTGTTTCCTTCTTTTATTGTCTCTCACAAACTTTTTGAGACAAGATGGTATCATCATCGATTACTCATGATAGATAGTTTTTGCCAGATATATCAAGTGCAACAAACTCAACTGTTATGATTTTTGCCATATGATTAATTACACAATAAAGAAAATACAATTAGTTTAAAAAAATATGATTAAATATCACATAATGATTAATCAATTAGTCAATATCAACAGACATAATCTACGTGTTTTCTTTTAGGGTTAAACACTAAAATAATATCTTTTTCGAAACATATGTTACTTTAGGAGCACATTATATTTTATCATTATTTCTTCAAGAGTAACATATCAATATTCTTTTGGAATATTGAAAATTATAATTTATGCTCTTCAAGTGCAAGTAATGTTGTTTAGGAATATTAATTATAATGTAGCGCTACTTTCGAAATAACAACGAATAATTTATAACAGACAGATCTACAATTAATATTGGGAAAATTGCAGTCGAGATATCAAACATTTCGTTTATTAACAGACTTTGTCCAAACCTTTAGTTTGTGCCACTGGAGGTGCCAAACCTTTCAAAAAGCAGCACCCGAAGTCCAAATGGATGGAAACCGTCCGTTTAACCGTTAGTTGACCAATAAAATTAAACATTGACCAATTTTTTACTAATTGAAAGGGGTAAAAAAGTAAAAGTACTTAACCCTATAATAAAACAATTAAAATAAATAACTAAAACAAAAAAAAAATACTATTCATCTCCTTCTTCACCCACCCGCTGATGTTTACTTGGAAATTGCAGAGAGGTATGTTAATGACTGTCTAAGTTTCTGTAACTCTAAAGTCGGATTTTTCTTTCAGGATTTGACAGAAATCTTTTTTTCCCCACATTTATGTAGCGATAAACCTGATTGTTGCTCCTGGATTTTGATTTGTTTACTAGCTTCAGGAATGACATTTTGCCTAGACCTTCTGATGGAGTCATTGTCCGACATTTATTGTCACTAATTATATTTTAATTGTAGTGTCCCAGATTTCATCATTGGAATAAAAGTAAGATAGATGCAAGTGGGGAAAAATTGAATTTGAAAAAAAGAAAAGAAAAAAAGAAGTCAATTCAAGCCACCTTCAAAGTTTTGGCTGTTATACGTTGGCCGAATCCATATTAATGCATAGTATTTTTTGTTTCTGGCAATTCCTTCTCCATCGCAGCTGACTGTAAAAATTTCAGCGGAGTGGGGTGGGGTGGGGTGGGGAGGTTGTAGAAGACAACCCTTTTTTAATTTCTTTTTTAAATTTTTCTTGATTTTTTTAATTTTTTTTCAATTTATTTAGTAAATTATCAAGTTACTATTTTACCATTCCAATTTAGTCAAAATAAGTCAAAATTTACTTTTCTTGGTCAACTAACGGTCAAACGGACGGTTTCTATCCATTTGAATTTCGGGTGCTGATTTTTAAAAGGTTTGGTACCTCCAGTGGCACAAAATAAAGGTTTGGACAAAGTCTGCTAATAAACGAAAGATTTGGTACCTCGCCTGCAATTTTCCCATTAATATTCTTTTGAAATATTAATTATAATTTTGTGTTACCTCAGGAGCAACAACATGTCATCAATTTGAAATTTATAATAGAACATCTAAAATTATTTCATTAGGTTAAAGACACAATATTCAATAATAGTTGTAAATATTAAAAATTGGTACAATTGTCGTCGCCTTTGGGACTAATCAAATAAGGAATAACTATGTTCACGTAAGTATAATTACCATTTCAACAATTCTGGGCACATAAAAAAAATTATTGTACTATTCTAATCATTAGACTATTGACAAAAACACTTGAATCGTGAAAAACGGAATATGTACAGAGAGAGAATTGAAAAAAATTTGAAGGGACATGAATTAAAAAGGCAAACAATATGATCATTATCCATCATATCAATCCACCATATTTGACTTTCTATCTTTTATATGGGGTCTGTAACGATTATATTTTTCATTCTCATTTTTACATTAATATGTACCAAACAGGACCATGTTAATATCACAACTTGAAGGCTAATATGATTGGAAAGTGCAGAAGAAGATTAACATGAATTGATGTGTATGTATATATAGAAAAATTCATATATTATCAAATTAATTTTTATACACGTGATAGAAAAAAATTACTACCTTCCCAAAACTTTGAAGGATTATGCTTTTCGTGCTGATAACGTGAAAAGAGGAAGGGAGAAGAGTCAATAGACTTATGCGTGTTTATCAAAAACCAAAACTCTGAACTTATAAGGCAAAATCAAGGATTCAACGGTAATAATTACTAAGATTGCAATAGTAAAATTGTCATTCACTAACAAATTCTAATAAACTTACCATTTACAAAATAAAGAATCATTTTTTTCTAAACATAATTTTCAATTAATCGAATCCAAATGTTTTACTGACTTGATCATCGTATTGTCTCATTAAAAAGGGGTGAACAAGGAAGAATTAATTGAACTATAACTAATTAATTTATCTTGGTACATTAAAATGATCGAGTCTATATCCAGATTCAGAATTGCATCTTTATTGTCTAGGCATCGACTGATGCTACAACTCTGATATTCAAACTCCTTAAAAGTATGTAATGGATCTTAAAATACATTTAGCTAAGCATCTTTTGTGAGCGTTTTCCAGTGAAAGCACTCAAACTCGTCTCATAAAAGTTCTAAATACCAATGCACACACTGAAAAGCTTACCAATTATTAACAAATTTGAGAAAAATAAATTAACTCACAACATTTACTTGGGCAAGTGTATGTATTTCCCTCCCAATTTTACATCCCTGGATAAAATTACAAGCCAAAACCAGATGTTACAGAAGCAGTAAATAATTGCATACAGAAGAATACTAGTCATGGTCCTTTTCCACCTCGTTGCTTCTTTTCTTCTAGCACGGTAGCCTCATTCAACATATCAGCTGCATCCTTGTGCATGTCGAGCTTGGCAAGGGCTACTGCCTGCATGTAAAATGCCGTGGACCAATCTGGATAAACGCATTGTGCTTGCATTGCATCTCGAAGGGCAGCATCTGGTTGATCACACATGAGATAACAGAGGCTTCTTCGTGCGTGAACCGTTGGAGAAATCATAGTGCCCACGTCTATGAACTGCACGTATCAACACAATTATTTACTCCATATACGGTTAAAGCAATAACAATCTGTCCTAAACAAATATGTAGGAACTATAGAATAGGATTAGCGAACTAAGCCCATGTTTATAAATTGTTTATTATAGGTCAAAACCGTTTAGAAACACATCCCAAAGTATGAATCCATATTTCAAGTCTTGAGAAACACTTGCCAACCTATCAGAGGGAAAAATGAAATCTTTGTCTAAAGTAATACATCAAGAAGAGCAGATTTGAGAGATGGATATGCAGCCAAGTCAGATAATTGAAGTATATTTGTAGTTAGAAGGGAACATATTGAATCACATTATTTGTCATTGTTGCTAGAGAAGCATTGATGGTGAACTCTTGATATACAGATCACTGTTCATTTTTTTGCCTGAATACATAAAATCACTTTTAGAATATAAGAGCCAAATTGATAATTGCTTCTTGTTTTATAAAAAATGCTGCTAAGAAAATTTAGCATTTAAAGAGATCTTATCTTGATGGGTGAAAGTGTGGAGAAAGGACATAATTAATCAAATGATTTTCTAGTAGAAGAAAAAACATTATATTATGAGGCAGAGGTGCAAATGCACTTTGATTAAAATATTCGAGCAATATATTTTGCAGGTACCTGGGAATAGCAATCAATAGCAGTTTTGAAATCTTTGTCACGGAATGCCAAGTCTCCGCGTTTCCTTGCATCCAACATATCTCTCATTTGTTGAGTCCACTCTTGGAAAGATAACTACAGAAATTGACATCAACATTCATACCTTAAAAATTGAATTATTATAGAGGCATTTACATAGCATCTTATCTAGAATAAATTACCTCATTGGTTCCTTCATCATCTTTATAGTGTGTCATCACCAAAATTTGATGGATGGCTGTGAGATCCATACGTGAACAGGCATCACCCATTGGAGAGAGAGGGTGTTGTGGGGTTGGTGGCGTTTCTGCCTGCTTTGGAATTCCCAGCATCACATGAGAAGGAACCTGCAATCAGCATTTTGATTGTTATCTTAAGAGCAAACAGTTTGCGCATATTTGATATAAAATGCAATCAACATATCCCCAACGTGCACTTTATCACATAACCAGTTTGTAGATATTTAATATGAAATGCAATCAACACATCCCCTATGTGCACTTAACCACATAACTTCCTTTCTTTTTTTCTTTTTTCTTTTTTTTTATTTTTTTTTCATTTAATCACATGGCTTTTGACGAAACCAATATTGCATGCAAGTACCACTCCCATCCCTTGGTCCCCTCCCTCCCTCCCTCCAGGTGGCGAAAGGAGAAAACATATTATCCATTATCCAAGGAACAAAAAATGACACGGACAATCCATTGAAAGAGAGTAAAGAAAAATGGGACTCACATCAGGTTTATTTTGCAGTGGTGCAAGAGTAGAAACAAAATCTTTGGTTTTTGGCCGCTCCCTTGGTTCATATTGCAAACACTGTGAAGCAAGACCAAAAACTACAGTTGCCTCTTCAGTCGAGAAGTTCCCCTCCAAATGGGAATCCATCAGAAGCAGAATATTTTTACCTCGGATCATATCCAGTGCCTGATAGGCACAATATTTCAAACAGGGGAATGAAATCTTATAGGAATCAGATTCAAAAGATCATTCTAATACAAGACAACAAAGTAGTGCTCCTCATAAGTGAATATTAAACTTAAAAGAATTCATTGTCTAATCAACAAGGAATAACAACAAAGCATAAGCAACCTTCATTATTCAATTCTCATTTTCGGGAGTTCAAGTGACACAGTAAGTAAAATAAATAAATAATAATAATAGTTGAGGGAAAATTTCTCGAAGTAGAATACTCTGAAGGACCATCAAATATCATTATCGGGGTAAATACTATGAAAGTGGTTTTCCTGGAAGGTGCGGGGTTTGTAACTTTATCTGGTTAGTATAACAAGGTTTCCTGAAGCAGTTATATACTAAGCCATCCAAAAACATCAATACTAGTTTATTAGTACATGTCACCACTTTTAAACCAGTTGCAAAAGTAGCATTGTCTATTTTGTGACAAGAACTTCCTCAAAACAAATTCCTTAACTCATTTTGGAGATTACCACCCTACAAACTTCAGAAGCTAAATTAATGACAAACACAATAAAACAAGAAGAAAATAGTAATCATATCAACACAAAAGCTGACTTGGATGAGCAGCAGTACAAGAATCCAGAGTGCAAGAATCATACAAGCATGAGATAACAAGTCATTTAAGCATATAAATGATCAAGCGTGTAAATACGCACATGACTTGGAGGGATGTGCTTTCCACTAAGAAGATCCAAAAGAACAGTCCCAAAGCTGAAAGCAACACTTTCTGGGGTGACCCTTCCTACAAGAGATTTTAAGTTATACTAATGCTTGTAAGCAAATTCTAGAAAGATAACAATATTGAAAAGGCAAAAAAGGGGGTCATGCAATCTACAATAGTTCCCGTGCAACATTATCTAGAAAATGCATGATGGAAATAAGTTTACTGGTCCAAATGGAATCATTATACTAGTTTGCATGCATGTGGCAAGTGGTGAAAAGAGGATGTTATGGTAACAATGCATTTTTACATGCACAAAATATATAAGAAAAGCATTAATACAACTTCTGTTTTTGTCAGCCCTAAGAATAATGGTGATGTGGATATTGGGGATTTCAGGCCTATCAAGCTTCTGGGATCTGTGGAAAAGATGATCCCAAAGTGCTTGCTCCAAGACTAGAGAAAAATATTATTACCACTGTGCATGAATCAAAATGCTATATTGGGTATAAGGCAGATCCTTCATGCAGTACTTGTGGCCAAGGAAGTGATGGATGCCAGGTTGCAAAGTGTGAGAAATGGCATGCCGTGAAAAGTTGATATTGAGAAAGCCTAAGAACAAGGAAATTGGGACTTCCTGCTTTTTCGTTGTCAGGATCTAAACAAAATGACTCTCATGGATTAGGTTTTGCATATTTGGGGTAAGAGAATGGAACTCCTTTGGACTTTAATAGCTATAGAGGTTTAAGGCAGATAGCTTCTTTATCCACATTGCTTTACTTGCTGATTATGGATGCTTAAGTGAGTTGTAAATTCTGACTATTTCAAATATATATCCTATCGATCATACAACAAAATTTCAAGATTGTGGGAATAATCCATCTTAAAGAGAAAGGTAAATGCAATATATGCTATAGGCCCATTTAGGCATATGTGTGGCAGATAATTAAACAATAAAAAATTGAATATTACCATTTCTTAGATACTCGGGAGGTGTATATGCAAGATTAGTGCTATAACTTTTACCATCCCTGCTATTTTTCATCAATCCAAAACAGGACAACCGTGGATCACCATTCTGCCAAAGCATCCATCATATAGACATTTTACTCCAATTAAAACATAAAGCCCCTAGATTAGATGCTAACCCGGGGGGGGGGGGGGGGGGGGGGGAG
>NC_036246.1:12400976-12451217 GCF_002742605.1 Olea europaea var. sylvestris
GATAGGGAAAACTCTCAACTTCTAGAAAATAGGAACATGCTTAAATTTCAGAAGCTAGTTTCTGTATCAATTCTGTAGATTAATCATTTGTTACAGATGCATGACAAGCAAAGAGTTGGGCAAGCATACAAAACTGACGTAAAATTTCATCCTAAGAATTGTTTTGAATTAAAATTCAAATAGACTTATGCTTTCAGAAAGGAATGCCAAAGATCCATAATTAACATAGCAACTAACCACCATCTATATTCTAAAAGCATTGCTCGAAGCATGTTACTATGATATTATTAACTTCAATAATAATAAAATATGTTGTTTAGGGAATGAATAAGGAACTAATAATTGACCAAGCTATGAACTTGGCTGCATTTTCCACTATCTCCTAAAAAACACATCTAGATACAAGAATGAAGAAGAAATGTTAAAATGCAATAAATAAATGACGAATAAAGCTGAAGCAAGAATAGAACATACAGTGAAATAAATGCTTAGCAAGAGTCTCGTTAGGCATGAACTCCGCCACTAGTAGCCTCTCATCCCCATCACAGCAATACCCTATCAAATTTGCTAGCCTTTTATGCCTCAGTTTCCCCACTTCCTTTGCTTCCTCCTTTCAAATACAAAACATGAATAAATAAAGTCAATCCATTTTCCAAAACTAGAAATCAAAACTTGTATATTTATATGTGTGTGTATAACTGAATCATGTTCGTACAGCGAACTGTTTAGGATCTGGCCAGGCCATTTTGGTGAATTTTTTGACAGCGATCCAGCGGCGGTTCTGCAGGCGGCCTTCATAGACGACATTGGGAGCCTTCTCTCCGCTCTCAGAGACGATTTTATCGGAGCTGAAGTTGTTTGTAGCTGCCTTCAGCTCCGCCAAAGTGAACTCCGCGAAGCCCGACGAGCCCCCTCCGCCGCCCACGGAGGAAGCGCCTTTGGCAGAAGAAGAACGTCGGTGCTGGCTGTGGTGCCAATGATCCTTTTCCAAGCGCGGTTTCCTCGAGAACAACGATTCGCAGCAGCCCATGACTCGGCCGAGTTAACTCAGTTACGACCAATTATATAAAACATTTTTCGTATGTCAGCTGCGTATATACTACAGAGATAATTTGGGTTTTTGGTTTTCTTTTCAGTTCTGCTCTGAATTTTCTATGATTTTCAAATTTTTTTCCTGTGAGAATCTAAAAAGGAGTTCAATTCAGATTTTTCCTTTTCTTCTGTTCAGAATTACGTGACTGGAAAGCATAAAAAAATAATAAATAAATAAAATTAGAAAGAAACTTTATTCTATCGTCTGAGGACTTGTTTAGCTAAAATTATAATTTCACATTAAAGTTAAAATATTAATTTTACATATGTGCTCATTAGATTCGGAGCACAATGATATATCATATAATTCTATTGATGGATAAATTTATAGTGGATCTCGATATTTGAATTCAGAGTGTTTTATATTTACTTTATTTTCCTTCAAAGTTTTTTTTTTTTTTTCCTTCAGTGTTTGATTGACAATTTTTTTTTGAAAAATATTTTTCAACTTTTGATTATGTGATCATATTTTTCTCAAAAATAAGAAAAACAGTTTCTTTAGGGATTGATAATTTTTATTTTTTAGGTCTCACCTGTCATTTTTTTCATTTACCCACCAATAAAAATGGACAAATATAAAATTTTCTACGTTCAAAATTAAATCAATCAAACAAATTTAACTAATAATTTCTATACAAATAAATTTTAGGCAATTGAAGGAATTGTCTAGAATTTATTTATTTTTTATACAAATTTCATGTTTGCAATCAACGCACCCTGAATTTAAAATTCACCAATTGATTCATATGACACGTCATTGATATTTAATATAAAATGAGTATTAATGCTTATTAAATCATTCATGATATAAAATCAATAATTATTAGGATTATACTATTTGAAGAAGCAATGTTCATCTAGCAAAACTCTAATTATTAAGCATCTATTTGAGTTAGATAAAAATTAAATTTCTAATAAATATTGATAAAAGTTAACAAAAATATGTAAAAATTGTGGATTTTATAAAATATACGATAAATTTAATTATTAATTTTTACTTCAATTTTAATTATTATTTTTAATTAAATCTAACCGGGCCTAATTATTTGTTAGTAAAAGTTTAAGCTTAGCCAATTTTGATACACTAGCAAAATTTAGTTGTGCTACATGTACATTATAATTTATAGATTTATTTATCGACAGATGATATAGTGAAATATGATTAATTTAAAATACAACCAGCTACAAAATAAAACTCCTTCACATTTTTATTATTATTATTTTTTTGGCCATCTCATAAATCTATTAAAATAATAATAATAATAATAATAATAATAATAATAATAAAATCTGGTGACGTACGACAAACATTTTCCAACACAATTTCACGTCCAAACAGCAGCTTATATGACTGGGAAAATGGCGCATCTGCGAGAGAGGACAGTCCCACGCGAGCCTCGTCCTCCTATGTGTCTTAGGATCTCCAATTCATGGGATCCGTGCTAAAACTTCATTTTAATTTTCCTTTGCTTTTTTAAAATGTTGTTATGCCCTGTTTGGTAAGATTAAAATTTAATCTAAGTGATGGTCAATAATTAATTTAAACAATATATTTTATGAGATTTACCACTTTTCAATCACAAATTTCATCAAATTGATGAACAAATGATATAAAATTTTGATATTATCTTTACGGCAACTTAGGCATTAATAATTTATATCAAATCATTAATTAGCTTTTAAGATAATCAAGGAGTGTATATAATACTCGAACTTAAAAATAAAGATACTTATGAGTACATAATCTATATTCGTTCTATTTCCTCGAACATAAAATGGGACTCAAGTTTGTGATAGGAATCTTTTTGCCATCTTACTTATAGTGAATTCACTGCATTCAAAACTATAGATCATAAAAATAGATGATTGGGATCGAAGCTTTGATAAAACTTGGAAGCAAAAAATGATATGTTCTAACCTATTTAAAATCTCATAAAGGAAATACCATTGAACGTGGTTGTAAGCCTTTGCCATATCTAACTAAACATTATGTTCCCATCACGACATTTTTTATCCAACGGTGAGACTCATTCTTGAGCTAGTAGAACATTATCGAAATGTTAGGCTCTGCTACAAATCCACTTTGATAGGAGAAAATAATGTTGGCAATATTCGCGTTGATGACTCAGATTTGGGTCCCCCCGAATTCGACTTCATTACAACCACAAATCTCGACCTCGACCTATGACCCCCCGAGTTGATCTTGGCGTATCACGTCGGCATAAAGTCGGGGTTATCATTTAATTCGATCGTTCCCACCTTAAACTTGGCACGTACCCACCGACTTAATCTCGAAAGAGTAGATCCTATCTTAATCTATTCCTTCCTTGATTAGAACTCTAACATAACACTTCTAATTAAACTCCAACACCTAGCCCTAAGGAGAAATGACTCTTTCAGTAATAGAATCCTTCTACAGCTCCCCCACCAACGCCTATAAATACTTGGCCAAGGGTCAACATCAAGGTATGTTTTTCATTATCACTAACTCAATACCTTCTCTCATTAATCTTCCCGTCTGACTTAAGTATCGGAGGGGCGACGAGAACACACCTCGTTACCTTTTGTTTCAGGTATCGGAAGACTGTTCGTGCTCATTTGTGAGATACAAGCTCGAAGTTCAGACCACTAGCTCACGGTTTACCAGGTACATCTTTTTGGTAGCATCATCCGCGAAACCATTTATTTCTTTCCAATGATGGACACCAGAATTCTATTTAATTTTTGTTTTCATAAATTTTTAATATGAATAAGGATATAATTTTCTTTCGAGTACATTTGAAGTTGGGGATTCAAAAGTTCAATTAAGGCTGGAGATGAATTTACCAAAGATCGGGGACCAAATAAGCAATTTTCCCTATAAATTAATGACATTATAATAGATAACAAATACTTTATATATTATCTAGATTAATAGTGCACTTATAATTAACTGACTATTATGTCTTAAATTATGAAGGAATTAATTAGTAATTGCTTAATTATATAATACCCCATTTGCATTATTGTGAATCAAATCATGTGCACTGCCTCTTCTTATTATTCACAGTTCACATGCATGGCCGTTCGGTTTTCATTTCAACACTGGAAAATTGTAACATTAACCCATTAAGATTAAGATTTCAATTTAAGTCAAACTTAACAATTAATTTTAATCAAATTTTTATATAAATTTTCAACTATACATTTTATCAACTTTTTTCACAAACTAAAAAAAAAAAAAAAAAAATCTAATTTTAATTCTCACCAAATAAGGACTTAATTAAACTCATCATAGCTATTTAAAAATAATAAATAAAAAGAATAATTTTAGAAATAAATATAAAAAGAAAAATGAAAGCAAGTAACACAAATGTGTTGTAAATAGCTTTTCTCATATATGTACGTGTTTACATTTTTCACTACTCGAAAACACTATTGAGAACAGAGATAAATTTTTTTTACATCTTTTCAAATTTTCTTTTATTAAGATTCTATTGTGTTAGGAAATTGAGGAGCGAAACCCTAGTGTTGATCAAACTCCTGAATGATCTTTCTCCACAACTTTCAATCTCAACCATACAATCTTCCACTAATTCTTGCATTTTTTTGCACACCATTTTCATTTCTTCATCATCCTTTTTTCTCAATCCCATCAATGTTTCCAAATTAATTTGTTGAAATTCTTGAATCCCTTGTCGAACCTTCACTTTCTTCCAGCTCAGCCCCATTCGAGATGGTTTACGGCTGCCCAATGCCACCGAAAGTCCACCAAAAAGTGAAACTGAAACCGAGACTGTAACCTCTATTACATCTCTGATAATTTCTGCGAATTCAGCATCAAAATTATCAGAAAATAAGTAATTTTTCCCAATGGATTGAACTGAGGATTCGAGTTTGCCAATTTCTTTAGCAATTTTGCTGAGATTCTTTACGTGCATGGCTATTTTGGCCTCATCTTTTCTTTTTACAGCCATCTGCACTGCCAAATACTCCTGTTTCAACGTCAAAAATAACGTTTGGAATATCCCATAAACGTCGACAAATCGAAGAAAATCTTCCAAGAACTTTTCGATCAAATCAGAGTTACAAGAAAGCGATTCCTTTGTTTGAGGCAGCTGGAGGAAATCATCAAGGGATTCATGGACAATTTTGAGCCTTTTCAACCCCTCACAAACAGACACACACGTAGCTTCCGATGAATTCCGAGATTTAAGCTCACTGATTTCATCTTTGAGCTGAGAAATCACAGGGTGTGATGATGATCTACATGGAAGACTAGTTGATCGAACATGAAGTGTTTTTCGTGGTTTATTCGACTGGTTTGGAAAGGACAGAGATCTACGAAAACCAGACACCACCATTGTTGGAGAATGGAGCCCGTTTAATTTTGTTCGTGAATTGTGAGGAGGAAATGAATAATGGGGAGTTTATAAAGGGAGACAACGCGGAAAGGAGAAATAAACACGAGGGGGTTCTGGGGATTGGGGACTGGATCCGCGAATAATTGCAGGCTGTTGGAAGCATTGCACGTGGGCACTGTGCATTGCTCATTGGTTTCCTCTTCTGAGACCACGGGTGCCTCTCATTAAAGCTGTCCCACCTTGCTAAATTTGATTACAGAAATGATATTTGTACAAGTGATGAGATGGTAGAACCTGATCGGCTTTTTTAACCATATTTTTATCCAAAATCCAATAAAATGTTGTCACGTGACATTTTGTAAAAGATTAGTCTAATTGTACACTTTTGGTATACATAATAGATTACATCATTCTTACATGGATTATGTGTACACCTCCCTCCATGTGAGAGAGATGTAAAATTACAACTAAAAGTGTACATGTAGTATCACCCTTTTGTAAATCTGTCTGTGTATTTTCTCGTACATGTAGCCTTGATTTGATAAAAGATGGACTAACCGGTAGAGACCGGAGCCCAGATCCACAGTTTATCAGGCCGCTTCAAACTTGATCTTGACGGTTTAGCTCTTTTGACACCCCTGGCAACCACACGTGCAATAATAGGTTAGTGTCGTAAATTCTGTCTTATTTCATATAAAAAAATATAGAGCTGAAGTGGAAATTTATGACCTTTCACCTTCTCCAATGGGCACGCAATGAGTTGTAAGTAATTGCTATTTGCCATTAAAATATAAAGAATTCATGGAAATCCTGCACGTAATTTGTCATCCTGTTTCTCATAAATCTCACACGGTTAAACATGACAGTTTGGCAATTTGGCTTCATAAAACCTGTCCACACCTAATTCCACGTTACATGTACCTGTCCTTGACTAAATTACATAGTCGATTAATAATTGACGAGTTACATATACGTGTTTCTCAAAGAAACCCGGTTGTCATCCGATCTTTTCCTAATTAATTCATCTAGAACTCCGAACTTCAATTATAATTTTTGTTTCGATGACAAATCAAATACCCTTTAAATTCAATCAAGCGCTAATAAAATTCACCAAAAAGAAAAATATCAATCTAGATTTGATCAACGTATCTTGAAATAGTATTCTTTAATTTGGTTTCAAGAGCTTGAGGACTGCAAATAAAATCTCTGGAGTGACAAATATGAAGGTTCATGCGTCACAGCTAGCAATATTACATCTTCAAAAATTTAGATCTTGAACTTCGAGGATTGAAGATTTTCAAAAGTTAATTATATTAGTTATTTTTTTCTTACAATATCTCACTTTATTTTGATTAATGAGCACCCGAAAACTTTTGATCGTTCTATGTCGTTCAACTTGTCATCAATGCATCATCTCAAGTCGTCAATAGTAATTTCAGACCGGTTTGTTCGGTTTGAAACCCGGCAACACAATTCGGACGCTGAATTAACCATTCAAAGTGAACGGATTGTGCAGCGACTCGGAATGCTCTTGATCAATGAGAGTTGGGTTTGTCGGGACGTAAAATGTTTGGCATGGTCCTAACCTAGAACATCGAGATCAACACATATTGCCTCTTAAGACGGTCCGACCCAAATCAGGATCAAATTTTCGGACAGTCCAAACCATTTTGACACATTTATACACAACCTAGTCAACGTCTTATGTAATATTGTAATGTAACAAACTTCCTGCTGGAAACAGCTGGGACAACTAACATTTGAATTTCATAAATTCTGTCATATTTCAGTAAATAATCTTGAGCTGAAGTGGAAATTTGTTTCGCATAGGCTGACTGATTCGTTTTATTGCTATTTGCAATACAATATACGGAAATTCTGCATGTATACAACATAATTCACTTTTTACGGCGTGCAATGCATGCCGTAAAAAGTGATTTACGGCGTGCGAACGCACGCCATATAAAGTGATGCCATAAAAAATCTTAACTTTTTACGGCGTGCATGGCGCGCAGTTATAGAACACCGTTAAAAGTCCACAACCTTTTACTTGCATGCCGTAAAAGATGTATAAGGTACCTTTTAACGGAGGGCAATTGCACGCCGTTAATAATCCCATTATTTTACGGCGTGCGCTGGCATGCCGTAATTGCGCTCGTTTTACCTTTAATAGCGTACCATCGCATGCCTTAGAAAATGACTCGGTTAGCTTTTACGGCGTGCCGTTTTTAAAAATCCTTTTGTTTATTTGATTACTAGCACCTACAATAATTACACAAATCCAATTCCAACTCTTTGAGTACAAGCTAGCATGATAAACTACATTAAACTAATTAGTTATTCTAGGCTCAAGGATGAAAAAATTAACACTAACATTTATCATATATAAATAAAATGTAACAACTACTTTTCATTTTCTCAACCAATAGACATAAGTTCAACAAATGACAAGCCTGATTCATAACTAATTGCTTCTCAACCAACAGACATAAGTTCAACCAACACTAATAAGTTATTTTACAAATAAAAGAATGCTTTCCAATCACATGAGTGCGGAGCTCGATCTGGGTGAGACTTCAGCAATGCTCATTTGTAATCTGCCTGTACCTGAAATTTCATCAAATGTTAGCGATCAAGTTCCACTCAATGGTCATCAATGGCCAATTAAAAGTGTTAGACCCACAGAAGCAAGAATGCTAGGAGGACTTGAATTGTAATATATTTGTCTAATGAGTTGTGAAATTAAAATAGAAAAGAAGTTAAGCATACCTTCATTGTGATTATAGCGAATCCACTTCAATGTACCTAATTGGCCATTCTATTGTACTTCCTAATGCATCCTCAAGAAGAAAAAGCTCACGTGTAGGACGATATAAGCTGACATTATCAATCACTTCATTAACCCAAACTCTCCAACATTCATTACCAAGTGGTACATGATGCACCAAATCACTTAGATTTGTTGATGCGATTTCACCTTTTGCAACAACATCAGCTTTCTCAAACCAAGATAACAATTTGCATTTCCTATTTTGAAGGTTATTTGACCCATTCAAGCTTCCGTCTCTAGGCTGTAAAATTCATATCCAATTGTACAATTTATTATTTTGTATATAGAAATCATATGTAATTTAGAATAACGTTCAATATTTTTATTTTCACTTACATTATCTTCTTGTTCAAAACTCTTACTCTTCATTTGAAACAAAGCTTTTAATTCTTTAATTTCATCTCTCAACTCTTGCATTTGAGTTTGCAAGTTATGATTGTGCATCAAAGCACTCAACTTTAAAGGAGTCGCACCAAAACCAAGACCTCTTACCCGTCCTTGAAGTTCAGGACCAAGTACTCTAGCAACACCATCATCTTTAAGGGAGTGTTGGCTAGGAGAAGTAACCGTCTGTGAACATGCTTTTATTTTGTTCTGAGATGAGGAAATAAATTAATGGGCTAAAATTATAAATATAAGCTTTGAATGACCAAAAATCACGAAAAGCAATATTGTTACCATTGTTTCCCCAACTGATTCATTAGTAGATTCACCATTTTTTCACGTATGCCCTCGAATATAAACATCATCTCTCATTATGGAATCTGGGTCTTCACTTTCGGCATGCTACATTTCACTTATTTCATATATGTAATAACGTAAACGTTTATAATTTGTTAAGCAAATTTAACTTTAAATTTAACAAATTTTTACCATTTCAGCTTCTAAACGAGCAAAGCCCTTTCTACTTGTTGTATGCATTAAAGTTTGACCTGCTCTCATCTTTCTGAATCTTTCTCTTTTTTCCTACAACATCAATTAGTACCGTGTAAGCAAAACTTTTATTAGGAATATAGAGCAGATGCAGTAAGCAATTTAGGAAAAAGTAATAACAGCTTGCCTTATACGGTTGAGAATTGTGTTCTTTGACAAATGCTTGCCATTCTTCCATTGATTCAACATTATCGAGCTTGAGGAGAGCAGCAGCTCGTGTTATGCCAATTGTTTTTCCTCTTTCATTGATTACTTTAAGCACATTAGATCGATGATCTTGCCAAATCTTTCCCATTTTTTGTTCCTCTTTCATTGATTACTTTAAGCACATTAGATCGATGATCTTGCCAAATCTTTCCCATTTTTTGCATGATATATTTTCTATGACAAATATAAACATCAAACTTTTGCTGCAACAAAGCACACAATATTAATAGTAATTTAATTTAAATTATAAAAGAGACGCAAAATTTATATTACCTGCACTAACATGTGTCATCAAGAAAATTTTTGCTGATATCTTTCCAATTTTTCCATGTAATTGGTATAAGTTCTCTAGTTGTAGTCCCAATAAATGATGATAACTTAGTTGAACCTTTACAAATTGGCTGCCCTCTTTCATTAAACTCTCTGGTAATTTCGCGCCCTTTCCCTTGTTGAGATAATTCAATTTTGCTCGACCCCTTCTCTTCTTTCCTTTCTCAGTAGTACTAGCACTATTAGGCAGCACTTCTACATCATGTTGCACATCATTAACTTGTATGTTTTGAACAGAATTAGAACCTCCTTCTGATATTCTTATCCTTTCATTCTCTTCTCTTGTGGCAACAACATTTAAAGCTTTTTTAGCTCGTTTTGACTTCTTGTAGCCTTGATTAGAGGACTGTATTAAACAAATAAGAAAAACAAGAAATATTTTACTTGATTTTACTAATGAAAATTATTATATTTACAATCTGGGAACTTACTTCACCATGATATGTCATCTTATTTCACTCGTGTGGACAAAAGCATCAACAAAACTCAGCTTTCATCGTTTGCATCTACAAAAATAAAGCAATAAATAATGGAATTAGAGACAATAAAGACATTAACATCAATATAATATCACATAACTTTTATATTAAAATAGAGCAAGAAAGAATCTTAAAGATATACAATTACCATGTTCAATATCAATGCCATCACAATCATATTTTACATAACCTTCATCTTCAACAGTTATATCAAGTCTTAATGCATTTGCATCTAAAGTGGATGGAGTATAAGCCTCCTCATCAAAATTTTCTAACTCATGAAATCCTCTGGGAGGTGCCTTTAATACAATATACCAATTAGATGTATCGCTCTCTTTAGAATAAAAAACTTGTTTTGCTTGTGAAGTTAAAATAAATGGATCTCTTTCAAATTGATGTTGTCCTTTATGAAGATTTATCAAGGTAAATCCTTCTTCACTTTTGACTCCACTATCTATATTTGCCCAATCACAATGTAACATAGGAATTTTAAAACTATGATAATCTAGTAAAATAATGTCTCTGATAACCCCGTAATAAGATATTTTACCAACTACATGGCTTATATCCTTCACACTTGATCGACAAATAGTTTGTGCTTCAATAGAAACACCACTATTTTGATCCTAAACGAAAATAAATAAATAAAAATAAGAGAAGTTTGAGAGAATATTAATCAATGTTAAACTAATAAATTAACTAGTTTCATTACATTATGCATGGCTCAACTACAACGCTATTAAATAGTACATAACGATGAGCGACAACATTTTTGGACTCAAAGTCTTTGACTTTCCTTCAGAAATTGGACGTCCCTCAATAATTGTTTCATTCTCAAAATCTTCATTTCGAGTATGTCGAACACCTACTTCAGCAGCTTGTTTCATGTAACCACTACAAAAATGCATACATTCATCGGCTAAATAACGCTTTGCTATACAGCCCTCAGGTCTTGAATGATTTCTAACATATCCTTTAAGTGTTTTCATAAACCTAATGAATCATATAATAGGCATTAGATATATAAGTAATTAGAAGAAGAAAGTTTGAATACTTACAAAAGTATAATAGTAATTTACCTCTCAAATGAATACATCCAACGATATTGTACATGTCTACCAATACGAACCTCACGCTCAAGGTGGATGGTTAAATGAATCATTATGTCAAAAAAAGATGGTGGAAAATACAATTCTAGCATACAAAAAGTCACAGCAACATCCTCCTCAAGTTTTTCTAATTTATTTTTATCGACGACTCTTTGACATATTTCGTTGAAAAATGCACATAGTCGAAAGATTGCATTTCTTGGTCCTTTAGGTAAAAGTCCTCTTAATGCAACTAATAACAATTGTTGTATGAGTACATGACAATCATGAGACTTTATATTTAAAATCCTATTATCTGTTAATGATACACACTTTGAAATGTTAGAACTATAACCATCAAGTAATCTTAAATCAAATAGCCTCTTACAAAATAACTCTTTCTCTTTTTTGGATAGCATATATGATGCTGTGGGGAGATAATATATATTTCCTTTCAATTCTAGATGAAGCTCCTTTCTAATACCCATATTGAGTAAATCCTTACGGGAATTTAACCCATCTTTTGATTTTTCCTTCACATGCAAAATAGTGCCAAGAATGCTTTCGCAAACATTCTTCTCAATGTGAATTACATCCAAATTATGGCGCAAAAGTAGTGTTTGAAAAATAACAATATAAATTTAAAAAAAGTTTAAGCAAAGAAATAACTAATTCAAGATAGTTTAAATTGACTAACCTCCCAATATGGCAGCTCAAAGAATATTGACTTTTTTTCCATGGCCAATTAGAATATGATTTTTTCATCCTTCTTTTTTTTCCTATTTTTCCCCAATTATTGCTAACAATCTTGATTGAACACATCACTTCTTGACCGGTTAATATTTTAGGACTAGGCCTATGCTCCTTGTTTCCATCAAACCAAGCTTCTTTTAACTGATAAGGCTGATTATATGCAAGAAATCTTCTATGACCCATGTATGAAAACTTTCGACTATAAGTTAACCATTTTGCACATGTGGATAAACCAGATACTGGACATGCTACTTCGCCTTTCGTAGGATATCCTGATAAGTTCCCATAAGCCGGAAGATCATTAATTGTCCACATCAATACAGCTTTCAAATTGAAGGTGGACTTGGTAAATCGATCATATACTTCAACACCAATATTCCACAACTTCTTTAAGTCTTCTATTAGTGGTTTTAGATACACATCTATATCATTTCCAGGTTGCTTGGGACCTGGGATTAATAAAGCCAACAACAAATTTTCCTTAGACATGCATATCCAATGAGAGAGATTATATATAACTAGTATCACTGGCCAACAACTATACCTAGAACTTAGGTCACCAAAGGGATTAAATCCATTAGAAGAAAGGCCAAGTCTAAGATTTCGTGGTTCTGATGCAAAACAAGGCCATTATTTTTTATCAATTCTCTCCCAAGCTAATGAATCAACTGGATGATGCATTTTTCCATCTAGACTTTTGTGATTTGAGTGTCATATTAACTGTTCTGCCTTATCAAGTGCCCTAAACATTCTTCTAAATCGCGGTATAATCGAAAAATATTGCAGAACCTTTGCAGGTATCCCTTTTTTAATCTTCTTAGTCTGTTCATGAACTTTCCATCACAAAGATGCACATTTCGGACATGTATCCAAATTCTCTAGATCATTTCTAAACGAACAACAATCATTTACGCATACATGTATCTTCTGATACCCCAAATCAAAGGTTTTCAATAACCTTTTTATTGCATTGCAAGAATTAGGAAGGGTGTTCCCATGTGCTAGCATATCTTGAATAATATCAAGAAGTTCATTGAAACCATTGTCGAATATACCATATGTAGCTTTAAGCTTGTATAAGACAACAGTTGTAGATATCCTTGTATACTTTGTGCAACCAAAATATAAAGGAATTTCTACGCCTTCATATAGATTTGAAAAATCTTTCTCTCTATCTTCCTTCTCGGGTTCTACACTATTATGATCCTGAAAAAACGCATCTCTATACATCCTATACGTCTCTAAATTTTCTACATCTTGAGGAGGCAATGATGCTGTATTCGATTTTTTCCCATGAAACACCCAGGTAGTATACGTAGGATCCATACCATTAATGATCAAATGCCCATACATTACATCAAAATGTTGGTGGAATAGGGTTTTGCAACATTTGAAAGGGCATATGACATTTTCTGGATTCCCCGCATTGGCTTGCACCATATTTGCAAATTTTCTTGCACCACGTTGATACACCTTTGAAACTCTATGAAGAAATGCTAAATAAATCATTTAAAAAGCATTTGAAGACATATTTTAAAATATTCTGAATTTAAAAGGACGAGATAACCTTGATAAGTGTACCCAATCTTTATCCATGATAATACACCAACACTATTAAATTATAATCTGTTATAACACAATAAAAACAATTATATTAGGGCATCTTAGAAATCAAGTTCCAATTAGGTAAGTCATTTTGCAAATAAAGTTTCATTAGGGCAAGGTGGAAGACAAAGCAATTGGAGAAAGATTATGAAGTTCTTAAGAGATAGTTTGAAGATGTTAAAGCAGATAATGTATACTTGGTGCTCCCCAAGGATAGAGATTCAAAGAAATTGCAATTGAGTTTAAGCCTTGAGTTTGAGCCATCATGTACAGATAACTTGAAATTCTTTTAGAAACTGAATATAAGGGCACCTTTTCTTGTTTGTTTGGCTAAACTTGATGTCGTATCATCCTATGTAATTACTTGTGCTAAACTGACTTTCATGATGGCATAACAATTGAAGTCACCATGAAAAATTACATATGTGGTAACGAAAATTAACACACTATGTCATGGCCACTGGATTGACAAGACATACTTACATGAGTTGGTATTAAGTTCTATCATCAATCTCTTTTGATTTATATTACAATATAATGTTGATTTATAACATGATTGGATTTTATATGACAATAGAGTGGTTGATTTGTAGAGACAGACGAAGTCTTTATTGGCTATTCCTCTTATATCCTAAAATGATTATTTGTACAAATATTGTATTTCATTGTATCATTTTGTCGTTGCGGAGTCCTGAACTTTAAGAAAATAAACATAATCTATTAATTAAATTACCAGCAAATTAGAAAAGAATAATATATTATTACACAATTTGGTAATTTGAATTATTCATACAAAATATATGGATTTAATCACATTATTACAGAGGTAGTAAGTTACAATTTTAAAAATTATAAACTATGTAACAAAATAAATAAAAATGTAAGCTACATTTATTATAAAGAAAATTATATAAAGTGTAATTTGCCAAAAAAAAATATTACACATAATTGCCAGATTTTTCTTTAAGCGCTAATTTATGTTGTATTTTTTACGTATTTAACAAAAACCAAAATTTTTCAAATCAATTCCCTATTTTATCCCTATTTGTGTAATTTGGACAAATAGAAAGCTTTTGTTTTAGGCCCAACACTGCAGGCACAACAAAAGATTTCAACCTTTGATTTTGGCTATGATGTACTATTTGGTAATGAGGATATTTCTACTAGTTCTGATATTAATCCAAATGTACTATTTAAAAACAAGGACATTTGGATTCTTGCTTCTTTTCATCTTCCAAATTCGAAAATTTTCCATTCTGGTCTTTTCTATCTTCAAAAAGCTTCTCTTTAGTAGCCCACTACTAGAGGATTTAAAATTTAAAGGGAACTGTAACAAGTGATTTTATATTCAATCTTTCATGTCCGCTTTTGAAAAGATTGAAGATAGTGTTATGGCCATTGGATTGACACATCAAGAAATGGAAGGTTCTTGCAGTAACAGAAGTGAAAACAGTTGTGATATTAAGCTAGACATATTAAGAACACTAGCAAATGATAGCCCTTTATCTACACACCACTCAACCAGACCCATCTTTGCACCTTCCATGAGGCCTAATGGCGCGGCACAACTTTTCCAGACCACGTGTAGACCTGATATTCAGTACCAGAAATCGGAACAATCTGTGAAAGACGAAAGCTTCTGTAGTATGTTATGTGGCATGGACGATCAAATCGGATTCTGGCCATGACTAGAACAACAGCTTTCTCATTCCATGGACATAATTCCAGGATACATTATCACATTCTAATATCTTGAGGGAGAATGAGGAGTCTAATAGGCATATATTATATTATCATTAGAGGAAAGCAGACCCTAGTATCAAAATTCATCCCTAGGGAACCAACTTGGAGTCATGCCTTGGCCATTTATTCACAGTGCCAGTTGAAGGGTACCAATACTCGCGTGTGTTTCTTTCTTCCTAGTTGGAATTACTCTGAATTGAAAACACATCAATACAATGCCAAACAACAATGAGATATAACTGAAAACACCTAAATTTAATTCATTCAAAAATCAAACAGCACATCCAATACGAAAATTAATTTCATTATCAAGTCGAATGACATAACGAATCAAGAAATAGCCAAACAATAATCTGATTTTAGGTATTAATCCGATTCATGCTAACTCATTCAGTAGCTTAAATCATACAATTCTTTCAAGAAACTAGACCGTTATAAAGACAGGGACAGGTATTAATTTGAAGAATCCTTACCTTACAGAAATATTCGATTTGGGTCTTGGGAGGCAACGACAAGAGTGAGAGCTAGCGCTCGGGGTCGACGGGTGGAAGGCGGAGAGTTAGAGCTGAGGAGCTGGGCGAAGGCGAGGATGGTGGCTGTGGTGGACTGGTGGCAGCACAGGAAGAAGAGGTTGCTGAGGAAAATGAACCGTAGGAGGCGCAGTGATTTTTGAGAAGGGATGAGAATCTTACGAATGGGAGAAAAATGCCGTGTTTTAATTGAGTTTTTGAAGATATACTACGGCGTGCAAATGCAAGCCGTAAATATGTTTAATTTTTGTCAAACACGATGTGCATCTGTTGCACGCCGTAAATGGCTTAATACGGCGTGCACCATTTGCACGCCGTAAATAATTTTACCGAATGATTTTTTACTGTTTACTTTTTGTGCACGCTGTAATTAATCTATTTTTATGGCATGTCATAAATGCACGCCGTAAATAAATGCTGTAAAAATTGAATTTTGTTGTAGTAATTTCTCATAATACTGTTTTTCTTTTCTAATAAACTTGACACGATTAAATACGATCAAATAAGACATGAACATGAAATATTTATTTGCTAATTGAGCGTATCAAATGTTGAATTTAACAATAATCATGTTAAGAAACAAGAATCATAATTGTAAATTGATAGTTTAGGATTCATACATGCAGAAGATATTGGGGATATGAATATTAGCAACTAAATATTCATCTCCTTACTCATCACAAAATATTAGTCGTCAATGGGGTAAGCTAATAAACAATTATATAGAAATTTGCCGAGCCATCCCATTAACGACTCCAACCCTGATTAGAGTTTACATATATTTTCGGCCCACATACTTAAATTGCCACATTATATTACCCCGTAAGGTGTGAAACGGTCTAATTGATCACTTAACAAATTTGACTTAATCATAGTATCATTATGAGTCATACATCTAATCCGTAAAATTTGCAATCAAATAGAAAACTCATATTTTAGAATTATTCTAACATATCAAATATCATTGGATTTGAAAAACTTGTAGTTTTGATTCAAAATTATGGTTTATGTTAGTCATGAATATTGAAATAGAGACAGTGCGACCTTCAATTTTTCGTTGTTGTTGCACAATTCGTCTCACAGATAATAAAGACATAGTTGAGAAGCTAAGCTTTTATATTTTTTTGTGTTCATTTTTATTTGATGTGGGATATTACCTTTAGACTTTAAAATGTTTGTACAAGATGATGGCTTTCATTTGAGCTTTGATAGACCAAATTGTTCATTTGAGCACAATGAAATCTTATATAATATGAAGCTAAAAATTCGATGTTGTTAAGAAGGGTAGCAGCACATGTCTTTATTTATATATAAAAAAAAAAATTTATATTGATCTTTAATTGGTGTGGAATTTACTTTTAATAGAAAATAAATTTGTGCCTAAATTTTAAAATTAAGACAAAAACTAACTCAAAAGGATAACTAGAGGAAACAAGCAAGGGGGGCCAGTGAGGGATACCTAAATTTTTTCTTTATCATTTTTTATTTTCCTTCTATTTTCTTTGATTTGTATATATCATGAACGTGGCATTTTAACAAAAATTTAAAGGGTTGTTATCGTCTTCATTAACTTTTAGAACAATAAAAGATTGAAAATCAAAATATTCCAATTTAAAAGTTGAACCAAAAAAAAAAAAAAAATCATATATTTTTCCATTTAAATTTTACACTTGGATTGAGTTTGAGTCCAAGTCGTTGAATGAATTGAATCTGCAATTTTTCATTTTTTTTTCTCATTCCATAATTTGTTGCCTGCTAGATGCAAAACATGACAGATTGGCTCCATTGATCTTGTCCAACCACACATTTTAGACTTAATTCCATACCCATAACATATTGCTTCCAATTAGTATTGAAACAGAGAGAATTGACCCTTTGACAAATTAAAGCGATTGAAAGTTTTGATATTAGACCCAAGAGAGGTAAGAATTTGGCCCTTCAGATAATTGTGATCCACGTTAGTCATGAAATCATAAGAGCCTAGTGAATCTGTACTAAGCAGAGAGTTTGATTCCTCGATAATTTTTTCATTTTGCTAATTTTCACTATATTTTCCTTGTCATATGTATTGACTTTGCTCTTTACTTTTCATTTCAATTTTTTGATGTTTTAAGAATTTGTTATAGGAAATTTTGGTTACTTTTGGATTTTATTTTATTTTTAATTAACTTTTATGACAATTGGGATGTCTGCATTTCTAGATCAATTGTAATACATTAAGTTATATGCCTAACAAATTTCTAGGACTTTAGTTTTTATCCTCCAACCTATTTCCTCTTGTTCGATTAACTAGTGTTATTCTTAGATCTTTTTAGTGAGATTGAGAAAAATAAGTAATTATATTTTCTTTTTCCTTCATTTAGGTTTGTCCCATTAAGTTTTCGTGATTAGGTTATAATAATGAAACATTTTTTACTTAAATTTTAAATTTTTTTGTAATTAAATATAATCTTTTTCTCTTTGTTATAACAATGTAATATTTTTTGTTTGGATTTTTCAAAAACAAGACAAATATTGCGTAAATAGTAATTCAAGGTGAAATGTTGTAAAAAATGATTAGATTATGATGAATGACTAGTCATATTAGAATATATAGACAATAATTTAACATACTCTAAATGTTTATATCTTGATCATTTTGTAACTTTTAATGAAATCATATATGTGCAGAGGTTAGGGAGGCGAACCCAAGATTATGATTCAGTGGGGACGAAACAGAAAATGGCTAAAATAAATTGTGAAAGAAACAAAAAAGAAAAATTTAAAAATTTAAATTTGAAAAAGTCCAATCGAAGAGTTTTGAAAATTCAGTGAAGGCGACTGCACCTACTCTGCCCTTAATTGGTCCGTCCCTCGCAGGGGAGGAGCCAAGGAGAAAAAAGAAAAAAAATTAAGAAAAATTACACCACACTAGATATTTCAAGATGGAAATTCTAAAATAAAGTATTAAGTTTACTTGAGCATAAATCAGGTATTAGTCAAAATTAAAAATAATCTCTCATTTGCACTCTCTTTCTTTCTCTCATCATCTCTCTCTCCGACTACTATTGCCCCATTAGTGCCTGAGTTAAGACTTTTCCTCTTCATCACCGGAGCTTTGGCTAGCAAGGCCAACACAGCTATGCGCGACTCGATGGCGATCTAACTGCCTTGCAGTGACAATTCTAATTAGCTTCATCCCGGGCTAACCCAATCAGAAAATCGAGATCCCAACTTAGTTTCAGATGAGCTCGATCCGGGAGAAGCCACCAATGCTCCCAATTCGTCAAACTTCAGACTTGGTGTTGGGTAGCTGGGATTTGGCTTTGGGTTCATCGTTGTAAGGAGGCGTGGGGCAGCGCTGTTGTCGCTGCCACACCACTATCGACACTCACGGCGATCGCGGCTTTCGATCGCGACCCTGTGCCTCCAATTTGATGCTTTAATGGAGTTTTGATGTTGGTAATTCATTTGATTGTTGGGTTGTTAGTGGTGATGGTGGTAGAGCGATTAGTTGTGGTAAAGTGCTATATGGTGGTTATGGTAGAATGTTGGGGTGGATCAATGTCCACATGTGGTGATGGTGGTAGTGTTTATGTCTCAGTCGATTGAGTTTTTATGACCAAGTCTATTGTACATGTGACCTATCAAATTGCAATAGTCACATGTCACAGATTCAAGAGATTTGGTCACGGGTCATTGGATCATGTCACAAATCACATATCTGAAAGATTTGTTCACCTCCCATTGGATCAAGTCACGATTACATATAACATGTCATATGTCAAAGTGCATAGGTCACAAGTTACGAATTCAAAAAAATTTGGTCACAGACCCAAAGAATTTGTTCACTAGCCGTTAAATCAAGTTATAGGTCACATGTCAAGTGCATAGGTCATAGATTCAAGAGATTTGGTCACAAGCCATTAGCTCAGGTCGCAATTTACATATCTAAAAGATTTGGTCATATGCCATTGATTTCTCCAACCTCATTCCAGGGGACTGGGTTCAAAAAGCATTGTAAATTATACCGGCACTGGTGAGTCTCAGTAACTGACGAACACGATCGTCGTTGAGCGTCGATTAGTTTACCGTCGAGGAGAAGTCACTGATGGTATGGAGGTTGGGGGGATGTAAATGACGAGTAGATGCTGACAAGAAAAGTGGGGTTGGTTGGAGTGGGTGTGGGTATATTAATTTAATTTCATAATATTATTATTTAAAACTAAAACAAAACAAAAACTTGAATTTTGCATTCTGAAACTTAATCTCTGAAAATTGATTTGGTGCATACTTACTAGCTAAGATATGATTTCTTCCCAAAAATTTATAGCCCATACCTGCCCCCATCCTTACACCCTTTTATATGTGTTCATTATTATACAAAAGACAAGTTTTAATTCTCTATTTTCTTCTCTTCTCTTATTCTTCTAATTTCATACTAATATAAAAAAAATTACTTTATTTTTCTCTCTTAATATTATCCAATTTATCTCACCATCAATGCAAAAAAATACATTCCAGACCCTGCACATAGCCAGGGGCGAATCCAAGACTTCGACTCAATTAGGGCGGCCCTTGATCGTTGGCCATTGACTGTCGATAGTCAACGGCTGTATAGCGATATCGTTTATTAATATTAAATTAAATAATATTAAAAATTCTTCGATCTATATATAAATAAACTAAAACGTAAAAATCGTATATTTATATCATATTATAGTTTAATACAATCCGAAATAATATAAATTGCATGATATATAAAACTTCTTTGTGTTATCAATGCTTAACAAATCGTTTGCTTGACTAAAAGTAGTTGAGAGATTAAATACACCACTACTAGAACTAGATTGAAATTCAATTGAAAAAGTCATTCAATAATCAGTATGAGAATTGAACGTTAATCAAATATTAAAGGTAATTAAAATTAATTTTGAAATATAATTAAAGTTTCAATTTCCAATTCTCAACACCAATTCATTCACAAATTATAAATTTACTAATTTCTCATTTTCAATTTTCATCAATCACAATTCACAGTAGACAAATTATCAAATAACATATAAATTAAAACTCAATACTCATAAGTTATATATTATAAATGATTAAAGCATAAAATATTTAAAATGACGAAAACCAACAAAAATAAAAAATTAGTCACTGACTCACTTAGAGTCTTAACATATATTATTTTGTTAAATTTAAATTCAAAATTCAACCATTATCATGATGGTTAAGCTTCCTATCATCCTAACTAGAGGTAATAGGCTCGAATCACAATTTTTTGAAAAATATTTAATTCATTCTACTTGTATAGTACATACATCGGTACCCTATGGGTTAAACAGTCTAGCATGAATACTAATTCAAAATGAGGAAATACCTGCTAATAGCCTAAATAGAATAGTAAATTGTGAAATTAGACCTGAAAATATAATCATTTGCAAAATAGCCTTTGAAAAATCATCTTTCCAAAAATACCCCTCTTAGAGAATTTGCAACCAAAGCCGTTACAATGTATAAAAACCTTTATTTAGGTCCCTAAAGAAATATAGATCATGAATCTTTAATAAATTTAAACCCAAAAATTATACATAATTTTATTGATCTAAGAAATGCAACAAATGATGAATTAAATTATTTAACAGAAGATCTGAAAAGTTTCTTTACAGAATATTTAGATCCAAAATTAAAATATAAAAATGTTTATATAGATAATAGAGCAATCAAAATAGAAAATAATATACATAAACAAATTCTTAAACTGGAAAGAAGAATTAACAAATTAAATATAATTATTAAAGAAAATGTTTTAATAAAAGATAGTGAATTTTATAAATTTTATTGTGATCTTATAAATACTTATGAAGATTTTAATTGGATTCAAAATCTTAACAACCCCTCTGCTGCACACTCCGACGAAATGGTATCATAGCCATGTTACGAAACTAAAATAATGATGAACATAGTAGATGAAGAAAATATAATTGAAAATTTTTTGAAAAAAGTTGAAAAACATAAAAAATCAAGTTATCCCTACTTACCTAAAAATACTACAAATGAGAGTTTTGAAAATATACACAAAAGACTAGAAAATTTAGAACATAACCTACAAGTAGGAAATGCTTTTTTAGATAAAAATTTTAAAGGAAAAGATAGGATTATAATTAATCCACCTCAAAATTTTAGGATAACACAAAAAGAAAATAATAAAGGGAAAAAACATGAAAAAAAATCAATATATGATTACAGATGTAGAAGAACTAGAACAAATTCTTAGAATCTACTGGTAAAAAATATAATGAATATAAAAAACAGTTAGAAGAATTGACTGAAAAAATGAAAAATACAAAGATGAATACTAATCCATCAACAAGTCGAGATATAAAAATAGAATTCAGTAGTAATGAAGAATATGATTATCCTTATTATATTACAATACCTCTTAAGGACGGTATTAATCAATATAGAAAAATACAGAAAAGATACACTGGAAATATAAGAAAACATTACATAAAAGAAACAAATCCAATGAAATCTTATAATGAACCAATTCACACAACAGGAATATGATTAGATTTACACTGTGTAGATAAAAATAAAGCTATTAAAACATGGATAAAAAGTACAGACTTAGCTATACAATTTAATAAATGGGAAACATATACAACTTTTGAATTTATAGAATATACATTCAGGGGAATTGTTTCTGAATAGTGGAGAAAGTTACCAGAAACTATTAAAAGAAGAATAAGGTATGGAGAAGGTAGAACTGAAGTATTAGCTAATAGAAATAATTTAATTAATCAAAATATACAAGAAATATTAAAAAGGTTTGAAAAAGTTTTAAGAACAGAGCTCTTGGGAGATAGATATGCTTCTAATGAAGAAGAAAGAAAACAAGATGAATATAATGAAGGAATGATAGCAATGGAAAATTTAAAGATGTGTGATATGTGTGAATTAGAAAAATATACATGTAAATTTGAAGAATTATACTATATATTAAACCAATGAATTATCAAAAAAATAAACCTATACTAAGGTCTTATTTTACAAAATTACCATTCCCATGGGGAATTTAAGTTATTAAAAGAATATGAGAAATTATTACCTTTAGGAGAAGAGGAAGGAGTAAAAATAGATAGTTTTGAAAGTAGGATTGAATTTACAAAAAGAATGATAGGCATGTAGTGAAAAAAAATTCTTGAGAGTAAAAAAAACATATAAAATAAGAAAGAATTCTTTGTGTTGTTACAAAGATATAGGTTAAATTGAACAATTTGGATGCCATAAGAAGAAATATAAGCCATATAAGAAATATAAAAGAAAATTCAAAAACTACAAAAAATTTAAGAAAAGAAATTTTAAACCACATAAAAAATATTTCAAAAAAAGAAATTGGAATAAAAAATCCAAACCAAGAAATATTAAAAAATATAGATGTTTCATCTGTGATGAAGAAAGACACATTGCCTCTCAATATCCTAAAAAGAAGGATAGACAAAATATAAAAACCCTTAAAATTTATGAAAAATTCCAAGATGATAGTGATATAGAACCAATTGAATATTTTGGAGATTTAAATAGTGAATGCAGTAACATTTATGAATTAGATACATTCCCATCAGAGGAAGATTCTGAGAAGATAGTATATATGAATCAAGAGATACAAGAAGCAGTTTAGAAATAGAAGTTGAAACAACTAAAGAAGTTGAAAACTCGATAAAAGGTATAAATCAAGAAATTACCTTTGATATTAAGAAATACAAAGGAATAATCAAGAAAATATTAGACCTACAAGAAAAAGATATATTTTATCAAGGATTCTTAGGAATACTACCAAGAGTAAATAAAACAATTGTAAGTATGAATTATAAAGAAATGTCTATCAATATAGAAGATACAATAGGAAAAGCAAGAATTCTTATAATTACAAAAGAATGGGTAAAACAAAAGTTATCCAAAATTCCAGAAAACATAAGAAACAAATTGAAATATATTGAAATAGGAGGAGTCCAGATAATGGTAAAAAGATTCTTTAGAGAAAGTATGAACATACCAATAGAAATATACTGTATGGACAATAGAATCTTATAAGATCCTATAGATGTTCTAGTAGGAACAGTTGTAGAAAATTTAATCTATCAAAAGATAATATTTACAGTAAAACCAAATTATGCAATATCGCTAATTGATGAAAATATTGACCAAAATTTCAATCTATATTATAGAATTGGAAACTTAAAAAAGTTACGAAAAAGTAAGACTATTAGTAGAAGTATAAAATCAATTTTTGCTTTTAGTAATAACCATCATAACAATTTAAGAAAAATAACTGATAATATTATCATACATAAAGATTTTGAAGAATTAGCACAATATATACCTCCTAGGAAATACCAAGAACATGAAATCACTATACCAGAACAAATAATGCTTGATTTCCACAAACAAGTTAGAGAAATTAATTCTGAAGGAAAACTGATAAGAAAAAATAGTGTCAACCTAGAAGGAGATAATCTCATTGCAAGATTCCCCTCTAGACAAGACTCTACGATAAATAAACTTAAGAAATTAAGTATTGATGACCCATCAAGTTCGCAATATTATATCAAAACAAGATATGTAAATCAAGAAGGGTATAAGAAGAATCTTCTTGTCCTTATTGACATTGGAGCAGATAAAAGTCATGTAAATGCTAAATTTGTTAGTCATTTAATAGAATTTGAAATGAGAGAACCCTATATATTCAAGGATTATTTGGGAAATAATCTTGAAATAAGGAAATATGTAAAGTTCCCTCTTATACTTATGGGAGAGGATAAGAAAGAATATACCAAAAAAATAATTCTATATAAAAATGAATTATATGGAGTTGAACGTTCACCTATACTACAAGGAATGAATTTTTTTGAGAAATATAGTCCTTACAAAATCTGCTAAGGATATTTAAAAATAACAGTTGATGATAATCCAATCATCATATCAAGAATAGATGAAAATATGAAATCATTGTTATCATGAAAAGAGTAATTAGTACTAATCCCATGAGTTTATATATTGAAATTATACTCAATATAAAAAGTTATTGCAGAATAAATTTCATGCTTACTTAGATACAGGAAGTACAATAAGCTTATACTTACCAAATGCACTACCATCTGAATATTGGAAATATAATTCAAAAAAATTGTCACCGCTACGACAGGAGGTGGAAATAAGGTAATATATAACAAATATGCCACACAAGTACCTTTTTTAATTTCCTTTAGAGAAGTATTTGTTGATACAATATATATGTCAAACACAATTGGATGTGATATTTTATTAAGACAAAATTTTCTATTAAAATATGCACCATTTATACAATATATTGATAAATATATGTTCACAACACTCTGTGCACACAAAATATTTACACCAAAAATAAATAAGGCTGTTACAATAGCATATAAAGACATAAACCATCAGAGTTCCTCGACCCAGCGAGGTGGATGTTGGAGTATAGAAAAATTTAAACCAATCACAGTCCTAAGAATGACAACAAAAAATAGGTTAGAAAAATTGAAAAAAGAAATTTCTGAAACATATTCTGAAAATCCCTTAGAGAAATGGATTACAGACAAAGTAAAGGCAAAAATAGAATTAACCAATCCAGATACTATTGTTAGAGTCAAACCCATGAAATATAGTGTAGATGACCAAAAGGAATTTAAAGACCAGATAAAAGAATTGCTAGAAACCAAATTAATTGGCCTAGTAAAAGCCCACATAGAAGCCCAACTTTTATGGTTAGAAAACATAACGAGATAAAAAGAGGAAAAGTCGGGATGATGATAAATTATAAAAAGTTAAATGAAGTTACCAAATTCGATGGATATTACTTGCCAAATAAGGACACTCTTATTAAGCAAGTACAAAATGAAAAGATATTTTCAAAATTTGATTGTAAGTCAGGTTTTTGGCAAATCATGCTTACATAAGAAAGTAAGCCAATAACTGCATTTAGTACGCTCAATTCTTTAGGACAATACGCATTAAATGTAATGCCATTTGGGTTGAAAAATGCACCACAGATATTCCAAAGAAGAATGGATGAGGTAATTAAACAAATTACTCATTTTTGTATTGCATATGTAGATGATTTACTTATTCATTCAAATAACATTGAAGAACATATTGAACATCTCGAGAAATTCTGTTATATTATGAAAAAACATGGTATTACAGTTTCTCAAAAGAAAGCTGAAATAGCTAAAATAGAAATAAAATTTTTAGGATTATTTATAAAAGAAGGAGAATTGCAATTACAATCTCATATTGGAGAAAAATTTCAAGAATTTCCTGAAAAAATCAAAGATAAAAAACAATTACAAAGCTTTCTTGGTATATTGAATTATGCTCAAAGATTCATTGAAAATTGTGCCAAACTAAAAAATTATTTTCTTCCAAAGTTAAGAAAAAATATAATGTGGTCTTGGAAAGAACAAGATTGTGAAAATATAAAGAAGGTAAAAGAAGAATTAAAAGCATTACCCAAACTTATAATTCCACAGGAAGAAGATTTCTTTATCCTTGAAACTGATGCTTCAGATAATTTCTGGGGAGCAGTATTAAAGATTAAAAAGAATATAAATGTGAAAAGAATTGTTCTTATCCTGAGATACTTGCAGGTTATACATCAGGAACATTCAAAAAAGTTGAAACGAGATATGAGATGAACATGAAAGAACTCATTGCTATAAAAAGAGGAGTTCAAAAATATAAAAATTATTTATTACCAAAAAAGTTCTTAATTAGAACTGATAATACTCAAATTAAAGCTTTTTTAAAAAATAATGTTGATCAATCTATTACCAATAAATATATTATCAGGATACAAATTTGGTTTTCAAACCTCAAATTTTATATTGAATATATTAAAGGAAAAACTAACTTTCTTCCTGATTATCTCAGCAGGGATGGAGCTCGAGCAACTAAGGACGAAAGTCCAAATACTTGAGATAAAAGTTTCCTATTTGGAAACACAAATTCAAAATATCCAAGATAGCCTTCGAGGCAAAAATATAGCCCCTGAGGTAGAAGTAATTTGTACCAAGTCTAGTATCCCTTCACAGGGACCAGTAAATACTAGCGCTCTCCCCGAGGATAAAGAGAAAGAGAAGAAGGTAATAGGAACCCCTTCACAGGGAATACTTCAACCTATTACTGGTAAAGAAGATATTTAAATTATCAAAAGCAAAGGTAGCTTTTCACAGAGCCAAACTAAATCTAAACTTTTTATTGAAAGAATAGACCCAAAAGATATTGTCAAAATATGCCATAACGCAAAATTTCCCAGAAAAGATAACCATGAAGAAATTATATTCTTTATTGTTATTTTTAATGTTCTATCAGATTGGTATATGAGATTGAAAAGTGGATGAAGACTCTCCACTATTCAAAATACAACAAGATAAACTTCTATCCAGGAGCACCAGCCAACTGGGTACGAAATTGAATTGAGATAGGAAATATAATCTGTATATATCCCAGCAAAAATCTCAAAGAAATAACCCAACTTCCAGCCAACGTCAAGAAGGCAGTTAAAAGATATACTGAAATTGTCAAGACAACAAACATATACGTCAGATTCCATTCAACAACTATGGAATGGGATCCCGTTCTTGAATATATGCATCTATCATTCCATGTTATCAAAATGGGACTTACAAACCAACATTTTTTACCAACCAGTCAAAAGGTTGTTAAAATGGATATCGAGATATTATAAATATGATGCCCTACAGAAGAACAAAAGGGTACAAAGAAATATTTGAGCACGTAACCCAGATAATTACTGAGAAAGAAAAAACATGGATTTATCCATCTGAAGACCATATAATCTACTCCAATACAAGAATGGCTACAAAAGAAAAAGACATATGTTATCTTGACCATCTATTGTCCTCAATTATCTCAAACCAAGTACATGGATCAGAAGATATGGCGAAAGAACTATGCAAACTACTCTGAAATTACAGTGACCACCATTGTAAATACTGTGTAGTGGAAGATATGAGTCAAGCATCTCTCAACAGTGAAGAATTTCCTGCAGAATTTTTTGATTTGAAGATGAAAAAGTGATAGCAATAAAAGTATCTCTTTATCACTACTTTAATAAAGAAATTTATTAAAGAAAAACTATGGCTACTAAAAGACAGAAGATAATGCAAGAAAGTCTCCATAATTGTGACCACTCACCTACCAATTATCAAAAGTGGAAGACAAATTCAAAGATAAGGCAAATAATTTCAAAATGAGAGGTCCACCTAACAAGAAGATAATAAAGAAATCGGTAGAGATAAGACTACTGAGCTACCCACCAAAAGAAAGGAGAAAACACTTGTCAAGATAAGATTCCCAAAAAACTCTATAAAAGGAAGAAAGAAGAGAAAGGAAGATATCTCGAAACAACTTATCTCTAAAACACTCTGAAAAAACACATCAAAAATTTTTGTAATCCGTATACACCATTTTATTCAGAAATATTAGATAGTCAGCAGATAGCAAAGCTTGTAATAAGATAATTACTAATGGAGTTCTAAACTTCATAAGGTGAGTACCAAAGGTATGTAAATATAGATTGTAAGCATATACTATTTCAGTTTATGAATATTAAAGTAAAGTTTGTTATGTTTAACAAAACTTTCATAAAATGATTTCGTTAAATTTCTCATGATTCCTCGGCAGTACAGATAAAATTTTTAAAAGATTTTCAAAATATTGATTTTGAATGGATGTTAGCCATGCCAAAGTACCCGTCTTTGATGAATGATTTAGGGGAAAAATGTAGTTTTCTAACAAAATCGTAGCATTTTGTGTGTGAGTTATCTTTTAAAATTTCGTTCCAAATAAGGACTTGATTCTGAATAGAGGTGAAAACAGAGACTCTGAATATTGTGAAATAACGTCTGTGGAAACACGGCTAATTCTCTAGAGTGAGAAATGCAACCTTAATTGAAAAGCCTTTTGCGAAAGCAGTTGTGGACCCAAATGATTTAAAAAAACATTTTGAATTTTTACTTGATTCAGAAGATTGATTAAGTACATGCAAAGCATCTATAAGATAATACTGGAGGGAAAGCCTATTTACTTCTATTCGATTACTGTAAGTTATTTACTTGCTTTTACATGCTTATGCTTTGATTAATTTTGATGAACACTTCACAAGCATCCACATCCACTATTAATAATGATAATAGATTATATTTAGATGAGAAAGATATTTCTTTTTTACTTAAATTAGCTGAAAAATCTGGAGACATATTTCCTGTTGGCCAAGAAAAATTTGAAGAAATATATAGAGATATAGATTATTATTGTAAGCATAATATAAGATTTGGTTCTGTAAGAACCAGTAGAGAAATAAAAAAGGTAGAAGATATTATAACTAAACATAAAGATATAGAGAAGAAGTTTCAGAAGGAATAATTCTATGATATATAATTAAGAAAGATCAGCCTAGAATCTTTGAAGAATTATCAAGATACAGAGAATATTTAGAGGTATTTAAAAAATTATAAAATACAAACATAAGTCCTGATTAAAAGAAATATTAAAAGATACAAGATACATCTTGCAAATAATAAAAGTAAGGGTAAAATAGTATTTTCTATTATAAAGGCCATTGTGGAAAATAGAGCAAATAATCCAGCCATTCTGAAGACTACCCCCCTTGCACATAGGCATAGCAACGCACACTCAATTCACAAAAACACGCACATAATCTTTCACATTTTGTAGACATGTTTGACTCGGCTAACACCTTATTTCTATTCAAATAATTCTTACAACTATTTTTTTTTTTTTTTCGCTCTTCAAAAAATTTTTACAACTTTTTTTTACAATTGGTATAATGTTCATAATACAACATTAAAAATCAAATTTCAGAGCATGCATTTTCAAGATTAAGTATTTTCAAACTTTTTATTGGAGATTTCAATTAATCAAGATTATCTTACAGGCTACAGCGTCTGATATGATTTGTTAGTATCAATTTTGGGCCACCCAAAACTTGCGATTCTTCATTTGAGATTTTTTCATAAAAAAAATTCCTTATGCCTGAATTGGCATCTGCACATTGGCCAGCCTCACGTGTTGTCATAATTGCGAGTATTCACTTCTTAAATTCTCCGAAAATGTGGGGACAATTGCCAAAAGAATTAGATCCTTGATTTCAATTCAGTCACGGTGTCCACTATTCAATTCGATCATTCCGTATAATTTGTTAAGTCAAAGACAATTTGTATATGGCAAAGTCTGTGAAATTGAAATGCACTTTCGTTATAGTTATCCCATTATCAACTAAACTGTCATTAAATAATACTAGTATACTTCTTCCCCAAGTCCCTAGCTGTAATGAATAATGTTATTTATCCCCAGTATAGGTTATCGCCTGTTTCGGTGATAATAGATCCTTTAATTCATTGTCTAGTGCATCATTAGACGATAAATCAAAAGGTCCATTATCACATAGATTGATGATGATCTCTTGTTTAGCAAGTTCTTGAGAATGAAATGAAAAAGGTAGACTTAATCGGCTTATAGAATCGCATACAACTATGTCAAACATCTACTAACTTGCCGCCAAACATATACATACAAAATTAAAAACATCTCCAATTCATTCCATGGATTATGTAGGTGACATGTAAATAGAAATGATTACGATATATGCTGTATCAAAGCCTAATTGATAGACACTTAGTGCTTGTTTGACACACATTACTTTATTTCATGGCTTGTTACATAATCAATTTTTACCACAGTTTCACACAATAAAATATTCTGTAAGTATATAAAAAAAACTTTCTCTACTTCTTAATCACACATTTCCCTAAAAATTACCATTCAAAACTCTTTTTTTTCTTACAATAATGGCTGTCAAATAGGCTATTAAGTTCAAATTCATCTCTAATGAATTCCATCCACAATTGAAATTTCATTTCTAGTGAAACAATAAAAAACAAGGGATAGAAAAAAATATCTAATTTCGCTTACCCAATTCGTTTAAAAAAACCTATACATCTAAATAGACAGAAATAATGTCTATTTTTTTCTTGTTATGTCAACTAGACATATAGTTCCATACATGTTACATTGAAGATTTTTAAACATTCTGTTCTAACTGGTATAACAACTTTTGTAATACAATCCACATCAGCACGGGAGTTTATGCATATTTGCATTGGAGTTTATATGACAAATTATTCAATATATTATGATCATTGATAAAAAGAATAAACAGCATGTTCAATAATGTATCATTTGACAATTCCAATAATTTTTCAATGCATTCCTATCCCGGTCTTGTGATTTCAATTCATTACTAGCAAGCTAGCTAGGAATGAAAAATTCTATATATATATATTCATAAGGGACTTGATTCTGATGAATTTATAAGTAATTAAGCCGTAAATAAACTATAACAACCCAACCTCTGTGCTTGAACCATTAATTTACGTATTATTCGCTATGGAAAAGCATGAGCCCATTTTACCCCTTACGGTTTTCTGTTGTGTTATCAAAATTCAAACACATGACCTCCTCTTAAAGGAAATATCAACTTGCCCAATTGGTACCCGAACAACTTGTCCAATTAATACCGCGATTCAACTCAAGTCTCTACCAAGGAAAATATCATAGGTTCGAATCCTGGAGACGGACAGAAATCCATGAGAAATAAGATGAGCTCAAGCTCTCCCAGGGAGGACAGTACATAAAGTAATAGTTGGGCACGAGGCTGGGTCGTTGCATAAACGAAATCTAATAACCTAATTGAGATAAAATCACAAGTTCACCAAAATGAGTCATTTTCCTTCTTCCATTTACATTATACATTTTATCCTCTGTTACAGAACTGTCAAATTTAACCAGATATTTCTCATTAAATCCTTGCCATAGAGAGTTATTTAGGTGATGATATAATTCTACACTAATCCATGTGAATAGGTATATGCATGCACATTATACAGGGTAATCCAAAAGTAACAATATCAATACAGTAACATTTCGAAATGAACATTTTGTTTAGGTAAACTGTTGCACAGGAAAACGTGCTGATAGCTAATAGCTACATGTAGTGCTATTTGGCTCGAAATAACGAAAGAAGTTCACTAAATTAACTTTCCTGGGCATCAACACATCTTCCCCCTCCAAAAGAGACAAATATATGATGTCCACTAAGAACAAGAACAGCACACAGGTCATTACTATGGACTGCAAATGTTTGAAAAGCTCCAGAATGAAAATTTCACCTAGGAAAAAACACCATACCAGAGGTTCGTCGTTGTAAAGCAATAGAGCCTCAGTATGATTAAGTTTTCAGAACCAAATCAATTCTGTGACAACAAAATAATATAAATAAGAAACAAAATGGAGAACAAGATTAAAAAGATTAACAAGTAAAAACTAAGTCTAAGAATTTCCACCTACTGCATTTGCTTGGATTCATTTCTTTGGAAGATGGGGTTGAATTGATTCCACAACTACCTGCATCACACAGAAATAATAACGTTGTTATAAACTACGTTTAAATAACTAACAGAAATTGTGGAGAAATGGTGAAACAATCAATGCTCAACAGATCTAACTTTATTTATGATCCTTTGGTTATCATATCAAATGATGAAAAGATTTATAATTCTAGCTGTAACATGCATCAGAAATTGGGACCGACCAACTTGATACAAAAGATGTGTGTTTATGTAATGGTAGATGAAAAAAATTAGCCACAGATTAAAAAACCAACTCTCATTTCCGGAAACCATAAACTTGGATATGTTACTCTGCTTTTTATACTCTCCCACAACCAGTAAATTCCTTTCAATATGGGAAAACATTACACCTAGCACGTATAACACAGTATCGAAATTCCAAATGACAAAAATCTTCTGCCATTATTGAAAGAATTTATGCTTTGAAAAATCAGCCATGGAAACAGCAACAGCATCTGATACTCATGATCTAAAACGATGCAAGTTTCCCATTTGAAATATTATGGAAGTACAAGAATACAACAACAAACTAAACCTTGTTTCCACTAATTTCAGGTTGGTTAAGAGAATCCTTTATTGCCAATCCATTCGATTTATTGCCAGATCTACCATTATGGAAATACAAGAATCTACTACTAAATATATTTTCTAAAAGTAAAGTGTAGTTTTACCCTCCCATCATAAGACAATGATGCAAATATCCAGGGTTCTCGAAAACTCCAAGCAAGGTCTGCAGCCAAGTGAAGATAGTTAAGTTGAGTTGAGCGCTAAATTTGAATGGAGTTTCAGATTTGCAAAAATTACCATAAACACTGTCTTCATAATCAGTGTACGAATGAAGCAGCGGATCTACCCTCCTTGTAGGTGATTCCACCAGGCTGCCAAAACACGAAATAAGGATGATTATATAGAAAAGTCAAATAATGGAATTGAAGTTGGACTTGTAAAGATAATACGGACCTGTCCGAAGTAGAATCATCACTGCTTGAAGGAACCGACCATAAATTGACAGCTGAGTCAGTTCCAGCACTCTACAACAATTTGTTACTGTTAGCAAAGAACCAATGACTAGAAAATAACATCATGCCCTTTCTAAGAAGCGCATATTTAAAAGAAAATTGCTCTAGGAAAAAGATGTCATGAGTTTAATCTGCCATGTGCCCCACACACACCCACAGAGAGAGAGAGAGAGAGAGAGAACCAGAATCAAGCCTTCATACTCCGGATTACATTTAACTGTCCATGTCCTGTGAACAATAACAATATATTTGACTTATCAAATGGTCATTATTAATGGATGAATGATTAAAAGATCCACTCAAAACTACCATCGTAACATACAAACATGAAAAACACAAGAGTATTGATTCTTTTCTTAGGGACTAGCCTTACAAGCTTCATTATGCTTTATGAGGATATAGGACTTAATTTTACATACAAAGGAACGGAAAATGTAAAGGAAAAAAGAAATGAATATAACAGAATTACCATTCGAAGACATCAGACATGAATGCATACACAAAATAAAACTAGGGATGTATCATTATTTACAAATATACCAATGTGAGTGTCCAGGTAGCTCAGAGACTGGAAACTTCGGCTTTCTGAGATCCCATATATGTATCCCAGACTCATCTTCAGCAGTTACCTGAGAAATGTCAACTAAGATCATCTTTTAAAGAGAGGGATAGAGAAAGGATTGAAGCTCTAAAAATAAAACTTTCTTCTGCAACAAAAGAAGACTTCCATCTCTCCTTTCTCTGATTGCAATTAATGAAAGAAAATTTACAGAAACGTTAAGAAAGATCAAGCGTGAGAGACCAAGAAAATATTAAGCCCCTGACTGGTGGGAATTAAAATCAAATCTTTAGTAGATTTTGATAAAAGTAGATTAAATGTGTGGTTGAAAAGTTATGGGTCCCCTAAAATGTGTAGTTAAAATTAATTGTTGAATTAGACTTAGAATAAAATCTGTATCAAACAGGGACTAAGTTTTATTTCCTTTTCAAGAGGAGAATTTGGATGAGTACAAAAGTTGGTTCCCTCATTGTTGTCATTGTTATGTTGATTATAATAGTAATTAATGGCCAAAAATTGCCAAAACACAATACAAAGATGGCCCTTAGCAGGTTGATCAAGATTCAAGCAGCAAACAATTTCACCCAGGGCCATGTTCTACTCCTCCTAGGGGCTAGTTACCCTTTTTTAGTTTGTTTGTTCAATGCAAAAAGTTATTTTTATACGGATATAATTTGAATAGCGCATTTTTTACCATTCTTCAAGCATCTTTGTTATTTTATATTTAGGTCAGTTCTCGAAGAAGTTGGATAATTCAGGAGATACTCCCTCTGTTCCATGAAAATATGCTTGCTTTCCTTTTTTGTTTATCCCAAATTATAGGCACTTTCCTTGTTAATAATATAGTTGATTTCTTAATTTTCTAATGTACCCCTATTTAATGTGTCTTGTTATCAATATATATGAACTACTCCTATTTAAACCATTATTAATGTTGCAGAGGTATATTAAGAAAAATATAAGTAAAAATTTTAAAATTATATTTCCAACTATATTACTTATATTTTATTGATCTGTGTGAAAATGAAAAAAGCCTATCTTTAAATTACGAATGGAGTATATTATAGTATTTCATTATCGTCAGCATCAATTTTACATCAAGATAATGTGATTGAGAGGTCGAAGATAAAATACATGAATTGGAACTAAATCAAAAAGGTTGTTTGAACAAAAAGATACTAGAAATTGAAGTAAAGCATGTAATTGATCTGGCAAAACTCTCTCCGAAAGTGGCTCATTAGCAAGAAGCAAAGATTGAGAACCTAGCCTGCCAGCCTCATATGTAACATATCCCATTTAAAAAGGTGTGTGCATGCACAGAGTCCATAAGCCACCCATCCATCAACGTGGTGTGCAATTATAAGCATTCCGTGTAGATGCATGAAAGTAACATCCTCACAACTGTCAGAATTGCAAATTGTTCTGTCAATGAGATGCTTGAATGAATTCACAACTGGATACTTACAAGCATATATTTCTTTTTAGTGTCGTAGTCCACAGTACGGACGTGAGCATGCTGAATTGAATTAGTCGTCCTGAAAACAAATGATCCTTAATATTTATAGTTAAAATTTAAAATCATTATTCTTAATTATAAAACTTGAAACAAATAAAAATAAACTCATCATCAGATTAATATGGACTGGACCTGCTTTACAGGTAATCAAAGCTTGCAAGCATCAATTGACTGAAACGTGATGAACTTAGATGAATAGACGGTAATCAAAATTGTAAGTTCTAGAGATGTTAATACAAACGTTGAGCAGAAGCACCATTAACAATAACATGGCATAATGTCACAACATCAACCTAATATGGTGGCAAATCAAAAGTGTGAAATGATAACTGTCAAACAATATTGACATCTTACTGTCAATTAAATGGCATATATAAAATGCGGAAAGACAAAACAAGTTGCACCAATTTACAATTTGCTCGGCTGACCATCAAGACAAAAAAGGTTAACATGTTTATTAGTCAAAACTAGGCAGAGAATTGAATTTGACATTAACATACTTCATTGTTCGCAGATCCCAAAGTTGAACTGATGAGTCACAAGTTAAGGCAACAGCATTAACATCATGCGCATCCCATGCTCCACCAGATAAATAATGGAGCATACCTGCGGATTCTTGTGATTGTACCTAGATTTTGCAGCAAGACCTGAATAAGAATTAGCCCAGGCAACCAAAAGAAACGAGGCCAGTATTACAATCTTAAGGTCCCTTTCCCAGTAATTAATTATAATTCTATCTCATGTTGAACATGTGAATGCTAAGATGGGAAAAACTATAAATCAAGATAAAACAACCAACACATTTCCAATAAATGAGGACAAAAACATGAATGATCAATGTTAAATATATCCACTATCTTATTCTGCAATAAATACAAATCAAGGAAATCACTCAAAGAAATTAGGGCAGTGAATTATACTCTCCATGTTGTGACTATAAAGTCATGTGGCCAACACACAACTCAATAAATTATTTTATGAGCCATACCTGGGCAGTCTTCTTTGAAGTATCTATGCTCCACAGAAAGAGATTTTGTTCATCAATACTAACTAACTTGTCATGCCTTCCAGTAGGCCACCATAAAACACTACAAAGAGCATGGCATTCAATACCATTCAGTACTCACTAAACTAAAATTATCTAAATTAAAATGAATTCAGACAATCAATATGAGCTTAAAGCAAAGATGAATTCCTTGAAACCAGCATGAATTAAGAGCATGCTAATATTGAAAAACTAATTTTGTTTCACTTAGTCTTTGGGCCTTACTGCGTCACTATTGAAGGAAAGAACAACAAAATACCTCTTCATTTCTTTGAACTTTGTCCTTTTTTTAGCTTTTACCACAAATCAAAGTGATATTTGAGATAGAAGCAGTAATGTAATTGAAGTCAAAATTTATGCTTTCTGTAACAAAACAGCCCAGTAAGGACAAACTTTTCTCAGCCACTAGAAAAGAGGACAATAATTACCCAGAAAACTAGTAGCAGTTAACTTTTAAAGACGGTAAGATACATGAATAGCATGCTCTTAAAAATTAAATTGGTTAGATACCATGTAATGATTGGGATTGGTGGTAAAGGAGTTCAACCAATCCATCTGAGATATCTAAAATTAAAATATACGGACTGAGATTCACTGGTTCCAATTCTATAAACATAAGTATCACTCCAGTTAAACCCACTAGAAGAGTTGACGGAATCAGAACCACATTATAAATTAGCAAAAATGATAAGCTTTGAGCAAAAATGCATTCCAGTTTCTTTTTATCTTCAGCACAAAATTATCAATAATTGCATTTTACAATTGTGTCTTTCTTCAGCTTCAAGCTCACAGTTTAGCCATGAAACAATAAACTCACCATTTAATTTTAGAACTGTGAGCATCCAGAGAAGCAATTCTTTCAAGTTGTGGGGAATTCTGCTGGCCATATAACTCGGGGATTTGCCATATTGCTGCTCCATATGATTCGCCTTCGAAACATAAAACACCATTTTATCAAACTTTAGAAACTCTGAGATAAACAAATGCGAAAGTCCATATAAGCCAGCAAAATAAAATAAAATAATAAAATAAAAATTAGAAAAATAAAAAACGACCAACTTACCCGAAGAGAAGACGGTGGAGAATATGCGTTGATCAAAAGGACAAGAAGCGAGGTCCCAAATTTCATTCGGATGCGAAAACAAACCTTCGCAGATCAATTCATTACCCCCCGACGAAAGCCTTATTAAATGCACCTGAAATTAAAAAACCACGATTGATCCAATAAACACTGCCATCAATATTAAGTCAAGAGGGAAAACTTAAACGACCTCGTTTTCTTCCTTGAGACTGAGAGTACCAGTGAGGAAACTGGTGTGATCCGTATCTGCTTTCACATCGGAAATGCATCTAGCCTAGAATCAATAACTTCAGTTCAGAATTTCTTCCTACCAAAATAAGGGGTATATGCATTAACTCAGGAAACATTCTTAGAGAGGGTTTGATATTGACCTGATATTTGAGACCATAGCCGACTCCGGTTGATCCACCTTGCATTGTACTGAGACGGCCGTAAAATGTGTGATCGGGATGTAGTGGAATTGGTCCTTTGACTTGAGGTCGTCATGATACCTTATATGAGGACAGTCATACTTTGGCGGTGTTGGATGTTGCTCTGAAAGGGGCCGCTAATACGACATCGTTCGGGTACGTCAAGAATCGTATGAAGGTTGTGATTGATCAATAAATGATTCGTCACTCTTAGATAGCAGGAGATTATGATCTGCGTTTCATTCAATTAAGTCGATGATGAAATCCTTGGCCAAGGTGTACTCATAAGTCGAAAAGGAGTTTTCGATTTATATTGACTTAATAGTGGAATGAAAGATATGATCGATGATCGAGATTGACACAATTCCATATCTCGTAATTGATCGGATCGTATTGACGAATGGATAATAGTTCCACGGTAAACGAATGAATTTGGTTTTGTCATACCACGTGACATTTCCCGTCACATGTATTGCCCTGACACATTGCTAGATGTCAATCAGGGACGGCGAATGTGAATTGACGATAAATTAAAAGGGTGTATTAATTTATCAATTTTGATTAGATCAAAATAATATTTCACGACGTTCGGCATCGTGGTCGGGAACCTAATGGGTCGCACACAAAAGAGAATTGGAAAACTGCAAATTGTCAATTGATTAATTTAACAATCGTTGCATAAATTAATTAATTGAATTTGTTATTTATAATCCCGAATTAATTAATTTGATTAATTAATTCACGGACCGGGTTTGATTAATTGGATTAATTAAATATTGGACCGGACCGGGCAGGGTCCGTTTGGGTTTATATATATATGCAGCTAGGGTTTGAGGTCCAAAAATTATTCATTATTCTTGCTAGCACAAGAAAGAAACCCTAGCAGTTGCTGTCTACTCTCTGTGTGGATTTTATTGGAGGCTGGACAATTGGACAGTTGTGGGAGGCAGATTCAAGCTACTGGAAAGGAATAACGCGAAGGAGTTTGCAAATCACAAGTAAAGGTATATTTCTCATTACATTTTTTTATCTAAATACAAAGCTGAATCCTGATTGGGAATTGAAATTTGTTAAATTCCGCTGTGCATGTTTAAGTAAATTCCCAACAATGATAAGGCTCAGACAAGGGCTTAATGATAAGTTTCATTATATTTTTGACTAAAATTACACCGTTTGTCCTTAAAACTAAAGTTAATTAGCCTCTCTTTGAGCCACATTCTTTCAAAAATATATTCTTAAACAATTTTTTGACATTATTTCAATCATACATTTTTCAATAAAATAATATTACACGTAAATCCAAATTATTTTCTTATTTTTTAACCACACATTTCCTATTAACACACTATTCAAAAATTTATTCTTATAAAAAGAATGGGGGCTCAAACAAGGGCTTAATGTTAAACCTTTGAGCAATATGTTAGTAAAGCACTTGCCGAATAATGGTAAATGTATACTTCATGGTTGACATCTTTGTATACATTACATTGGAGTTAAAAAGTGTTGGACGAGAAAGTGTGTTTTTTTAATTTGTCCAAACATGTGTCGCCACGTGGTACAATGTAAAAGAAGAATACACATATACTTGTTTGACCCTCTTCTTCTTCTTCTTTTAAAAAAAATTCATTTTTATTTACACATTCTTTCGTAAAATAATTCTACAAGTAAACTAAAAAAATTTCTCACCTTTTTAACCACACGTTCTCTAAAAAACAATATTCCAAGGACAAAAACACATTTCCCTCAAAAAATGGGTCTCAAGGACTTAACATAGACATAATCAAAATTTTCATATAAAAAATTGTAGTGTTAATATGGGGATGACAAAAATACCCTTCAAACTTGATACCCGTGGGCTCCTTCCCAAACGTGATTGGGATGACCTGCTTAATCTAGTCAAGTATGGGTGGGGCACAAGTAGCAGGGACCTCACTCTTTTTTTTTTTTTTAATTTAATACTTTAAATGAAAAAATTCCCTGAAATTTCATTAATTTTAATAAATGATGACAACTAAAATTATCTAAGAAATATGATAAATAATAAAAACCTTAGTTTACCAAATATATTCGAATAATTAAATTTTTAGAAATTAATTAATTAATTAAAAAATTTAAACAGGGCAAGGCGTAACAGGACGGGGGTAAGGGAGCCCGCACCGTCTCGAACCCACCTTGTTGCCAACCCTATGTTCATTATGTGGCAGTTGAACTGATGAACTATGTTAGTCACTAAAATGCAAATTATATCGCAATTGATTTCACCAAGCCAATGATCGTATTGAATTATCGAGAAGATAACAATGAAATTATTTTCAGGTGGCACTCACTTTCATCTATACAAATCCCGACAGTCTGAAGTTAAAATAAAAGCTTAATAACCCAATTGAGTTTCTGCTGAAAGTTAATTTACGTTGTTTATGTTTAGTTTTCTTCTCTCTTTCTACTTGTTTTTCCTGATGTACACACAAAATTTTACGAGTCAAATTTCAAAGATTTAATTTTTAGATATTAGATACGATGAAACACTACTACAGACGAATAAGAAAAAAGATAAAAAAATTTATAAATTATATTATCAAGTCAACTGATACTATGGTCCTGTAACAAAGAGATAATAATGAAAACATTTCAATCCTTGATTGATTATGAGTTCCAAATAAAATAATTTACAAAGTCATTCAAAAAAACCTCTGTTTGATTCTACATATAAAGGTTCTCTACCCTCTAACAAGAAACATCCCCTTCTGTAAATAGACCCTTAATAAAGAAAACTATCTGACTACTAAGTCGTCAAACTGGCCACAAGAGTTTCCAATACAATATCATGACTATGCTTTTTTAGCAACAACCTCAGTTACAAAATTCATCTTCATCAAGATTGCCTTTTCGAATTGAGCCCAGTGTTTCAATCTCCTGGAAGCTCCAAATACTGGAAATTGAAGAAAAAAAGCAACTTCTAGCAGATATTGCATGTTTGGCTTGCTTAAAAGTCACTTTTCAGGTTAGGTAAAATAACTTAGAAGTAAGTTTGTCTTGCTTTTAAGCATAGCCAAAATTGGGTAAAATCTCTATACATGCGAAGCATTTTCATTCAATCTGAAAGCAATTCATCCAACTCGGTATCCTCTGTCATTAAAGCATCATAGTCCAAACTTGTTTGATTATACGGAACTTTAACTTGCTCATTACTTGGATCTTCATAGTCTTCAGGATCAGACCATTCAAGGTCATCGTCCATATTTTGATCTTCAGATGCTACATCCGTGTCTTTCTTTGTGGTGATAGATCCTTTTCCGCGCTTTAACGGACCCAAATCCATCTTTGCTTTGGCCTCGGAATCTTCACAGATGCAGGAAGATGGATTTTCGTGAAACTCGCCCCTGCCTGGTCTCACTTCTTTTGGCTCTCCCATGAAACCTCTCTGAAACGTACGAACCTTGGAGGCAAATTCTCCCCATGTCATGTTCTCTCGGTTTAAAAACAGCCGATACAACTTCTTGGCATTAGGACGGATAGTAGGTTTGTGTCCAAAATATCTCCTGTAATCGAGAGGAATGGATTCATTAGTGGGAACTTAAGACAAGTTCCACTAGATGTTTTGTGTTTATATAAATAAAAGCATACCTCCGCCCTGCTAATATTTTTGCCATATTACCATTGTTATTGGTAACAAAGACATCACTTTCATCACACACTATAAAATCTAGTGCAGCCATACGAGAGGAAAATGCAGAAAAAGGTTCCAACTCTTGCTTGCTGGATATAGTGTCTTTTGAATAGAAGTTGGGGAAAAGAGCCTTTAATGGGGCTAACGTTTCTTCCCCTCCATATACTTCTCCAGACGCTACATAAATATGAGTATCTTTGCCATAACCAAGTGCTCTCAGCATAAGACCTACCTCCTCAGGTGTAAGAGGGCATCTTCCCTGCCTCTTCCCCTTATCTGGATTACTGATCTGCAAATTAATCAACAATAGATCATAGGTATGCTTCATATTTCCTGTTAAAATCAAATGTCAAAGAGGAATTGAAATTACACATAATAAAGACAAAATCTGGTTCTCTGTGAATTAGAAGCAGGCTTCATGTTGGTTCCAATTACTTTGACTACATATATATGGTCATCTTCTTGGTAGCAGCAACAATTTACATGAACACCTTAAAAATCTTCCCATAAATGAATGTCTTAAACTGCATTAAAATTCATGACAGCCAAGTCCCATATAACATCCAGAATTGGAATACTGAACCCAAGAATTGTTTAGGACATCCAACCCCCCCCCCCCTTTTCCTTTTTTTTTCAACCCCTAATTTTTAAAAAAAAAAAAAAAAAAAAAAAAACTATTCTACCCATTTTCATTTGTACAAAATGGGGGCTAAATATCATTCTTACTATTTAGGATTTTAACATATCAAACTAAAACTAAAATGTTAAGGCTTACATGTAATGTTTTCCACCTCCTCCGAATTTTACCAAGTTCCCTCCTCTCCTTGTCTCCTCCACCATAATAACATCCTGAGAATGCAAGCATATCAGGTTCAAACCTGTAAAGAACAAGCATTCTAACATGAGATTCTCTCTCCTCTTGATAGCAAGAACAAAATCATAAAATGCAATAAAAAGAATGTTTAAATGAATTCCATCTAACCACAGATTGCCTAACAGCAATACTATTATGAACCAAAAGAATTATAAAGTTGACAAAGACCAAGAGATCAAGAATTCCAGACTAAAGATCATATCAATTCAAGTCACATTTCACCAAAATTGCAATTAAGACCTTGTAAACTAGCAGCTTGCAAATGTGAACAGACAAATTGCGAACAGCAGTGCTGTAAGACAAGTTCAATAAAAGAATCCCTATAAAATCATATCAATTTGTTACATGGACGCTGTCTTGGTTATGGATATGAAAAAGAAGCCGATGGCAGAACTAGAAATCAGAAAAATATAGCATTTCAGTACCTTAGATGAAGGGCAATATAATGCTTAGTATTCATCCTCATTCGCTGAACTAACTTTGCACCCAGTTCAAGAATGGGGTCTGTGAACTTCAGTGCATGGTAGTTGACTCTGCACCTAAGCTTCTGTAATTCCATCTCCAGTTTATTTGCAAGTCTGTAGTCAAATTTGGTCAACATGACAGCCTGTCACAAGAATGGCATCTATTAGGTGCTGGCTTTGAACAAAAATAATGTGGAGCAAGGCAAAAGTAGAAGCAACAGATACAGCAGAGAAATTCAACAAATTATTATACTCAGAACTAGGTTTCAGATGCAAATTACTTGCTCAAATGTAATAAAACTAGGCATAATTTCTCCCTCTGTCCACCAATAAGATACTGGTAGAACCAAGGATACGGTATAAATAGGTTCATATTTATCTAGAAACAAATTTAAACCTTGTTAATATTACTAAATGGCCATATAACGTTGAATAGTACAATCAACTTCAAATGGTAAAATAAAACAATTCAGCCAAATTAACGAGAACAACACCCTAGCAATTGAACCTAAATTTGAAAAGGAGAACAACAGTACTAGGAGGCCTGATGTGTACAATTTACTTGCATCCCTATAAGACAGCACGGGTCAAATTAAGCTGGTTCAACATCTTTATTTGTTTTCTTTTTGGGATATAACACCAATATTACCATCTGAATGGAAGATTATCTATCATTTATTAGAAGGACCTAACATGCTGAATATATCATTAGAATATTCAATATTTTCCAGCTTTAGATGCACCTAGATTTATATTATTTTTCTCACCAACTGAGAAGTAGCACACAATGGTCTAAGAATCCTCAACTTAGATGTCCAGTAGATAAAAATACAACTGTTAAAAGCTGGATGCCTATATATGTCATGGAGTCACACAATCATGATGAGACATGGTGTCCATTACCTCACCAGATTTTTCTTTTCACAATTACAGATAGCATGTTTGTAACTCAAATGCATATATGAGAAAAGTTTAACTGATTGCAATCGATCAACTTACACGTTTCTTCAAAAGTACAGGTAATACACGATTGGTGTAACATTTATCATTGCACTTTCTGGGAACCCTCATGGTATATGGAGTCCATACACGTCCTCTTCTATGTGGGAGCACTTTTATGATTTCAACATCTTTTGCAAGATATGATATAAACCAATCAACATTAAAGATCTCCGAAAAATTGCTGCAAAGAAAGCAATGTCAAATACAGACGAAAAGCATTCATAGTAAAAGCTTGGTTAAATGCATTTCTCAAGACTTCACCTATTATCCTTCCAGAAAGACTTCTTGTCTAGTATTGGAACAATAAGGGTAGCATTCAAGATGCGAGCAGCAACAACAGCATCAGTTATCTGCCATACAGTGTACAGATTTAAAGTCTAGCGTCTAACTTTGAGCTCCAGAGTATATTTATGTATTTATCTAGATGGACAATTCAACTATTCACTTAATAAACAGAATACACGGAGAAAGCAAATTTACCAGATCTCATGGCATTAGGTTCAAGAAGACCATAAAAACCCCATTGCAAGACAGACACAAACAATGCGAACACGGAAAAAAGAGTGAAAAATGCCACAAACTTAACAAAGTGTCTGCCTTCCAGGAAACTATTTAACAATAATATTAACCATCGTCTTCACCAGCTATTAGCAAAATGGTATTGCTTAGTGCCACCAAATTAGGTTCAATATTAGTGCATAAATGAAATAATCTCATCATCTGTTTTTTATAGATTAACTGCCATTTGATTGTTAAATTTTTCCTTCACAATACATAATTGATGTAGCTTCCAAGAGCAAAATGGGTCTGGCAGTGGCTTGTTAAACACTAATCAAGTCCTTGAGTTCTGCAAGCATACTAGTTGAAATCACCAAAAATTCTTAAGCTTCTAACGAACCGCCGTGAAGCATGAGGATGGAGTAAATAAAAGAAAATTTTCCATCAAATATGTTACTATAGAGTTACTGAATATTGAGCAAATCCTTCGTAAGCAACCAAGAAAACAAACTCTTTAAGCAATACCCCGGTTCTTTGTTGATTTAGACCTCCACTGGTTGCAATCGCCAAGTAACGATTCGGACGTGTGACATCTTCAGCCTCTGTAGTTGAAAAGCAATATTTAACCCATAGTTGTTGAAATAATATAAGTTCTAGAATGAAAACATAATGGAATCCCAATACTCAAAAAAATATTTACATCAACAAACAAAACCATGAACAACAACATAGAAATGTGATCCAAAAATTAATATGTGAACGTAAAGAGGAAGAATACATGTTAAAAACGCTTACGCACTTGCAAATTTGCTGCTGGCATTACTGCATCCATAGTAGAACTGAGCATTCTTTGACGTCCAAATATCACGATCATATACTCCGCCACTCGTCTAGATCTCAATACCCAAGAAGTAACACAATGAGAAATACAGAAATCAGATCCAATCAGCGAAATGTTCCACAGTCCAACTTCAAATAAAAATAAAAAAACTTTCAGATAAAACCCTAACCGGAACACGAAAGACCGGCACCCCATTGCCAACACCAACACCATCACCATCACCATCATTCATCTGAAACAAACAAATAGCAAAACCCACAAATGTGAGTAAAATATTTTCACACAACATCAAAGCATCATTTAATGCCACAAACAAATCAACACATACTGAGGAATAGTGTCGACGGTGGTGGAAGTGATCAATGTCAGTAGGAGAGGGGACGAGAAACGAAAAGCAAAAAAACAGCAGAACTAGAACGGCAGAAACTGCTGAAATGGCTGGTATTAAAAATCGAGCGCGCTTGTGAGGCTGGTGACGCCGCCGCGGCAAAGCCATGTAAGAACGGCGGCAGGCGGCGGAGCAAATAGCTGATTGATTCGATTTCCTTTAGCAGATTACAATTTTGCAATGGAGGGAACAATACTTTCGATTATTACTCCAAGTTGGAGAGAATATTTTGGAGTTTTACATTTGGATTATTTGCAGTAACGACAAGGATTCCCTTGCTGCTGATTCAACGAGTAGTAGAACAGACGTGGGTTAATCATCAACAGTAATATTTCAATAAATAGAAAAATTATATTGAATTCACCGCCTGAGACTGAAGATCAAATGAATAAAAAATAGTAAATTTAAAATTTAAAAAAAGAAAAGAAAAAAAAAAGTCAAGTTTTTGTTGATCATATTGTCAAGTATCTTCCAATGTGCCAAACAGCTAAACATTTCTTTATATGACACTTGAAAATTGAAATTATTTTTGGACATTATTGATAAACACTCAATTGTGGGAAGTTCATTAAAAAAAAAAAACTTATTTTTTAAAAATGAACCATTAAAATCCATTCTAATTCACCTGCCAAATTAACCTTATTTTTACATGTAATTAGATTATTAGAATTTTCACTTTCAATTTTCTTGGGCAAACTAAGTAGTCCAATCTAATTGTTATATTATTAGAACTCTTGAAACGCTATGTTTTCATATGTAATATAATGGGTCGAGACCTTGGTAACCGATGATCATTACTACAATAATATAATACCGAAGCAGAATAATTCTCTTTAACTAATCTCACAATTTTTGCTTTTTGAAAAAGGGAAAACTTATATAAAGAGTATATTTGAAAAATATTTATAAATGAATAGACATAAATGATGAAAGCAGTACCCGTAGTCCTAAAAAATATGTAGATAAAAACTTATTTTATCCAAATTACTTATAAATAATAGCACTTATAAGCACTTCCACAACATTCACTAAGGAGTAATAGAAACACTTCCAATAAAAGGGATTCCATGATGACTTTAAGCACCTTTAGTTTTAAGTAAGGCATCTGTCAATATGAATCATTAAACTTGTGAATAACTAACATCGTGCCACCACTAAATTCTATAAAATGTTTCTAAATCCTCAACGCAACACTTGGATTTCAGAGGGACCCCAAAAATGTGAAACATATCTTTGATGTTAAGAGCATGTTTGGCTAGTCTAATGTTTGCTTATAAGTTTTAAAATAAATATCTTTTATCCACTAAGATTCATTAAGATGAAAAATATGAAGAAGGATACAATAGTCACTTAAATGCCTGAATGTTATGTACCAAAAAAATTGCAATTCCTAACGAAATAGGTAACAAAGCTACTTTGCTTCCCTCTGCAACTCAATCACCACCCCCAAGTTAAACTGGTGCTTCTTTTTGCACCAGAAGATTATAAATGTGTAAGAAATAAATTGACACTCCCAAAAATTTCAATAAATATTCTGAAATAATCTAAAAGATTGTATCTTTGGAAAGTACATATCGATATTGAATTTCAACTTTTCAACTAGTCACGCTGACTTACCTAAATTAAGAAGGGAAAAAATAGAAAAGTAATTAACAGAAAACTAGTATGATTTTTAATCAGTACAAAACATGGCTGCATTCATGCACAATACAAAGGGCAGTCTTTGGACTCTTCAATTTGATGTACAAGCCGCAACTAAGCTGTTGGCTAATTTATAAATCCATGTATAGATTCCAAAACTAAAGGAGATTGGCATTGATAATACCATGACGAAGGAGCATACGCATGAATCGGCAGGACCACCTCATACTATGAATCTTCTTCAAATAAAACTTTCTCGAAGTCAATCTATACAATGGTCCCAAATGCAACACTTGACTAAGACTAGTGTTTTTTGCAAAGTTCCAAATCCAGGTCGATTTCACAGTACAGTCCTCCACATGTCAAGGACCCTTTTGCAGATGAATTCAAAGAATTCCGAAAAGTGAAAATATTCAAGGACTAATTAACTATCATAGGAACATGAGAATAGATCTGTTTGCTAAATAGAGGGGGGTCTGACTACTTGACTTGTATGCTTGTTGATATATTTACATCCATTATTTCTTTCATGTCTTGCTTGGTATCAGAGGCCTGCAGCTCCTGTAATTAACTCAGTAGTGTGATGACAAGCCATAATGCCATGGTTCATAAATTCAATAAATTCTCGAATTTATCAGATGGGACGTCTTCTTGAAGCATAATTGCTCGTAAGTCTCTTAGCCCACTGACTTTGATTTGGTAACCAAGATATTGGACATCCACACAAGGCACACCATCTTAAATACAGAAGGGCGGTGGCAAGATTCTCCTTGTACTCTTTAAAAGCCTCGAGTATTTGTAATTCAGCTTCCTTGTCTTCGGCAAATATTAGATTCTCGTATTCTATTCTATTTTCTTGAAGAATGTTATCTTCAGAAATCATTCTCATACTTAGAACCTGCAATGCTTCCATTGCAGTACTATGGAAGCCATTGTCTACATATGCAGAGAAAACACAACTGATGGTTGATGCATCAGGCTGAATCTTCTCTTGATGCATCTGCTCAACCATAAGCTCAATCACGTCGATTCTTCCCTGAAAAATCAATTGACAGGTGCAGAAAGTTTAGCAAGTCAAATGTACGACGAAAAAAGGAAATGCATACTTCTAATATTTAAAGGAAAACTCAACCAATTTATCCCAAGTTCAGATGATGTCCATCTCATGCATGCAATTTATAGAACTTCACGGAGTGTAGGCTTTCCTCGTCAATTCCTCTAATTTAATTGGACAGAAGTAACAGCAAAAAATTAATGCAAAAACTAGAAAACCAACTTAAAGCTTTCTTTAGAGAGAGGGGAAAAATAATGTTGAATACTTAAAGTGCTCAGGTACTAAACTATACCGTAGATTGTCTTTTATCATTCAATTTGAAAATGCAAGGGAATTGAAAAATTTTGTATACAAAAATAACAATAGGAGACTCTTTTTGCGTAGCTACGCCTATTTTCATTCTTTAGGTGCCATTTTATCAATTTGAATGTAAAACCAATTGTACCGTTTTCAAAAATAAGGTCAAGCATAGCAGATGATCTCTGCTTTCTTTTTAAATAATGATTGGAAATGCGCAGGCTGATGCACTCTGTTAATTACCTTCTCACTTGCTACTTGAATAATAGTGTTATATAGCAATACATCTGGTAGCATCCCTTCCGAGGTCCCTTGATCAAGGAGTTCAAGTGCTTCATCAAAGTTGTCAAATTCCAACAAGATCTGGCACAAAGAAATGTCTGAGAAAATTGATATTTTAAACGATATTTGGTGTCATTTACTAGCACGCTATTTTAGTCACCATGTACCCAACAACTGAATCCATAATTAAAACTAAAGGATAAGAAGAAGAGTAAAGTGTGCCAGAAAATTTCCCTCAAATTATTAGAGGAATGAACAGACTTTGGACTGCTTCACCACTTCTGCCAATGATTAGCTTAACTTATAGAAGTCGTAGATGATTCAAAAATGAACCAGAAAGTAAAAGCATTAAATATTTTCCTCTCTCTGAGAAGATTTCAAGGAAACAGTCTCAAAAAATTTCTAACTATTCATCTTCATACTTCCATTCCAACACAATAATCTAATATCGACTTCAATTTTTGTTGCTTATCCATTTTTCTGTTTTTTGTAAGCTGTTGCAGTGTGTGGGAGAACTAACCTCCTAATTCAGAAACCTGTTCAAATCTGCTCCACAATGGTTGGATTGGGCAGGCTAATATTGATAAGTTAGCCTTATCTAGTGAACCGAAAAATGTTTATTCGTCGAGTGAGTTGGAAATGTGTTGAAATCAAGACACAATCAGATTGTTTCACTTTTTTCCCCTGTAGGACACTATGTTTTTCCCTAGAACAATCATGGCTATTAATGAACTAGTTATTTGATACATCTTTCGAACCATGTGAGGAAAGGTCAATTTTCTTATTTACATGTCAAGAGACTATAACTAAGGCACACTTTCCTTGGAAGCTTCCCTTAAAGGTGACAAAGATTTTGCTAGGACCAACCCACCTCCAGGAAGATGATTGAAAATGTGAATCAACCTCTTGGAGCTAGAGATTGCTCCTAGATATCTTATAATTTAGAAAATTGCTCTCTTGAAAATCCTAAATCATGCTCCAGATATCTGAAATAAATGAAAGCGGTGTTGATGGTTGAATATCATAATGCCAGACACGGGTAGAGATCATTCAAAGCAGTATCTAAGGTTGCAAACATAGCTTTTGTATGCTCAGACAAACATACGAATACATGTGCACACGCACAAACAGAGAGAATAAAGGAGGCTAA
>NC_036246.1:12456299-12463507 GCF_002742605.1 Olea europaea var. sylvestris
CACCATCACCATCACCATCATTCATCTGAAACAAACAAATAGCAAAACCCACAAATGTGAGTAAAATATTTTCACACAACATCAAAGCATCATTTAATGCCACAAACAAATCAACACATACTGAGGAATAGTGTCGACGGTGGTGGAAGTGATCAATGTCAGTAGGAGAGGGGACGAGAAACGAAAAGCAAAAAAACAGCAGAACTAGAACGGCAGAAACTGCTGAAATGGCTGGTATTAAAAATCGAGCGCGCTTGTGAGGCTGGTGACGCCGCCGCGGCAAAGCCATGTAAGAACGCGGCAGGCGGCGGAGCAAATAGCTGATTGATTCGATTTCCTTTAGCAGATTACAATTTTGCAATGGAGGGAACAATACTTTCGATTATTACTCCAAGTTGGAGAGAATATTTTGGAGTTTTACATTTGGATTATTTGCAGTAACGACAAGGATTCCCTTGCTGCTGATTCAACGAGTAGTAGAACAGACGTGGGTTAATCATCAACAGTAATATTTCAATAAATAGAAAAATTATATTGAATTCACCGCCTGAGACTGAAGATCAAATGAATAAAAAATAGTAAATTTAAAATTTAAAAAAAGAAAAGAAAAAAAAAAGTCAAGTTTTTGTTGATCATATTGTCAAGTATCTTCCAATGTGCCAAACAGCTAAACATTTCTTTATACGACACTTGAAAATTGAAATTATTTTTGGACATTATTGATAAACACTCAATTGTGGGAAGTTCATTAAAAAAAATAAAAAAATCTTATTTTTTAAAAATGAACCATTAAAATCCATTCTAATTCACCTGCCAAATTAACCTTATTTTTACATGTAATTAGATTATTAGAATTTTCACTTTCAATTTTCTTGGGCAAACTAAGTAGTCCAATCTAATTGTTATATTATTAGAACTCTTGAAACGCTATGTTTTCATATGTAATATAATGGGTCGAGACCTTGGTAACCGATGATCATTACTACAATAATATACTACCGAAGCAGAATAATTCTCTTTAACTAATCTCACAATTTTTGCTTTTTGAAAAAGGGAAAACTTATATAAAGAGTATATTTGAAAAATATTTATAAATGAATAGACATAAATGATGAAAGCAGTACCCGTAGTCCTAAAAAATATGTAGATAAAAAATTATTTTATCCAAATTACTTATAAATAATAGCACTTATAAGCACTTCCACAACATTCACTGAGGAGTAATAGAAACACTTCCAATAAATGGGATTCCATGATGACTTTTAAGCACCTTTAGTTTTAAGTAAGGCATCTGTCAATATGAATCATTAAACTTGTGAATAACTAACATCGTGCCACCACTAAATTCTATAAAATGTTTCTAAATCCTCAACGCAACACTTGGATTTCAGAGGGACCCCAAAAATGTGAAACATATCTTTGATGTTAAGAGCATGTTTGGCTAGTCTAATGTTTGCTTATAAGTTTTAAAATAAATATCTTTTATCCACTAAGATTCATTAAGATGAAAAATATGAAGAAGGATACAATAGTCACTTAAATGCCTGAATGTTATGTACCAAAAAAATTGCAATTCCTAACGAAATAGGTAACAAAGCTACTTTGCTTCCCTCTGCAACTCAATCACCACCCCCAAGTTAAACTGGTGCTTCTTTTTGCACCAGAAGATTATAAATGTGTAAGAAATAAATTGACACTCCCAAAAATTTCAATAAATATTCTGAAATAATCTAAAAGATTGTATCTTTGGAAAGTACATATCGATATTGAATTTCAACTTTTCAACTAGTCACGCTGACTTACCTAAATTAAGAAGGGAAAAAATAGAAAAGTAATTAACAGAAAACTAGTATGATTTTTAATCAGTACAAAACATGGCTGCATTCATGCACAATACAAAGGGCAGTCTTTGGACTCTTCAATTTGATGTACAAGCCGCAACTAAGCTGTTGGCTAATTTATAAATCCATGTATAGATTCCAAAACTAAAGGAGATTGGCATTGATAATACCATGACGAAGGAGCATACGCATGAATCGGCAGGACCACCTCATACTATGAATCTTCTTCAAATAAAACTTTCTCGAAGTCAATCTATACAATGGTCCCAAATGCAACACTTGACTAAGACTAGTGTTTTTTGCAAAGTTCCAAATCCAGGTCGATTTCACAGTACAGTCCTCCACATGTCAAGGACCCTTTTGCAGATAAATTCAAAGAATTCCGAAAAGTGAAAATATTCAAGGACTAATTAACTATCATAGGAACATGAGAATAGATCTGTTTGCTAAATAGAGGGGGGTCTGACTACTTGACTTGTATGCTTGTTGATATATTTACATCCATTATTTCTTTCATGTCTTGCTTGGTATCAGAGGCCTGCAGCTCCTGTAATTAACTCAGTAGTGTGATGACAAGCCATAATGCCATGGTTCATAAATTCAATAAATTCTCGAATTTATCAGATGGGACGTCTTCTTGAAGCATAATTGCTCGTAAGTCTCTTAGCCCACTGACTTTGATTTGGTAACCAAGATATTGGACATCCACACAAGGCACACCATCTTAAATACAGAAGGGCGGTGGCAAGATTCTCCTTGTACTCTTTAAAAGCCTCGAGTATTTGTAATTCAGCTTCCTTGTCTTCGGCAAATATTAGATTCTCGTATTCTATTCTATTTTCTTGAAGAATGTTATCTTCAGAAATCATTCTCATACTTAGAACCTGCAATGCTTCCATTGCAGTACTATGGAAGCCATTGTCTACATATGCAGAGAAAACACAACTGATGGTTGATGCATCAGGCTGAATCTTCTCTTGATGCATCTGCTCAACCATAAGCTCAATCACGTCGATTCTTCCCTGAAAAATCAATTGACAGGTGCAGAAAGTTTAGCAAGTCAAATGTACGACGAAAAAAGGAAATGCATACTTCTAATATTTAAAGGAAAACTCAACCAATTTATCCCAAGTTCAGATGATGTCCATCTCATGCATGCAATTTATAGAACTTCACGGAGTGTAGGCTTTCCTCGTCAATTCCTCTAATTTAATTGGACAGAAGTAACAGCAAAAAATTAATGCAAAAACTAGAAAACCAACTTAAAGCTTTCTTTAGAGAGAGGGGAAAAATAATGTTGAATACTTAAAGTGCTCAGGTACTAAACTATACCGTAGATTGTCTTTTATCATTCAATTTGAAAATGCAAGGGAATTGAAAAATTTTGTATACAAAAATAACAATAGGAGACTCTTTTTGCGTAGCTACGCCTATTTTCATTCTTTAGGTGCCATTTTATCAATTTGAATGTAAAACCAATTGTACCGTTTTCAAAAATAAGGTCAAGCATAGCAGATGATCTCTGCTTTCTTTTTAAATAATGATTGGAAATGCGCAGGCTGATGCACTCTGTTAATTACCTTCTCACTTGCTACTTGAATAATAGTGTTATATAGCAATACATCTGGTAGCATCCCTTCCGAGGTCCCTTGATCAAGGAGTTCAAGTGCTTCATCAAAGTTGTCAAATTCCAACAAGATCTGGCACAAAGAAATGTCTGAGAAAATTGATATTTTAAACGATATTTGGTGTCATTTACTAGCACGCTATTTTAGTCACCATGTACCCAACAACTGAATCCATAATTAAAACTAAAGGATAAGAAGAAGAGTAAAGTGTGCCAGAAAATTTCCCTCAAATTATTAGAGGAATGAACAGACTTTGGACTGCTTCACCACTTCTGCCAATGATTAGCTTAACTTATAGAAGTCGTAGATGATTCAAAAATGAACCAGAAAGTAAAAGCATTAAATATTTTCCTCTCTCTGAGAAGATTTCAAGGAAACAGTCTCAAAAAATTTCTAACTATTCATCTTCATACTTCCATTCCAACACAATAATCTAATATCGACTTCAATTTTTGTTGCTTATCCATTTTTCTGTTTTTTGTAAGCTGTTGCAGTGTGTGGGAGAACTAACCTCCTAATTCAGAAACCTGTTCAAATCTGCTCCACAATGGTTGGATTGGGCAGGCTAATATTGATAAGTTAGCCTTATCTAGTGAACCGAAAAATGTTTATTCTTCGAGTGAGTTGGAAATGTGTTGAAATCAAGACAATCAGATTGTTTCACTTTTTTCCCCTGTAGGACACTATGTTTTTCCCTAGAACAATCATGGCTATTAATGAACTAGTTATTTGATACATCTTTCGAACCATGTGAGGAAAGGTCAATTTTCTTATTTACATGTCAAGAGACTATAACTAAGGCACACTTTCCTTGGAAGCTTCCCTTAAAGGTGACAAAGATTTTGCTAGGACCAACCCACCTCCAGGAAGATGATTGAAAATGTGAATCAACCTCTTGGAGCTAGAGATTGCTCCTAGATATCTTATAATTTAGAAAATTGCTCTCTTGAAAATCCTAAATCATGCTCCAGATATCTGAAATAAATGAAAGCGGTGTTGATGGTTGAATATCATAATGCCGGACACGGGTAGAGATCATTCAAAGCAGTATCTAAGGTTGCAAACATAGCTTTTGTATGCTCAGACAAACATACGAATACATGTGCACACGCACAAACAGAGAGAATAAAGGAGGCTAACAGAAGGGGAGAGGCTAAGCTATCTATTGAAAAGAACAGAAGAAGTACAGAAAGAAATAAAGAAAGAGAAGGAAATTGGGGGCTTATTACATTTTATAGTCCTATTTCCACTTCCAGTCATATTTTTGAGGAAATTAAATGAACAAAGTTAGGCATGCGGAAGAATCACCACAACAAATTTTGATCCAAGCACAATATGAAGATGTTCATCAATGCACGTTGCACAGGCTGAAGATTATCAAGCAAAATATTTTAAATCTAATATACATTTTAATATAGTCTAAGGCCCTCCGGCTCATTGTTTCAATTGTGACTACTTGTCACAGGCTTAGTTTCATCACTCCAGAACAAACTTAAATTGTGCGGCATTAACGTCTCACAAATCTCGTCCCCATGAGAAAACATTAAGTCAGTCTTTCCACACCCACACTAATTTAATTTATAGGGCTAAATTATATCAACTTTGAATAGAGGAGGTAGATAGGAAATTATATTGAAAGGAATACATACATAAATTTGGGGGAAACCCCTTTGTATAAATGGAAGATAAAACTATTTACAATCTCTCAAGTATCCTCCCTCCACACTTTTTTCCACTCAACACTCCATATATGGATGAAAGAATTATCTCATTTTACTCCCATTCCATCCATTAGATTTTACAAATGACCAATCCCTCTAAATAGGCAAACTCTTGCTAGGCAAGTTGGAATCAATGGCCAATATTTATTTGATCCAAGGGCCTTCATTGGTTGCAAGTGGTAGCCAATTTCAAAAGTGCTTCCTTGCAAGTTGCGATTCTCCACACCTCTATGCAAGTTGATATGTGCAAGTTGCATGACCCTTGCCCAAAAAAAAATTCTCTTTATTACATAAAAAACTTGTACAATTATTTTTGTGACAAACGCACCTCACCACACCACACCACACCACATTAAATTCTACTCAAACAAGCACTTAACTATTTGATTATATCACTCCACTAACTTTTCTTACTCATTCACTCTTTTCCTCGCCACAACTTATCACTCTCTCTCTCTCTACTCTCACATGCATACATGGAGCTAATATTTATAGGACTTGAAGTTGGTTAACAACCGACATAACCTATTCTGGATTAATCTAGGTAAGTAAATTATTAATCAACTAATTCTAGATGTGTCCAGCTTTGACAGTTATTTTATAATTCTCAAGGAATTGGATTCTTCTAGCTGTGGTTGCATAAGGAAAAATCTAGAATTGATTTTGGAGCCAAAGTCGGTGATGACTTCTTCACATATCCATTTCTAGAAGTAGTATCCAAATTGAACATTGCTTCTCCTCTTGACCAAGTGGTGGTCAAGTTGAACTTTGCTTCATCCATCAATCTTGTAGTAGTCAAGTTGGATTTGTCTTTTTAATGCAAGTTGCACAAGTTAGTACCCACTTGCATCCAAAATCACCAGCAGTAGTCCATTGTATTTATCCCCATCAAAATAGTGGTTTTCATCTTCGAAAAACTTGATTTCCTTGCCCGCATCCACTGCCAACGTTTTCCCAACCTACATCCTACTTGCACAGCCTGATTGCATTTGCTGCATGCATTCTACTTGCAAATTCTGCTTGTGTTACTGCTTGTGTCCACGCCACTGTGCCCATACAACCTGTCTGAGTTTTCCTTGTCTGCGTTCCTTACCGTAGTGCCTGTGTTTTCCTTACTTGCGTCCCCTACCGCATGTAGTTCCATCCTACAGTAACGTCTTGTCTACACTACCTAATTTTCTAAGATACAGCCTAGACGTATCAACCACGACCATGTGGATACAAGTCATTCTCCCACCGAATTAGGCAACGCCCTCAACGCTGCGTAATGCCGAAGGTGGGACCTAATTAGCCACAGGTCTACTTCATTCTCCCATCTTGTACCGTGACATTACTAAGTCACGTCAAGCCTCAAGTCACTCCACTTTGGATAGTGACATACTGCTCTAATTCTATAGGTTTTGCTTGATGTAGGACAATTCTACTAGAAATCAATTATTACTAGTTTTAGGATTTGAATATTATTTGTAATTAGGATTCGATTAGTTTTCTTATTTAGTTGATACGATTTTTACTTCTATTAGAAATAGGTTATCTGTTTAAGTAGTCTACTAGAATTAGGAAATTATCTCTTCTTCCCATGCCCGTACAAGAAGAGGCTAGACTTGTTTGTGATAACAATGCATTTTCATATATTCAAGTTATTTTAGATAATTTCTTGAGCGTTTTAGCTCTTTCTCGTTTTTACAAGATTTAAATTCTTTTGTCGTTCTAGAATTGGTCAAAGCAAGTTTTAAGTAAGGGTCTGATGATCACTTGGTAGTAGCATACATCCTCATGACAATGCTTGGAGGGTTGTAAAATTACTAACTTGGTCTCGAATCCGGAACGAAATTGAATAGGTTCAAAAATGCTATTGAAAAGAAGTTGTAGAATTTGACTATTACGAATTTGATCGATTCAACCAGCTTAAAACACGATAATAGGTGGATAGAAATTTTTCAAACCCCAACTATGTTTGAATCCTCACAATGTGATGGCAGAAATTTTAGAGTATTTTCTTCCTGATTAATTGATTT
>NC_036246.1:12473353-12474323 GCF_002742605.1 Olea europaea var. sylvestris
GATGAAAGAAAAATTTAATCATTTAGGAATTGAAAAAAAAAAAAAAAAAAAGGTGCCTAAGCGTGAAGCAGGGTGTTTTGTCTGAGTTTCAAGCCTAAACAATGCCTAGACATCATGTAAGCGAGTTTTTTACAGCATTAATTGATATGTACTCAAAGCGTGGAAGTGTGAAGAATGCATATAAAGTTTTTAAGATGATATAGGAAAGGAGTGTGTACACGTACAGTTTAATGATTATGTTGTAATTTTGTTCAATAATATAATAATAAATAATTTGGAATAACCAAATATCCTTATGAGTGTATCAAGTAAGCACGAAAACAACCAGAAGAAAAAATAGAAAATTAGGAAAATTGGCCTGGATGATTGCCTAGGCTTCTAGTCTTTTTGAACTGAGGAAAAACTTTGTATTAGGCGATTGCCCAATTCATTTATCTGGCCGTTGGAGTCTAAATTTCTGGTTCCTTTTTGACGATTTTTCATGAAAAATCTCAACTTTTCATGAATCATTGGAACCTTTTTGTGATGTATTGATAGAAAACTATATACAGGAGATATTTTTTCATTTCTAAACAGGGTTAAAATAAAAAACAACAAATCATTTAGCACAATCTAGAGATTATTACAATTCCCAAAACATGTTCAATTTTTTTTAGTGTAATGAATTTTGAAAGTAAAAACACATGTTCTTAAGTATCTAGAGAAAGCAAATATCGTTCGAGGACAAGGTTTTTGTGTTTAAGCCTTTGTACCAAGTTTTTTGTGTTTAGGGAGAACGAGACTACCATGGTGACAATCAAACTCATTAATCAAGATCTTGTTTGTTTGGATAAATTCTACAAAACGAACTTCACTCGGTAGCAAGATAAGTTGAAATTCCTTCTCATGATGTTGAAGATCTCTTACATAGTTGATTCTGATTTGGCACCATTCTCGGAACCAACGGATGAAGATATTGAAGCCGTAGGAG
>NC_036246.1:12474423-12475890 GCF_002742605.1 Olea europaea var. sylvestris
TTTTTTTTTTTTTTTATATATATTTAAGTGACAATATTAATATACTGTCCTGTATTATTTTAGATTGTAGATATTTGTGCATTTACTCATAGTAGTTGTGATTATGATTGCACGTTATTCATAGGGTTTTTTTAAGTATTTTAGAAATGTTCATTTGAGATGTTTATTGTCAATGGTTCTTTTATTTGTCTTGAAATCAATTTGATGTTATTATTTTGAATGTAAAGAACGCGTTCATCCGTTCTTGCAAAAAAGTCAACATCCAGTTGACCTTTTCTTTTGTACCATAATGATTTTATATCAGATATCTTAATTATTTTTGAATTCTTGATATCTCTAATGTTGACATTATATAGAAGATCAATATAGAAAGTGATTTAAAAAAAAACCACACGTGATGAAATGAACTAATATATTGAAAATCTAAGTAGTCCTCTCTTCAATTTTCGTCAAAAAAATTTCAATATAATTGGTGTAACCCCATAATTTCCTATCTTCGTACAATATGGTTATTACATATTATGGATTACTTTTAGAATAAAAAACAACTTTTTAAAATGTAAGACAAGTCATAGTCCATGTTAGACTTTTTTTTTATTTATTTTTTGTAAACTCATTTTAATTATATTTTATGGGATATACAATTTTTATCAATTTTTTTTTTAAATATATTATTCACTCTCTTCTTTTCAATCATATATTCTTTTTTAAAATAATATTACACATAAATAAAAAAAATTCTTTATTTTTCAATCACACATTTCTCATCAATTTACTATTTTAAAATGTATTTTTTTTCATAAAAATAGGATTGAAAATTTGAAACACCCTCTAAATAATTCAAACCAAACATGAGCATAGAATAACGTAGAAAAATGAGGACTTAGTTTTACATTTTTTAAAGAAAAAAATGTATTTGCACTAACACCATAATAGACTCACCAAATTCAAGAAATGATTCAAGTTTCCATCAATGGAATAGACGGTGGAATTATGAAAGTATTGAAAATTTTAATTATGGTCTGGCATCAAAAGTAGGGGATCCAACTGAACCTAATAGAACAGTTCAATTCGACTTCATAATTACAGTTGGACCCAATAATTTCATATACCAAAAAATATAAAATAAATAAATAATTCACTACTCATGATTTAGTTTACCTCAAATCACAAGATATGTGCATACTTTGAAAATCCAAAACTTAGGTATGAGGTAGTTAATTAAAAATATTTATTAATTAAATATAATAAAGTCAAAATTATATAATTAATGGTTACAGAAATATAATTATAGGTCACAAATTATCAAATCAGAGCCATTTGGTTTAGATTAAAATTTAATTTTAATCCAAGTCAAATTCAAACAATTAATATTAATCGTACTTTTTATGGGTTTCACAATTTTCAACCACACATTTTAAAAATTTTTCTCACAATTTACTAAAAAAATTAATTTTAATCTCCATC
>NC_036246.1:12477639-12509662 GCF_002742605.1 Olea europaea var. sylvestris
TGTGTTAATTAGATTTTTTCCAATTCTTTCAATACTATCCAGTAGTATATAATTTACTGAACAAGCCATTAATAAGTAATATATAGTAATAAAGCTCTTATTGTACATTTTCATGCTGTAAAGAATTGGGTGAACATGATTGTTATTATGTAATTAATGTAGCTTTGTGAAATACTTGAGTTTGACCTTAATCCAAAATAATAAAAAATATTATTATGGTGTCCAAATTTATAATCCAAGTGTACAACAATCAGCTGATTTACTTTTGGAATTGGTGGGGCTTTTTTATGATGTAAAGGTTCCATTCTCGAAAACTTTATAATGTGTCTTCATTGTCTCACGAAGACATACCACTATTATTACATTAAGGAAAAAGCCTCCTGCATAGGCCCTGTACAGGGCATCTCACATGGGGGTCCACTCCATGTGTGTGTATCTGTACAGGCTCTGTGCAACAGAGCCCGTGCAAGTAGCATAGTCTTTACATTAATCAACATCTAAAATTACACTATATAATATTAGATCAATTTCTGCTTAGTCCTTTATCTTTCCTACTTAAAGCTGGGGTCATGCTACTCGTACAGGGCTACCTTGCCCTTGTTCCGCTGTTCAAGGAGAATAATCCATTCAAAGCATTTATATTATGATTTGACCTTGTTGCAGGCAAACTAGAAAGATTATATGTATTTTATCACTTTAACAGAACAATCATGCTATAGGTACAAATTTTTTTGATAGAAAATACTTGGCTCAGTATCATTGGAAGATGGCAAAATGTAAAAAAGGCCAATCAAGTTTGATCATGTCAGATTCGATATCCATTCTATTAAAATTTTCCTATATTTGGACCTTTATTTTAAACAAAATTGTACATGAACTTTACCTTATGTATCAAGATCATATATTAACTCAAGTTTTGTATCCAAATCATATATAGACTCAAAATTTTGTATTGCATCCATATATGGATTACCTTCCATCGGCCAAAGTAAACGTAACAATTTACATGACAAACGCTGGACAAAATATATATAACATTTTTCATTTCTTTTTATCCAGTTATCAATGGCATTAACTTTACAATGATGAATAAACCTCAAACGATTAGATTAAACAACTAAACATTTTCCCTTCATAATACTTGTTACGCCTCGCCACTAAGACTCTATTCAAAGCATACGTGGCAACCACTTGGAGGCATCAATCAAGGGAAAAGTCAAAGGTTGACTAGAGTAAGACGGACGAAGCCCACTCTATCGTTGAAGTCCTTACAGTCGAGGCCTTTCATCCCTCCTCCCTCCTCCCAAGGGCTCAGATTAGAAGCAGTTCACAAAAAGATCATAGTATTTGGTGAATGATTGATGTGACCACCTGCAGCCCAATTAATTATGTACACTGACACACTCCAAAAGGCGGCTCTTCTTCCCCCACACACTCGAGTGCACCATATGGCAAGTAGATGATGGGACAACCACAATAGGACTCCCATAGAGTTGGATATAGACACGTATGCTACATCCAATGACCAAGATCAATGTTGTATAATTATAGATATCAAACATAGTAACACTTTGAATCTAATGCAACTCTTTACGCAAAGAAAACTATAGTTTGCCTTTTCTTGTTTATATTCTAGCTTACTTAAGATTAGATAGTATGGTTTTTAGTTGAGTTGCTTGTGATTGATCTTTAATGTGCAATCACCCATAAATTTGTAGTCGGTGTTCGAATATTTTTGTCTCTTATCTTAAAGCATCTCCCACGTTTACACATGGTTGGTCTTTCGGACCCCATCTTCTGTCAAAACATGTCAGAAAGCATTAACACAACGAAAGGAAATAATATTCAACAAACTTACACAAATATGAAAAAAGTATTTCCATTCATTAAAAAAATCATAATTATAATCGGGGCTGGAGCTATTTACATTAAAAGTAATAAAATAAAAAGCCTAAAAGCTAAACATGTGGAGAATGGAGAGAGGCACCAATGAAAGGAATGATGGCATTTGGGCCTACGATTCAAGGACTCTCCAGCCTGATGCTTCTTCGTAGCCTTAGCATCGACCTTAGCTTTCTTGGCCACCTCTTCAGCCTGAGAAGCCTTATTGAAAAACTCCTTATTTTTCTTCTGAAGGTTTTTACAGAGGACTTCAGCCTTTATAGCAATAGCAAACGCTTTTCCCATTTGGCTCACTATTATAGCAAAAATACCAGCCAAATCACTGGACTCGACAAAGGCTTTCCATCTATCTGTCCAGTACTTATGGAATGTGATAGTAGCTTTCTGAACTTCTAGATGTAGCATGGACAGAGTCTTCGAAGCTAATTCACCGCTTCTCTTCGACAAAGAGAGCTTCATCCGCAGAGGTGCCGCACCCGAAATAGTTGAGGTATCGCTCAATACCCTCATTTTCTTTGAAAAATCCTGCCTCAGAGGCTCCATCAACGAGGGCCTTTTTTGCCCCCTCATTGCCGTAATAGATGCTGCTATCAACTTTTCTCCTATAGGTACTTCAGATCGAGCAGGGAAATTTACTGTGGACCCCTTTCCCAATGGAAGGGAATATAAACTTCTTAGGAACCTCTTCTACCTTATTTTTTCCTTTGTCTTTTAAAGGGGTTGTTTCTCTCCCTTACTGTCAGTAGCTTCTTTGCTGACCTTCTCCACTTTGTCCCTCACCTGCTTGGTAGTAACAGATGAGGGCTTCAATCCCCTCTTTCCAGTTGTAGAGGTTGCTGCCAGGATGGAAGCTATGTCACAGGTCGAGTACTTCATTTTTTCAAAGTTTTTCTACAAATACAAGGAATAAATTATAAGTATTAATATTAAACTATAAGCAGTATGGGAAACTTTAAAGTCTGAATTCGGGCCATCAATCCAAATTCTTCAAAAAAATTGACAAGCAACAATCAACCTTTCTAACTCCCCGAGAAGATAGAGGACGATGATAAATGTCCTCTACAATACCTAACTATGCTTAGGTCAGCTCGAAGCGATCGATCGATCCTGCCACATTGTAAAAGTTAGAATTAATTGCATTGCAGAATAGAGACAACTAACGATAGGACACTCACGAGTTTCGGAATAGGTTGTTGGAATTGTCATATGAGGGACCTTGTTACCCTGGCACGTCTGCGATTATCTTCTCACCTAGAATTAGGTTTCCTTCCATCCTTTAATGAAAGAGGAAAGGCTGATGATGAACAGAGAGTGTGGCTTCCATGTACTTAGAGATACTAGCCCTTGGAATCCCCTTTCTTTAAGACCATAGACTAAAAAATTTATTGGAAGACGTGGAGAGGTATATCCTCACCAAGGAAGGTCTCCTTCTACATGAAGTAGGTCCTTACTAATTGAGCCCAAGCATTGGGGATGAGCTGGATAGGTGTTAGCCCGTATGACCTAAGGACATCTCTAAAGAAAAGATGAAGGGACAGACGAAGTCCCCCTTCAGAAGGAACTCACTCACAGCCACACACCCTTGCTTATGGAAACATGCTCATCAGGAGATAGTGCTAACAACTCTATTGTATAGGGTATCCAATACCTCTTCCTAATATCTACCAAGACGGTAACAATTACCTTTGAAAGAATCTTAGTTGCCCTCAACCCGCTTCATAATCTATATAACCCTTCCTCATGGGTAAGACGCTTTGAGCTAATAGTGTGGACAAAGTCAACAGTGCTCGTTATAGTAATCCCCATCTCTGAAGTTACAGCCCTAATGTCAGTTCCCCTCAGAAGATGAAGAAGACATGTTCAAAATGAAATTGGAGGTTTGTTGAAGAGATACTTACAAAGTTGAAACTCAACTAGAGTCATTGAATTTTTTAAAAGTAGACGAAAAACTTCGACGACTATAAGCAAAACACAAAAGGACCAACAGCTTTTTTGAGTTTTTGAAAGTTTGATTTCTTTTTGCCAAAGTAAATATAATGATTTTCCCCGAAATCGTAGCCTTTTATGGGTAAGGGTCATCAACCTCAACCGTTCGATTTAGATTCATACCATCCAATTGTTCATTTAAGATTCAATTTGAACCAACCATAGTGTTTGCCATTTCAAATTTTACGGTCCAAATCAAAGCATCTAACCCCACGTGCATGTATGCGTCTGCCCCCAAGAAATCAGTTGCAGCACTCATCAATACTTATTAAATATGGCAACGGTTGCGTGTATGGAAAATTGAATCTTCCCAATTGTCTTTTCTTAAAAACGCACAGGATAGCAAATCATTTAGGCACAATAATTAAGAACGGTTCTTTCCTAATGTTTCAAAATACATACAACTTCGGAGTCAACATATTTACAGCCTCTGCAAGTTGTAGAAGCGCCCCACTTCAACTCCAACATCGACAACTTTGACTAATGGCATATGCTGGTTCAGCATCTCTTCATCGTAGACAGCTTCGGCCAAATGTTCCCCAGCTGCCACTTCAACAATTCATTTCTTTCAAATAGATAGTTTGTCCAAAAGGACTTTAGTTGCTTTTAGAAAGTTCAACAAACCCAAGGTAAAAAGCCTCGGTAAAAATAGTTTTTCTTCAATTTTCAAGCGTAATATAAATATTTATACTTCAACTTGGGGGACTATTATGTTGGGACAATTGCATTATATAAATATCCATACTTGGACTTGATGGACTATTGTTATGCCTCACCACTGAGGCTCTATTCTAAGCATATGTGACAACCACGTGGAGGCATCAATCAAGGAAAAAGTTAAAGGTTGACTCGAGTCAGGTGGGGGAAGCCCACTTTATTGTCCAAGTCCTCTACAGCCGAGGCTCTCTATCCCGAGTTCCCTTCTCCAAGGGCTTCGAACTAGAAGCAGTTCCCAAAGAGATCATAGTATCCAATGAATAATTGATGTGACCACCTGCGACCCAATTAAGTCAAATCTTGTCGGCCTAATTAATTATGTACACTGACACACTCCAAAGGATGGCTCTTCTTTCTCCCACACACTCGAGTACACCATATGGCAAGTGGACAATTGGACAACTATGATAGACATCCTAGAGGGTCGGATACATTAATGTATGCTTCACCCAACGGCCTAGATCAATGTTGTATCGCTCTAAATATCAAACACTGTAACACTTTGAATCTAATCTAATGCAGTTCTTTACACAAAGAAAACTATAGTTTGCCTTCTCTCTTGTTTATATTCTAGCTTGCTTAAGATTTGATGATATGGTTTTAGATAAGTTGCTTGTGATTGATCTTTAATGTACAATCACCTATAAACTTGCGGTTAGTGTCCAAACATTTTTGTCTCTTATCTTAGAGCATATCCTACGTTCACGCACGGTTATTCCTTCGAACCTAATTCCTAAATAAGATCATTATCTATTAATGAGACGATAGGCACATTGTTAACAATGTAAATGAGTGTCTCCATTAATTCGAGCAATTAGCCGAACATGTTCGACCTTTTGGAAAAAATTTCTTGAGATGTCCAGATTGTCCAAGTTTGTCGAAAATAGGGGTTAATATTTTTTTTCCCAAATCCTTATGTAATCCAAACTTGATCCAAACACACTAACTTTCAATTGCTACAAGTACAAGCCAAAAAATTATTTTTCTCATCAAGCTTAGCTATGTCATATTTAAAATCATACAAATTTTTATGTGTCCACCACTTCAAACGACTTGATGCTCTAAGATTATTTGCTGAGAAGTTGACATCAATACATTTATTTGCCTACATGATCCTTGTTCAAATAATTTATTTGAAAGCTACAAAAACATAAAGAATGAGAATTACAATACAAAGATTTATGTGAAAACTTTGAAATTTGGAGAAAAACAACATACTATTAAAGGCCTCCCACTATACGAAAATCATGTAGAATTATATAAAATTTTTCACACCCTTTCTAACCTCCATGGACACCTAAAAATGGGATTGTGTGAGACTATAAAAAATCCCAAGTTTCACCCCAAAATAATCCACGACTATGCTTGCAAATTGAGATAAATAATATATTAAATGGAGGCCTCTATTTTTATGAACAAAAAATGAGAATATTTCAGTTTCTAATTAATGAGGGTGTTTGTAAGTCATTTTTATTTTAAAATGCATTTTGGAATAGTAAATTGATGGAAAATATGTGGTTGAAAAATAAGGCAAAGTTTTTTATTTACGTGTAATATTATTTTAATGAAAAATATGTGGTTGAAAAGAAGAGAAAAATGCATTTTGAAAAAAATGGGTTCCAAACGGGGCTAATGTGAGATTATAAACAATTCTATTACAAGTAAAGAAACTAAATATCTCATGCAATTAGTGATAAATAAACATAATCTTATTTTAATTAGAAAAATAACATTTTAAAATTCTAACAAATTCATATATGGATGAGATACAATTTTGTGAGCCCTTATATGATTTTGATTAAAAAAACAAAAAAACTGAGTTAATGTATGCTTTTGATACATTAGGTAAAGTTCATTTATGATTTTTGATACAAGTAAAATGTATATACACCATTCTAGTAATTAACTTTTCGAATTTTAGCCACATTATTGCCGCGTAGACACTTCTTTTGCTATGTGGATTATTCAGTTAGTTTTAACAACATATATTTATTAATTTATGGATAAAATACAAATTTGTGAGTTCATATATGATTTTGATACAAAGTTGAGTCATATATGATTTTTGGTACTTGAGTAACTTTTTTTGTTTCGTTCATGTATTTAATAGAAGAATATCTCATTAGATTGCTCAAAGAGTAGTACAATGTAAATACACGAAAAAAATAACTTGTTAATTAGTTAACACTTCAAGTGTCAAATACTTTAAAAACCATTTTACATGAATCTTAGGACCTATTTGAGAGGGATTTTGAAAAGTCAAAAGATGTTTTTGAGATTTAGAAACTATTTTTGAATATGGTTGGATAATATTCTGAAAATACTTTCACGGCATAAGAATTATTTTAGATGAAGTGGATCTAATGTAGTACGAGCATAAGCAAAAAGTCTTGTCAAACAGACCTTAAAATGTAATTAAAAAAGATGTTGCACTATCTTGAAAGACTTTCAGAGGAGGTATACACTAAAACTAGCCCGAGTTATAATATCCCAAAGGATCTAGTAGTGTTTAAGCATGTGTAGCAATTTGACTCTATTAGGGTTCTATCTGGAAAAATAAAGAACTATGGGTAAGCGAAACTTTGATTGCAGCTGAACATGAGTCGAAAAAGAAAGAAAACACATAGCCATTCAAGAGTGCCACTCTCTCCACACTCTTTACTACTCACCGATTTTTGCCTGGTTGCTTAGATTTTTCCTACTCTTATTTATAGCTATTTTCTAATAATTTTTTCTCGGCCTCTTGTTCCTTAACAGAATTTTATTGATGCCCACTCCTTGTCAAGTCTTTCAAGCTTTACTAGTATTGGATGCTTATTAGTACCTTGGGGTTCCAAAAACATAGTGTCTATGTAAATTCCCAATTGCAGATCACAATATAGTAGAAGAATTTACTTCACTATATTTCCAAGTACGATAAAAGTGCAACAAAGAAATTTCATCCTAAATGAGTAATTTCCACCCCGCAACCCTCAGCTATAAACACAAGACAAGATTATCATATGCTAGGATATAACCTGTCTACAGTTCATGTGACTTTGCAAAATTATCCTTGCATATTCATATTTCTTTAACTATCGATAAATGAGTGATTTCTGCCTACGAGCTTTAGGTATAAACACAAGACAAGATTATCATATGCTGAGACATAACATGGCTGCAGTTCAAGTGACTTTGAAAAATTATCCTTGCACATTCATATTTCTTTAATTATTGATAAACATTCTCAAGGCTAGAAAATATGGTGTTCCTATTTCGATGTAGTTACTGATAAGGTATATATCCTTCTTCAAATTGTGCTACAGTGAGATACCCAGGTTTAACCATCCATAAACAGATTATTTAAGATGAGCAACAATTGCCTTCCAGTATGTCTGAGATGATGTAAATTTTTGGGCACTAAGACAATGAAGACTAGATTGGTCCTATTGTACAGTTTCGTCTAGGTCTTCACACTACTATCTATTTTAGATTGTATGTAGTACGTTCTTTAAGTCCTAGCAGTTCATTTTGCCTAATATCAATTCCTGCAGCTGTAATTATTGCCAAGGTATTGGTAGCTGCAAACTGATAAGATGAAGTTCTCCCATCAGCATTAACTCCAATAATCAATCAACCTCCTACAATTAGAACGTATTCGTGAAAACTCTGTAACCAATTGCTCATATAACATGAATTGGGCCTACATCTCCTGAGACCTCTTTTAATATTAAGTTGCCTTATACCAACGGGAACAATACATAAGTCAGGCTTTTAGTATACACCATTTCAAATTTAAGAATTAAGGTTTATATATTAAATATAGTCCCTAAAAATAAGCATTTCATTACAATTTCAAAAGAATTTTCAATCGCAACTCGTCGTCACATCAGATAAAAAGCACCAGGTTTCCATACAACACAAATCTTCGTGATGACAGCCTGTCGAATTTGCAATTGAATGTTATAGGAATACGATTGTCACAATAATCGAAATTTAGAGATCCCAAATCAAGCAATCGTTCTACTTTGCTGAGAGGTTTACAATCTGCATTTTTGGGGGATATGTGATTCTACGTATTTTTGTTATATGTTTACATTTGAAGTTTTGAACTCATCATTTGGGGTTGCAATCTATAGGTTGCGTATTTGTTTGTTGTACTGTGAGATTGGTCACAATCATGTATTATGAATTAGTGGTTGATTGAGATATATCTATTATGAATGCGGATGTGATCTCATTTTATGATAGATATTTGCATCTGCGATCATGATTTGTAACCGAAATTTATATCTGTGAGTGTGATATATGACTGAGATTTATTTCTCTGATCATGTTATGTGTCTGTGATCGAAATTTATATTTGTGATCAAGAGTTATGTGTGCAATCATAGTTTCTATTTGTGCTAAAAATATATCAAATGTGACCATAGTTGTTAGATCCATCTGATTTGTGATCGGTATTGGTATCTGTAACCAACATTTTTTTTGTACATTTTTGCAAAAATGGGATATGTGCACGTTTGCTTGTTATATGGATCACATTCAACGCTAGTATTGCTCAATCATAATTATTATTACGTAAAGCTTGTGGAAACAGTATTGATAGAGTTCGGTTTAGATCCTACTAAGGTGTCTCTCACAATGAACTACACATTGAACATTGATTTGTTTCCCGTTAGAATAAATAGTGACAATAATACCTTGTCGTACATGAATCTATGGATTGTGACCCTTCCAAATATTCCATATATGTTGAAGTGACAGCTATAGAAATAGGACAAGAATCAGCCAGTTTTACAGTGATCGAGCCGATTGCACTTAACATATAATCTAGTGCAGAGGTATTTCCATTGCATGATATAAAATCTGATATATGTAAAGCAGCTATTGAACCGTCAGGTCACATTGATGAAAATGTGGTCACAATTGTATCCGTTTATGATGCTATGAATATAGAAGAAGGCAGAGTGTTTCATAATAAGGAAGTTCTTAAATTGAACACGTCTTTCTTTGCCATACAAAACATGTTTGAATTTGTGGTAGTTTGATCTGACAAGAAAGAGTATCTTTTCAAGTGCTCACATGATGACTGTAGTTGGATATGTAGGTCTTCTAGGTTGGGAAAATAGAGCTCTTCAATATTCGAAAGATGACTGATGGTCACACATGTGCTTCGAATATAGTATTAGGATGGCACAGGCAAGTGTCAATATCTGTCATGTTATATTACATCAAGTACAAGTCGTCGCGTACTATATACACTCAAAACGATATATGTAATGACATGTTACATACATACGGGGTTACGTTAAGCTATGTTAAAGCATGGAGATCTTGGGAAAAAACTTTGAAAATAATCAGGGGTGATCCAACAGAATCATTCAGGTAGCTATCAAGCTACTTTCATCTGCTTAAATAGACAAATCCTGAAACAGTCACGCGAGTAGAGGCTGATAGTCACAATAGATTCAAGTACTGCTATATGGCACTTTGTGCATTGATTCAAGGATGGGTCCATTGTAGCCTTGTAATTGTTGTTGATGGCACATACTTGAATGGACACTATGGTTGGTATTCTATTCATAGTATGTACACAGGATACAAATAATAGCATATTTATACTTGCATTTGGGATTGGAAATAACGAAAATGATAAATCCTCGACCTGGTTTTTTAGAAAACCTGAAGAATGCTTATGGTAACAGGGAATGACCGTGTTTCATATCAAATCGTCATAACAGTATAAAGAATGCAATTGAAGATGTTTTATCCAGGACCTGTCATGAAATTTGTTCATATCGTCTCCTATGAAACTTAAAATCCCATTTTGGTAAATCAGGTCACAACATAACGCAAGCATTCAATTCAACTGTTTGTGCATATACTTTGTCAGATTTCGAGTACAATATGCAATATTTAGACACAATCAACAAGAAGATTAGGGGTTACCTAGTGAGATATTACTTTCGATCATTAAATAATGTCGTGGTTGGTGTGGATCTTACTGCTCAATAATGTTTTGACTTTGTAAAATGAAGTTGGACCAAAAAGGTGGTCACAACTGCACATTCCTACAATAGGTATTCCATGATGGCGTCTAATATAGTGGGATTTGTGAATGCGATCACAAAAGTAGCAAAAAACTATAATATCGTAGCTTTATTGGATTCTTTGAAACAAACAATACAATCTTTGTTTTATAAGAAAATGGACACTACAAATGATACCTTCACAAATTTGTCCACCAAGTACGAGAAATTGATGAGAGAAATGAGCATAGTTTTGAAGAATATGAGGGTAAAGATGATATTTGTTCCATAAAATCATATGTATGTGACTTGTAAAAGGAACCATAACCTCAATTCTATAGCCCGACATATTAATGATATCTGTGTGTAGGTATCTTCAGCCAACCAGACAATATTTTCGCTTGCTGATGAGGGATCATCATTTGTCGTTGATAAAAAGCAACGTACTTGTACATGTCAGATACTTCAAGTTGATCAGAAGCCATGTCCACACATATTGGCAGTGATAGCAATAACAAAAGAAGATCCATACGATTATTGTTTGTACTTTTACACATGAGAGGCATACATGAATGTATACCAAGATACTATTTACCCAATTGGAAATCCAAATGAGTGGATTGTGTCTCAAAATGTTGAAGACATAATCGTACTAGCACCTAATCAAAAGAGAAGTTCGGGAAGATCTGCTGAAAAGAGAAAAGATCATTCTATGAGGGGAAACAAATAGTAAAATGTGGACGTTGTCAAGGACGTGGTCACAGGCAAAATCCCGCTCTGATCCAACTACCCCTCTTGCCGCTCGGCATTCTATTTTTTGTGGGATAATTGCTGCAACCCCTTCTCTTACAAAACATACAGCAACTTACTTTCGTTTAGCCAAAACAAATCTAAAATGAAGTGAAATGATACTGCTATTGTTATTGTAGTTTTCATTATTTCGTTCGTTAGTTGGTCTAACCCGTCATATGTTTAGAATAAAAACTTGCCTTTGGAAATTGATAACAACTATTGTGAAAGTTTATCATTAGTTCTTTACAAATAGAAAATATAGGTGAAATTTTGGACATGACAAGTCTGTGACCTATGGCATGTGCACAGAACTTTGTGACTTGTGACACAAAAATGTGACCTATGACTATACAAGTCTGTGGTTTGTGACCAGTCACTATGTGACATGTGTTGTATGTGCAGAAACTTGTTTCCTGTGACCTATGTATATAAGTCTGTGACCTGTGGAAACAAGTATGCAATCTGTCACTTGTATATGTAAGTCTGTGACATGTGCACACAAATATGTGACCTAGGATACACAAGTCCATAACCTGTGACCTACGCACATAAGTCTGTGACCTAGGAAACATAAGCCCATGACCTGTGACATGTGTGCACAAATCTGTGACTTGTGATATGTGCACCCAAGTCCGTGTCCTATGACCTCAAGTATGCAACCTATGACACACAAGTATCTGACTGTGACCTGTGCATACAAATATATAACCTGTGACCCGTGTACATAATCTGTGACCTTTTGATAATATTATTAAAATATTTGCAACACTAATAGCAAATCGAAAGACACACGAATTCCAGTATATTATATTAACATAAATGATCTAAAACATTCATGCTTCCTGTTTCAAATATTTGTAAACATTGAACGTCTAGCCACTAAACTAACATTTTACAATCACTCTACTTTAATGCTCTCTCCCTATGGCTTCACTGACTTTGTTTGCTTCTTGATCTCTTTGTACTTAAAGAGTTGTGAAGCAATGTCCAACCTAACTCGACTAGCATCAAACGTTGTCGACATGGACTTTATGTCGTTATAAAGCATGTACTATACATACTTAGCATGTGTTTGACCCCCATTATTCCTCATTACATTAAACTAAAATTTTCTCTCTCCTACTTTTAACCACACAATCTTCAATAAAATAATATTACACGTAAATCAAAAACTTTTCAACCACTCATTTTTCAAAAAAATACTATTCATCTCATTATAATCTAGGAATAATGGGGCTCAAACGAGGGCTTAATCACAAAGATGCCACAATCATTGTTGAAAACAAAGTCACGGAGTAACATATCAAAAATCACACTATAATAAAAGAGAATTTGTAAACAACAAGAAGTCATAAACGTACATATTCTGTTGATGCGTAATGTTATCAGCAACCAACACCTCAAACCTATTAAATCTTTATCACGGTCAATAGATGTTCGGTTCAATATGCATGACCTAGTCATCAAAGAGTGTAAAATTATTTTATAAAGAGAATGTGGAATAAAAAATGAGTATAGGAAAAAATAAATTTTTAAACAATGAAACTAAAAAAGAAGCTTGGCCCCTGTTTAGTTGCCATTTTCATTTTCATTTGTAGAAGAATTTGCATCGTTACACAGTAAATGAGCACGCACATTAATTGTCCCCCAGAAATGGAATTACATTTTTATCCTTTTTTGCATTTATTTCAAAGTTAAGGAGGAGGCATTTCAGGAAATTTTCAAGGTACTGAGTAAAAAAAAAAAAAAAGAACTGTGTAGGGGCCCACAGTTGTGTTCAACGGGCAAATTTTTTTTTTTTTTTGAAATGTGGTCAAAATGTATAACAAACAGGTGCTTAGTTTATTAATGTAGATAACACAGATAAAATATCCGAGTTCAGGAAAAATTTAATTTATGAAAAAAGTTCTTAACCCTATTTAGTTTGAATGAGAATCAAATTTTTATAAAAGTTGATGAAATGATGATTAAAAAGTTGTGAATTTCATAAAATATATAATTAAAATTAATTATTGACTGAAATTTTAATTCAAATTTTTAGTTGAATTAAACATGACTTAATACTTTTTTCAGTATAATGAATAAATTTTTTACCTAGTTATGTATATTGATCGGTATTAAATGGCACGCCACAAGTGCACGGGTAGCGATCAAGTAGTATAATGGACCTTTTAAGTCCCAAAAAATGCTAAATAAGTGTGCAAAAACACACTTATCACACCCCCAAACTTGAGCTTTTGCTCGTCTCGAGCAAGATTGACTTCTAACATAATCATGCAAATGCAATAATGATCAACATATTAGATACCTTGCCATAAATGTCATAGAGTTCAAAATTGTATATCAATTCACAGCCATACTTCCAAATAATGCTATAAAAATTAATTACAGCTTATCCCATGTTCAATCAGTGTGTGTGTGCATAGCCATTTTCAATCATCATCTAAACTAAGAAAAGGCTGTCAAGATAGTAAAATTTCTAAATTAGCACCAACCCGACCCTTAGTGGTCAAATATATTCTTTCCTGCTCATAAGATTCACACTCAAATACAGATATTCCACTTCATTTCTCAAGTGTAAATCTAAAGATTTCTCTCAAACACTCTTTTCTTTATCGATCAAAAATACTCAACTAGCATGCATTCTCGGATGAAGATAAAGTAACTGAACATGTAGAACCTCGCAAGATAGTATGATCACTCACTCTCAAGTGTATAAGATTGGGTATTGTTTTGCTCAGATCATTCCAATGAAAATGTTCTACCATAAGCTTGCATATTTTCTCAATCGTCACCACTTAGATCACATGCATTACATAAATCATAAGGTCTTTTCAGGGTTGAAATGTGGCTTAAGGTTAAGGTGTTGAAACATTTGGATAAGTGACTACGAAGCCTCAAATAAATCAGTGGAGTAAAAGATAGTCAACCCAGCTCAACATAGACAGGATCTGTACACGACCCTATCTCTCCAATCAATAACTTCTTACTTATCATCAATTCAGCACAATCACCCTTTTTCTTCTTTCAACTCTCAGGAGAACTTATAAATTTAGTCACTCAAAATCAATCTCCTCCACATATTTTCCCCTGGCAAACAAAATTTTTTTTTTAAAAATACACCAACATAGCACCTCAAATGATATTAATACCCCCAAACTTCTTTTTTTCACCCCAACATTCAATAAAACCAACAACACTCCACTAGCTTTGAGGGCTGGAAAAAGATATTGTTTTCTGGAAATGAAAGCTTGTAATGTGGGTAAACCAAAGAAAAGGCAAATAGGCTCAAAGGGGTTATCAAAAGAAAAAGTAATTTCATGGTAAGCTATTTGGCTAAAGTGGTAACAAAAATTGCCTTAATCATCTTCATGTATACATGTATCAATGTGATCTTGAAAAGAAGCAACGCAAGTTCTAGATAATCATAATCATGGAATAATGTCACACCAGAAAGAAATGATGAGACTGTAATAAATTTCAGTCTATCGGCTCAAAGTCTCACCAACTTTTGTGTTCACCCTATTCAGTTACTACATCTTCAATGAAAATAACAAACTAGCTGATTCAACATTTCTCATAGTACAAGGTAAAGTGAGAGAGAATAAGACATAAGTTGATATACTGTTTCAGGTAACTCACAACCTAAGTTCTTACCAATTCACAAATTTTCCAATAAACAGCTATTTCCACATCTAAATGATAATTAATCATGACTATGTTCAATGTAACTCAAGATCCCACATAGAATAAGCAATTTTCGAATCGAAATTTTTTACACATAATAGCATATTTGGCACGCATGCATAGCTTATGAATCAATAACAATTTCAAAATCACGCATTTCAAAGCCGGCAAGGCTTACCTAACATGTCGATATAACACACAAAAAATATGTACAAACAAAAAAGGAAAGCCGACAAGGCTCTAACATCTAGCAAAGCAATAGTCGGCAAGGCTCATCACCCCCAAACTTAATTCACACATTGTCTTCAATGTGTAAATAACAAGCTAAAGTAAAGTGGAATAAGGAAACTTCCCTGAATAGCCATTCGTAAAGTGGAACCAATGCATTTGCTGGACTTATGATGAACGTGAGTCACTTGAATCAAAGACTTCTTTGCACATGAATTGTTCTAGAACCTGGGAGATCCAGAAATGGCTGGGATATCAAAAATTTCCTACAAAATAAATATATTAGTTCAACAATATAATAACCAAAAGCATTAAAAGTAAATAAATAAAACAAGAGTTAAAACAGTTGGGCTGCCTCTCAACAAGCGCTTGGTTATAGTCCTTAGCTTGACTATAGGACATCGTTATTCTGGATCTTTGAAAGGAATGGAGGATTTTTCATTAGCAAAATCACCTCCCAAATATGGTTTCAATCTGTGACCATTTACTTTGAAATTCGCCTTTCCTTCATCAAGAAGCTCAACCGCTCCATGTGGAGAAGAACTTGTTGCCCGACAAAAAACTCCCGCCTCACAATGTGCTGATCATGCCATCTCTTTGTCTTTTCTTTATAGAGACGTGCACTCTCATATGCATCAAGGTGGATTTCGTCAAGTTCATTCAGTTGAAGCAATCTCTTCTCATCTGCCAATTTTAATCAAAATTCAAGGCTTTGATAGCCCAATAGGCCCGATGTTCGAGTTCGACTAGTAAATGACATGCTTTTCCAAATAGAACCCGATATGGAGACATACCAATCGGCGTTTTAAAAGCAGTCCGATATGCCCACAATGCATCGTCCAACTTCTTGAACCAGTCTTTTCTTGATGCATTGACCGTCAACTCGAGAATTCTCTTTAACTCTCGATTAGATATTTCAACTTGGCCACTTGTTTGGGGATGATAGGGAGTGGCCACTCGATGATTCACTCCATATTTGGTCAAAAGTGAGTCGAAGAGGCGATTACAGAAATGTTTACCACAATCACTAATGATGGCTCGGGGAGTGCCATAGCGCGAGAAAATATTTTTTTTTAGAAAATTTACTACCACCCGAGCATCATTAGTAGGTAAAGCTACCACTTCTACCCACTTTGACACGTAGTCTACAACCACCAATATATATTTATTTGAAAATGAGGACAGAAATGGCCCCATAAAATCAATACCCCAAACATCAAATATCTCCACCTCCAATAAGGAATTCAACGACATTTCATTACGTTTGAAAATTTTACTAGTCCGTTGGCATCGATCACACTTAGAGACAAGTGTATGAGCATCCTAAAATAAGGTGGGCCAATAATAACCAGATTGAAGGACCTTTGATGCAGTTTTTACAGCACCAAAGTGACCACCATATTGAGAAGAATGAAATCGTTCAAGTATTTTCTCCATTTCCTTCTCCAGCACACATCTCCGGATAATTTGATCCGGACCCCGTTTGAATAACAAATGATCTTCCCAGAAGTAATGCTTCACATCAGCGAAGAACCTCTTCCTTTGTTGATAAGAAAGATCTGGGGGTATGATGCCACTAACAAGATAGTTCACATGGTCAGCATACCATGGTGTATGATTGGCTTGTAAAATCTGGATGATTTGCAACAACTGTTCATCAGGAAACACCTCATTGATTTCACCTTCCAAAACATCTTCGAGTTGCTCGAGACGAGATAAATGATCAGCAACGACATTTTTAGTTCCCTTTTTATCTCGAATCTCGAGGTCGAACTCCTGCAAGAGGAGTACCCATCTGATCAACCTCGGCTTGGCATCTTTCTTTGCCAACAAATATTTGATGGCCGAGTGGTCAGTGTAGACAATTACTTTGGAACCAATGAGGTATGACCGAAATTTATTAAATGCAAATACTACTGCTAGCATCTCCTTTTCAGTAGTAGCATAATTTAACTGCGCATCGGTTAATGTTCGACTGGCGTAATAGGTAACATACGAGACTTTATCTCTCATCTGCCCCAGAACTGCTCCAACAGCATAATCACTAGCATCGCACATCAGCTCGAATGGAAGATTCCAATCTGGAGCTGCGATGATAGGAGCCGTGAGAAGCTTTTCCTTCAGTGCATTAAAAGCATTAAGGCATTCTTGAGAGAAATTAAAGGCTGTATTCTTTTCAAGCAAGGAACAAAGAGGTTTTGTGATTTTTGAAAAGTCTTTAATAAACCTCCTGTAAAAGCCAGCATGTCCGAGAAAACTTCGAATTCCCTTTACTGTAGTTGGTGGAGGCAATTTTTCAATTACTTGAATTTTTGCCTTATCAACCTCTATACCTTTCAGAGAAATTCGATGGCCAAGAACTATGCCTTCTTTGATCATGAAATGACACTTTTCCCAATTTAGAACCAAATTGGTCTCTTTACATCGTCTAAGTACCATCTCTAAATTGTTAAGGCATCTATTAAATGAGGCACCGAAAACTAAAAAATCATCCATAAAAATCTCAATACTTTTCTCCACCATGTCGGAGAAAATCACCATCATACACCTTTGGAACGTAGCAGGTGCATTACACATGCCAAAGGGCATTCTCGTGTATGCAAAAGTACCGTACGGGCATGTAAATGTTGTTTTCTCTTAATCTTCCGGAGCTATTGGAATTTGATTATAGCCCGAATACCCATCAAGAAAACAATAATGTGAATATCCTGCCAACCGCTCTAGCATTTGATCTATGAAAGGAAGAGGGAAGTGATCCTTTCTAGTTGCAGTATTTAGCTTGCGGTAGTCAATACACACTCGCCAACCAGTCACCGGTCTAGTGGGTATGAGTTCGTTGTCCTCATTTTCCACTACCGTTATGCCTCCTTTCTTAGGTACAACTTGAACTGGACTTACCCATGGACTATCAGAAATGGGATAGATAATCCGTGCATCAAGTAATTTAACAACTTCCGCTCTCACCACTTCTTTCATATTCGGATTTAACCGCCTTTGATACTCGACTGATGGCTTAAAGTCATTCTCCATCAGTATTTTGTGCATACAAAATGACGGACTGATTCTCCGAATATCATCTATTGTCCATCCAATTGCTTCCTTATGTTCTCGTAAGACTAAAGTAGCTTCTCTACTTCTAGATCGGTTAAGGAATTGGAGATGATCACTGAAAGTGTGGATGATTCTCCTAAATAGGCGTACCTCAAATGAGGTGGAAGTGTTTTCAAATCAAGTGTAGGGGCTTTTTGATGAGATGGAAGAGGTATTGAAGATGTCTTTTCCAACTCCTCATAATATGGTACCCTCTTGAAGGTGCGGAAAGGTGTAGCTTCCAAGTACTTTGTCATACCTTCAACATCGGGGTCACCATCACTTATATCAGAAGAACTTACTAGGCATCTCTCAAGAGTGTCGTCAGAACGCCCATAAAGAGAGTTGGCAACCAAATGATCAATCATATCCACCCAAAAACAGTCATCTGGTTCCGACGGGTACTTTATGGATTTCAAGATGTTAAAAGTGACTTGCTCATCTTGTACCCTTAAAATGAGTTTACCCTCCTGTACGTCAATCAAGGCTCGACCGATGGCAAGAAATGGTAGTCCCAGAATGATAGGGATATCATTATCTTCTTCCATGTCAAGTATAATGAAATCAGCAGGGAAGATGAACTTATCCACTCTTACCAAGACATCCTCAACCACACCTCGAGGATATTTAATTAACCGATCGGCCAATTGCAATGATACCGTAGTAGCCTTTGCTTCTCCCATTCCCAACTTTTCAAAAATAGAAAAGGGCATTAAGTTAATGCTCGCTCCGAGATCACACAAAGCTTTAGTAAAATTAAGATCCCCAATAGCACATGGAATAGTAAAGCTCCCTGGATTTTTGATTTTAGGAGGCAATTTGTTCTGGAGAATGGCGCTACACTCTTCCGTCAACATCACCGTTTCATGCTCTTCAAGTTTCCTTTTGTTAGAAAGGATATCTTTCATGAACTTCGGAAAACTCAGCATTTGAGCCAGAGCATTTGCAAACGGAATGTTAATGTGTAGCTTTTTTAAACACCTCCAAAAACTTACCAAATTGAATATCCAGTTTATGCTTCTGGAGCCTTTGAGGGAAAGGAATAGGAGGTACATAAGCTTTGACTGGAATTGGAGTCTTTGATGTCAATGGCTCCTGTTCATCAGTCTTACCTTCTTCAACAACCTCTTTAGGTGCTTGCACCACCTCATTTTCAACGAATGGTTCTTTGTCAGCTTGAGCCTTTCGCTGTACTACCGTGGGTTCAAGCAATTGAATCCTACTCCTGGTAATAATGGCCTTTGCATTCTCTCTGGGATTTGTTTCAGTGTCACTAGGTAAAGGCCCTTGAGGCCTCTCAGAGAGAAGTTTTGCAATCTGGCCCACCTGCCTTTCCAAATTTTTCAACGAGGCATCATTGCGTTCTTGGTATTGTAATTAATGATTTGCTAACTTAGCAATGGCCTCTTCCCAACCTTCTTTCTTCTCTTGTGGTTTAGGATTTAACACATTCTGGTTTTTCCCATAAGAGAAGTTAGGGTGATTATGCCATCCAGGGTTTATAAGTTTGAGCGTAAGGATTATACCCAGGGCGTTGAAAATTTTGTGTATATGCCAATTGCTCGGTGGATCCCAAACTACTGGCAATCAACGGACAACTTGAACTCAAATGATTAGCTCCACACATTTCACAGACCGGTGGAGATTGGACCATATGAGCTGAATGAGAGCCAGATGACGAAGTAGAAAGTCCTTCTACTTTTCGTGCTAGAAAGTCAATCTTTGATAACATAAGAAAGTATGCTTCACTCTCTCGAGCTCCACTAACTCCCACTTTAGCACGTCTATCTGGCCACATGGCACTCTGTTCACTCATCACCTCAAATAGCTTATACGCCTCTCGGATACTTTTGTTTTGGATAGATCCGTTTGACGATGAGTCAACATTTGAGCACTGAGAAGGAGTTAACCCGGCGTAGAAGTACTGGACTTGTTGTGCTAAAGTAATCCCATTGTTTGGGCACTTTCTTAGCATGTCCTCGAACCTCTCCCAAGCCTCGTGAAAGGTTTTAGAGTCAAGTTGTTGGAAAGTGGTTATATCGTGCTTTAACTTGGCCATACAAGCAGGTGGGAAAAATTTAGTAGTGAATTTTTGTACCAACTCCACCCAACTCGTGATACTCCTCGAAGGTAGAGTGTCAATCCACTCTCTTGCCTTATCTTTCAGAGTATGCACGAATAACCTCATTCTCATAACCTCATCATTCACACCTTCATATGTGAAATTGCTAACAATTTCCATGAATCTCACGATGTGAGCGTGTGGGTTTTCATCTATTCAACCATAGAATGATAAAGAATTGAAGAATAGATTAATGACATCCGGTCGCAGTTGAAAGTTAGGATGTCCATATGACGGGTAAATGATACCCGCTTGGTTCTCAACGACAGGGCGGTTCAGAAAATCCCTAAACAACATATCTTCCTCATTGACTACAGGATTTTGAACCCTACCCTTCTTGATTATCAAAACCAGGCGGCACACCATCCCGAGGAGCTTGTTCATGTCGAATAAGAGGGTCCAGATGACCTTCTTGATGCTCCATGTCTCGTTGTTGTCTTTTCAACTCGTTTTGTTCTCTAAGCCTCTTTCGGAAAGTCCCTTCGATTTCAGGATCAAATTCTAGAAGATTGAGACTTCGCGAACGATGCATAAACAATGAACGAGTAAGGAATTTGACAAAAACGAAGACAAAGTAACTTTTGGATTTAAAATGGGAAATTTAAAACAAAAAGTAAAGTTCGTTGAAGTGATTGACAAATTAATTGGTAATTTGATAAAAACAGTCCCCGGCAACGGCGCCAAAAACTTGATCGGTATTAAATGGCACGCCGTAAGTGCACGGGTCGTGATCAAGTAGTATAATGGAACTTTTAAGTCCCCAAAAGTGCTAAATAAGTGTGTAAAAACACACTTATCATATATTAATATTTTATTAATAGAACAACTCGATAACCCTACCCAAGAAGGAAATCCAGGTTGTCTTTGACATTCCACATGCTTGTCACATGTTGAATACCCACTTTTGTAATAAAGCATATATTTGACTCCCATTTTTTCCAAAAAAATGTATTTTTGAATATTGTATTGATGGGAAATATATGGTTAAAAAATAAGGAAAAATTTTAAATTTACATGTAATATTATTTTATTGAAAAATATATAACTAAAATGATATCAAAATACTATTTAAAAATACATTCTTTTCAAAGAATGGGGCTCAAATAAGGACAAAAGTCTTAAAACATACATACCAACATCCAAACCTTTGAGAAGCGATTCTATTCTTAAGACTCTGACAAGCAATGTTTTTGGTTAATTATCCATCTCTCAATGTTTCTTGGTCAAATGGCATCCAATTATGAAATACAATAAACAAACAATGTCAAATGTCATAAATATCCCCACCATGGGAAAAGACTCTTAACACCCACATCAATCCAATTAATTCTTAAATTCAAGTTTAGGTTTTCAAATCACAATTACGTGTTTGCTCATCTTCATCTATCATATTTCCTACTCTAAAATTATCTTATCTATTATGTTCTTCATCTATTTTGAGTATTTGAACAATAGTTTGATAAGCATACTATCTACAATGAAAAATTTCATTACATTTGAAGAAAGAAGAAAGACACTTTTAGAAAATTCATGTATATTGTACATCTTTATTGAATAATATTTATGATGGTGTTATTTTTTGTGTCGTCTGCAGCTATAGGATGATAATGGTGCTCAAACTGTTATCTGATAAGTAGAATGACACTTCAGCAATTTTCTGCTATGGAAAACGACAATACAATCGTTATCTACTGTAGTTTGGTTTTTCAATGAAAAGATCTCTAATAATGGACTATCTAATGTATTTAACATATAAATGTTGATCATGTCATAAAGAACAGTTGAAACGATATGTCTGATATGTTATCGAGTTGGTGAAAGTACAAGTAAAAATCAAAGTAATAAATAGGTAATATATCTCTCAAATTTTGTAAGAGGCATGTCTATCTTACAACTTAAATAAGTTTAACATATCGATTATCGAGGGCACGGACGAGTTGTGGTTGTTTATACTCGCGTATATAGACAGAACGAACAAGTGTCGTTTCATTATCAGTAACGACACTCGTGTTGTTCTGTTGAATTCTTCAATATTTTGTTTATTTTCTAATGCAACAACCTCAAACATTGGATCCTATAACCTAAGAAAGTTAGAAAGGTTGAACACGTGACAAAAAAATGTTGAATTGACATAGATTATAAGATATCGAGTTGATGAATTACTAGTCATTGTAATGATTCGTTAGAAATATAATTAATTAGCACATCTCTCAACTTTTGTAAATGGCATGTTCATCTTACAAGTGAAATGAATTCAACTTATTGGTTTTCAGGGCATGAATGTGTCATGACTGCATATACTAGTGTTTATAGATAGAACAACACAAGTGTTGTTTAACAGCCATTGTGCCGTTCTGTTGATTTCTTTAATAATTTGCTTATTTTCCAACGTAATGACCTCAAACACTGGATCCGCTAACTTAAGAAAGATAGAAAGGTTGGCCACGTTACAAGAGTGGTTGATTTGACATAGATTATACTATATCAAGTTGGTAAAATCATAAGTCATTGTATTAATTCGTTAAAAATATAATTAATAAGCACATCTCACAACTTTTGTAAATGGAACGCCCATCTTTCAACTTAAATGATTTCAACTTATTAGTTTTTGATACATAGATGAGTCGTGGCTGCGTATACTTGTGTTTATAGACAGAACGACACAAGTGTCGTTTAATTAGTCTTGTGTCGTTCTGTTGATTTCTCAAATATTTTGGTTATTTTCCAATGCAACGACGTCAAATCTTGGATCCTCTAACTTAAAAAAGTCAAAAAGGTTGATCACATGACAAAAGAACGGTTGAATTGACATAGGTTATACGATAAATCATTGTATTGATTCATTAGAAAATATAATTAATGAGCGGATCTCACAACTTTTGTAAACGGAACGCCCATCTTTTAACTTAAATGCGTTCAGTTTATTGGTTATCGGGCATGGATGAGTCGTGGCTACATATACTTGTGTTTATAGATAGAACGACAGAAGTGTCGTTTAATGGCTCTTGTGCTGTTCTATTAATTTCTCAAATATTTTGCTTATTTTCTAACTCAACGACCTCAAACTTTGGGTCTCTTAACTTAAGAAAGTCAGAAAGGTTGATCACGTGACAAAAAAGGTTGAATTGACATAGGTTATACGATATCGAGATGGTGAAATCATAAACCATTGTATTGATTTGTTAGAAAATATAATTAATGAACACATCTCTCAACTTTTGTAAATGATAGGCCCATCTTTCAACTGAAATTAGTTCAACTTATTGGTTCTTGGGGCATGGATAGATCGTGACTGCGTATACTCATGTTTATAGATAGAACGACACAAGTGACGTTTAACGACACTTGCTTGTGCCGTTCCGATGATTTCTCCGATATTTTACATCTTTCCCACCGCAATGACATCAAGCATTAAACCCCCTAACTTGAAAGTCAGAAATGTTGATCATGTGACAAATAACAGTAGAATTCACATAGATTATACGATATAGAGTGGAGAAATCACAAGTCGTTATCGATATTCGTTAGAAAATATAATTAATGAACACATCTCTCAAATTTTGTACACGACGTGTCCATCTTGTAACTTAAATGAGTTCAAATCATCGATTATCGGGGATCAGACGGGTCGTGGCAGCTCATACTAGTGTTTAAATACAACGGCACAAGTCACGTTTAACGACACTTGTGCCGTCCTGATGATTTCTCCGATAGTTTACATCTTTTCCACCGCAACGACCACAAGCATTGAACCCCCTAACTTAAGAAAGTCAGAAATGCTGATCATGTGACAAATAACAGTAGAATTCACATATATTATATGATATAGAGTGGAGAGATCACAAGTCGTTAACTACATTCGTTATAAAATATAATTAATAAGCATATCTCTCAAAATTTATGCACGACGTGTCCATTTTGCAACTTAAATAAGTTTGAATCATCGATTATTAGGGATTGGAGGGGTCGTGACGGCTCATACTAGTGTTTAAAGATAGAACAACACAAGTGACGTTTAACGGCACTGGTGTCGTTCCTATTATTTTTTTCGATATTTTGCATCTTTTCTACTACAACGATCTCAAGTATTGGACCCCCTAACTTAAGAAAATCAGAAATATTGACCATGTGACAAAGAACGGTAGAATTGACATAGATTATACGATATAGAGTTGGAGAAATCACAAGTCGTTATCTACATTCATTAGAAAATATAGTTAATGAGCACATCTCTCAAACTTTGTACACGGAGTGTCCATCTCGCAACTGAAATAAGTTTAAATTATCGATTATCAAGGATACGATGGGTCGTGGCGGGTCATGTTAGTGTTTAAAGATAGAACGACAAAAGTGACGTTTAACGGTACTTGTACCGTTCCGATGATTTCTCCAATAGTTTACATCTTTTCCATCACAACGACCTCAAGTATCGAATCCCTTAACTTAAAAAAAGTCAGAAATGTTGATCATATAACAAATAACAGTAGAATTCACATAGATTATACGATATAGAGTGGAGAACTCACAAGTCATTATCTACATTTGTTAGAAAATATAATTAATGAGCACATCTTTCAAACTTTTGTACACGACATATCCATCTTGCAACTTAAATTAGTTCAAATCATCGACTATCGAGGATCAGACAGGTTATGGTGGCTCATACTAGTGTTTAAAGATAGAACGACACAAACGACGTTTAATGACACTTGTGCCGTTTCGATGATTTTTTGATATTTTGCATCTTTTTCACTACAGCGATCTCAAGCATTGGATCCCCTAACTTAAGAAAATCAGAAATGTTGACCATGTGACAAATAACGGTAGAATTGACATAAATTTTACGATATCGAGTTGAAAAAATCACAAGTTGTTATCTACATTTGTTAGAAAATATAGTTAATGAGCACATCTCTAACTTTGTACACGGAGTGTCCATCTTGCAGCTAAAATGAGTTTAAAAGCACAAGTGATTCTATTATTTTCAATATAATACAAATAATGAGCATATTTCTCAATTGACAGAACGACACAAGTGTCATTTTCTTTACAGTAATAGCACTTGTGCCGTTCTCATGAACAAATTACATTTCGATAATGACACTTGTGTCGTTTTTTTAGAACTTTTCACTCAGTAACGGCACAAATGCCGTTCTTAATGACCTTTTCATCCTCTAAACGATACTTGTGCCGTTCTCTTGGAACTTTTCATCTCAGTAACGACACAAGTGTCGTTCTCAATGGCCTTTTATCCTCAAGCACTGGATTTCTAAAGTACGCAAGAAAAGTAGATCATGTAACAAAGAACGATTGAAATGATATAGATTATTTGATATAAAGCTGATGAAGGCACGAGTAATTTTATTATTTTCAACAAAATACAAGTAACAAGCATATCTCTCAATTTTTTTAAATGTCATATCCACCTTACAACTTAAATGGGTTCAATTTATTATTTCTCAAGGCATAGAAGGGTCGCGACTGCTTAAACTCTTATTCATAGACAGAACGACACAAGTGCCGTTTTATTATCAGTATCGGCACTTGAGTTGTTCTGCTGATTTTTCCTTTATTTTCGTTTGGTTCCAACGCAACGACCTTTAAAATTGAACACCCTAAGTTGTGCTATTCTTATAATAATAATAGAAGTTTATATTTCGGTAACGTCACTTGTGCCGTTCTCTTAGAAAATTTCATCTCATTAACAGTACAAGTGTTGTTCTCAGTGAACATGCTGGTGCTAAAATATGGAGTATTGAACTAAGTTAACCCATTTGCTTGTAATGACGTTTGTTCCATTCTCATAGATACTTATATAAGTCCAACAACGACACTTGTATTGTTTTAATGAAAGTTTATAATTCATGCAATGTCACTTGTGCCGTTCTCATGTACGCGTATAAGTCCAGAAATGACATTTATGCCTTTTTCTTGAGACATAACGCAATAAAGATACACACCAATATTTAATAAAAGACACATATCCTACAGAAAAAATTCATCTCCTAGAATAAAGTAATCGTATTGATATGCGCATTTTCAAATGTAGTCTACAACTTTTCTACATTCTCCAAAACATCAAAATCCTCAAATCGAGTGGAAAATATATATACCTTGAAAAAAATAATTTTGAGGGGTACTGTAAAACGCTAATCCTAAGCTCTATTTACACTAGAATCATACCCCCACCACTATAATTGCCATTATTTCAACCATTATCACTGTACTAATATGTGCTTCCCCCACTTCGAGTATAAGAGTTATCACTTCTAAAATCACGACCACCAAAATGCCCACACCACGTCTACTTTTACCTTCATATGGAGCTCGATTTGTAAACCAAATCAGCCAATGGATACCTCCTGATTGGCTTATCAAATCAGTTAGTGGCTTTGTAGATAACGTGAGTAAAGTAGGGAATATCAAGGCCACGAGTTGCCATATCTATCGCAACCAAAATTAGTGTGTTTCCACTTTTAAACAATTTCAATGCTAGTTCTCTTTCTTGGAACAACAGGTAAATCAAAGTCAAATTAAGTAATAATCAATGTAGGCATAATGATACAACGTTTATGCAACTAAAGAATAAAATGATTCAATAAAATCAAGGGGATACACAACCTTTTAAATTACCAACTTATATACATTATTTAGTAGGTCAAGTTCCAATTTACAAATAAGGGTATTGTAGTAAAAATAGGCAAAACGTAATACGAAAAAATTCTGAAATCAATAAGTGTAGAGTTTAATAATGAGACTCACACAAAATAGGAATTACAGTAAAGTATAATATGAAGAATTTTACTAAAAATTGCAGAATTACTTAAATTAAATTACTCATAATGCAACTCTCTAAGTTTCAAGGCATATCAAAGAACAAGCATATTTACATATCACAATTTCGGTTTATAGTAATGCTAATAAATGAATTTTTTTAACTCATCATCTTCAAAACCCCAAATATATCAAAAATTCATCCACATTAAAAAACTCAACTAAAACTAAACTAAATATATAAATAAATCATGAAATCATAAAAAAAAAATACAATTTTTACAAATTTTCATTATAAAACTATAGCAATGGAATCACAAAATCACATTTCAAAATAACAAAAAAGAAAAAAATTGGAGAAAAAATTATCTTTTTGGCTGTACTAGCTTGTACCAAAGAGGATAAAATAATGTGAAATAAACTTGAATACAAAAAAAAAAAAAAGGTTTTTGTAATATTGAGATATAGTGAAAATTAAGGTGAAGAAGACGGGTTTGAAATTTAAATTTGGGGAATAAGATTTCACAGAGAAAGTGAAGAAGAAAGAAGAAGGTGGAATGAAAGAAGTTGAGTGAATAATTTGATATAAATTGAAGGACAACTTTGTCATTTTACCAATTAAAATATTTTAAATTTTTTTTATTCTATTTCAATGTTGGTCAAAGGCTATTTGTCCACACTCATTCTCCAACTGGGTCATTTGGCCAAATTCCCCAAAAATGGGAAAATTGCAACCAAGGTACAAAATATTTCGTTTATTAGCAGACTTTGTCCAAACATTTCATTTGTGCCACCGTGAGTACCAAATCTTTTAAAAATGTGCAGCTCAAGTCTAAATTGACAGTTTCTGTTAGTTTGACCCAAAAAACAGTCAATTGACCCCAGAAATTAAAAATTTAATAATTTGACCACATAAGACGTGGGTATTTTGAATAAAACACTTTTTTTTCTATTAAATCAAAAAATAAAAAATAAAACCATAACCCATCCCCATCTCATTATTCTCCAAATCAACCACCACATTTATCGTTGGCAGCCACCACTACCCACCGGCATCAACACCACCCATTTTCAATCCTTCCCTCCCCCTAAACCCAACCAAATTAACCCACTTGCTGTCGAAGCCGCTATCGCCTGCCACAATCATAGCCACCACAAAATATAAGCTCGACCAAACATTTGAGAAATCCCAATCTCTCACAGACTCAAGTTCTTTTCCTAGGTGTTGAAATTAAGAGAATTTAAATTTCAGAAGCAAATTTTCACACTGAAAAACATGCTGAAAATGCATGCAAAAATTGATTCTGAAGTCACTAACTTGGCCCTTTCTTCCCCAATTTCGAAATCTGCAAATGATGGTAGTTCCAAATTCAAGCTCACTTTTTCTCACTATTGCTTCTCCTTCATTATTTTTATCACTCACAAATGGTACAAATTCAAGCTCATTTTCATGGAGGTCATTGTAGTTGGTTTTGGGAGGTGTCGACGCTGGGTGCGGTGGAAAAGGGAGTGGGTTGGGGTTGGTGAAGGAGAGAAGAAAGATTGAAAGAGTGGCGGTCGAGGTGGTGATGCCGGTGGGTAGTAAGGCTGCGAGCGATTAGGGATGTCAAACAGGTCGAGCGGCTTGTCAACTCGACCACTCGACTTGCGGGCGGCTCAAGCTCGTCATTGGGCTCAATTCCACGAGCCGAGTCCTCGGCTCGTCGATCCCACGAGCCATTTTGATGAGACATGAATTTTTTTTTAAAAAAAGGTCCAAAATGTGCAAATTTATCAAAAAATTAAAAAAATCACGAGCTCGCAAGCGGCTCGTGGGCCGAGCTCGAGAAAAGGTCCAAAATGTACAAATTTACCAAAAAACTTAAAAAATCACGAGCTCGCAAGCGGCTTGTGGGCCGAGCTGAGCTCGAGCTTGGCTCATCTTTCACGAGCCACGAGCCCGTGGGTTAAAGGGCCACGCTAACTTAACTCAGCTCATTGTCATCTCTACTAGCGGTGAATGTGGTGATGGGGTGAAATGATTTTGATTTGGGGAAGAAGGAGATGGGGATGGGTTGTGACTTTAATTTTTTATTTTTAAAATTTTTTATTTAATTGGAAAAATGTGTTTTATCTAAAATACCCATGTTTTATGTGGTCAAATTATTAAATTTTTAATTTCTGGGGTCAACTGATGATTTTTAGGGTCAAACTAACGGAAACTATCAATTTAGATTTGAGCTGCACAGTTTTAAAAGGTTTGGTACTCGCGGTAGCACAAATAAAAGGTTGGGCAAAGTCTGCTAATAAACGAAAGATTTGGTACCTTGATTGCAATTTTTCCCGAAAAAATTGGCAAATTGAAGTTATAAAATAATCAAATTATTTTGCAAAGTGCCAAAAAAATAAAAAATAAAAAAATCTTGGTAAGAGAAAAGAAGAAACATTGAAATTCAAACTAGGGTTTTGGGAAGACAGAATAATTCAAATTGTTCTTTTGATTTTTAATTTTTTTAAAGTAAAGGGAAAAAGGAATGCGGATTTAAACATATAAAAAATTGGAGCTCTTCATTGAGGTGAATTGAAGAGGTGGAGCTTGGATTTGGAGCTTTATTCTTTCTAAATAGGTAAATTTCATTTTCTATGTTCGGGAAGTTTTAATTTCTATTGTTATTCAATATTTTCGAATTACATATACCTTTTGCTATATACTATGACTATGCTGAGGATTTAAGCGTTTTTAATTTGATATCTTGCTGCATTAATTACCGTACTTTTACCCTAATCTTTGGTATGTATGTCATATTTATAACGTATATACGTATACGACTTCACGCTACTTCTAAACCTAAGGTAAAAATTGTTATTTAGGGTTTCGGAATAAGATTTTGGCCCTTTTCTCTCTAAAATTTCCGCTTTTCTGTGATAGAATTTTTTGTGTTTTATTAGTCTTGTGGCTGTGGCGAAACCCTAAATCGGTTTCTTTGGTTTCTGCTGATTTTTGTGAATTCGTGGGCTTTTTATTTCAGCTGTTTCATATGTGAATTAATTATTGATTGTTTTCCATATTTTTATAATTCTCCTTACTTTCTCAGGGTTCAATTTAGACTTGTTTGGCGATTTTGATCGAAATAAATCCAGTTTGTTATTGCAGATCGGGGGGCCTTTTAGAAATCGGTAAAGTTTACAACTGTTAGCTTAAATATAATTATTCCAATTTTTAAGTGGACGTTTCTCTTTTCATTAATTGATTTTTATAGTGTCTGTGTCTGCAAGGTTTCTGTATCTTAATGAGTAACCAGGGGAATTTTTTGCTTCCATTTTACTGCAAATCTTCGAATCTACAGTTGAACTTGCGTTATTCATAATTGCAGTGGCAGCTACTAGATAGCTTTTCCTAAAAGACAATAGTTTCTTCTGTTTATTGGAATATGTAATTTGTGCTCTTCATTTCATGCAGAGTATTGTTTCTGAATAAATGTGTGCTTGTTTGTTTCTTTGTTTCTTTTGTTGTTTTATATGCCCATAGCACCCTTTTAATGTCGGTTAACTTGATGCAGGCTAGTTTTAAAGATGTGGGACCGTGGTAGTAACTGATAAGTAGTAACCTAATTGAGGTGGACATGTGTTAGTAAATGTATTTACCACTTGTTTTTGTGGGAGTCTGAGAATTATGACCATTATGGTCGGACTCTCTCAAATATCCGAATGTTTGTCTATAAACTTGAATTTAGTTTACATATTTTAAGCCTTGCCACGTGTTTGGAAAATTATAGGTTGGGTCCATCAATTTTCATTTTGCTTTGACAACTTCAGTTTGGTAGAACTCATGTTTACACTGCTTTGCTGCTTTGAATATTCTTTAATAGGGTGATTTACTTTGTTGCATAATTTGAGTTTGTAATAGTTCTAAACCGAAAAGGTCGTGCAACCTTTTTTCATAGGATTTTCTCTTCTTTTTTTTTCTTTTCTTTTTAATGAGCAAAAAGGCAAGTTGAAAGGGGGAAAAGTAGACTAGAACTAACTTATCCTCTGATAGTTGAGTTTCTAAGATCTAGTTACTTTATGTCTTTCATTAGATTTAGCAACAAACAAAATGCAATAAGGAAGGATTCTTGTAGCCAATCAAAATTTAATGAGAATATGGCTTTAGTTTGTTGTTCTCTTGATTTGCAAAGGAATAAAATTTAACATGGTTATCTGCTTCAATTTACCAAAAAATGGGCATCTGGATTTGGTTTTTAACTGCTCTAGTTAATTCATATTGATGCTCAAGTTTGTCCTATGTGCAGTAGTTTATTATGGTGGCTGCTTCGTGTACTTATTTATTTCCATTTCTATCCCAAGTTTGTCCTATGTGCAGTAGTTTATTATGGTGGCTGCTTCGTGTACTTATTCATTTCTATTTCTATCCCAATCGCTCTACCCAGAGGTTTGTTGATACCATGCATGCTACAATGCTACAGCATCTGAGCCCCCCCCCCGGGTCCTACCATCTGTTGTCCATATTAAAATTTCTTCCCAGCTACGAATTTACAAGAATCAACATGGAGATGGGACAGAAAGTTTTTGGGTTTTGCAGTGCTTTGCTTTGTGTTCTTGTCATTTGATATCTGTGAGAAAAACTATTATCAAGAAGAGCACAATAATGATACAGGATAAAGGGGGAGAGGGAGGGAGGATATATATTTTACCCGCAACCCCCCCCCCCCCCCCCCCCCCCCAACAACCCCAC
>NC_036246.1:12509680-12532407 GCF_002742605.1 Olea europaea var. sylvestris
AGATACACACAACGTCCATTACCAAATAAGTAAACTACTAAGCTAATAAAAACATTCGATCTGAAGGAAGGAGTTTATATTGTGTTTCTTCTTTTTAACTTTTTCTCTCTCTTTTTTGGTTTTTAGAGTGAGAGAGAAAGGTTATCATCTAGCATTAATTGATTCCTTCACTGGACGTGTTCTCCAGTTGGATTGGAAAACCTACACTCCAATGACTGGTTAAGATTTTGGAATAACTGTCTAACCTTTTATCAACATGTTGTTCTGCAGGCGGTGGTGCCAAAAGGTTGAGAAAAAATGCAAGAGCATTTTACAAGGACGAATTTGTATTTTTGAAAGTCCCAACTTGTGAGCTATTAAGATGCTTGAGGACTTCTTCACCTTGACGGAGATGACTAATGGGCTAACAGCCCCCATTCGTGTCAGGGAACTTCTGGCTCTAATGGGGAAAGAGAGAGAGTATATTGCAAAGAACGTTGGCGATGCAACCAGACAATGGTCCGCAGTTGCCAAGACCATAGCTGCCACCGAGAATAAGGACTGCCTTGACCTTTTTGTTCAGTTAGATGGACTCCAACTCATGGATATATGGTTAAAGGATGCTCAGAAATTCAGCAACGACACAAATGACAGCTCTGTGGAAGAGTCTATCTCTCGTTTACTCGGAGCACTTGAAAAGCTGCATGTAGACGATGTGAAATTGGTTTCTTGTGGAATCTGGACGACTGTTGAAGATCTTATTGGCCATAATAGTCCCATGGTACAGCTTAGGGCCAAAACACTGTTTGAAACCTGGAAAAAAGATAGATGTAATCGTGCATCTTCCCAGAATATTAAAACAGTTGGGGAATCGACTGATGGTGAAATTAGAGTAAGTGTAGATTTCAAAAGAGATTCTGGCCATAAAGAATCTTCTTTGGGAGATGCTCCTTTATCCAGAGAGAGTTCTGATGAAGAAAAACACAAGAAATCAACCAGAGATGACCCGTTGCCATCTACAAGTTTTGATGCTCTGCAAGCTAACAAGGTTGAAGATGCCTTAGCTTCTGAAATGCCTTTGGGCCAACCAACTTCGAGTGATACACCTTTAGATCGTGTTGTCTCACCTTCCTACTCAAAAGCTGCTAATGAAAATGTTTCTGATACAATAGATCCTCGATGTATTTCAAAAGGTTCTACGTCAACTGAATCTTTTAGTTTTAGGGGTGATGGACGGACAGATTTTCAGGAGTCAGAGTTTGCTTGCGAGGTAAAGCAACCCTCAAGCATTTGTAGTTCTCCTGAGAAACTATGCACGATTGAAGAATCAAATCTATTAGAAAATGGAGCTTTTCCTTCACATCCTGGTGCGGCAATTGGGTTGAATCCGGTGACTGAACCTAGTTTAAAGAAACTTGCTGATGCTTCAGACACAGATTCTTGCCAGAAAGGTACCTCTTTTGACGACTTGAAGACAATTGACTCTGTCGCGGGTACCGTGGATGGTGGAGGATGTGCAAATAAACACAGAATTAAAGAAGGCGGTAACTGTGCGTCTGCCAATGATGAGAGAAGTCAGGAAAATACTAAGGATTCCAGAACATTTTTATCAAGGACTGAGGATGCTATAGGGGTAGACGAACCTGACCAGCATGTTACCGGTCAAAGAGATGATGGTCTGGCAAATGATTATAATTTTGTGAAGCATGAAATGGATAGAGATCCTGACGAGATTGACAAGAAGTCTGATATTGAACTGGACTATGGAATTGTAGATCCGCCGGAACTTGCACGGCGAGTTGCCATAGACGTGAAGAGGGAAGTAGATTTCAGAGAACATAGTTTCAGTTCACATGAGAAAGCACGGGAGGAAGAAATACAGCAGCCAGATAGCCCAGACACTGTCAGTAGAATACAATCACATGCCAGTGAGGGCCCACATAAGGAGGAAGAAACTGATCCTGCTCAACCTGCAGAAGAATCACCTATCCGAGAAGAGTCTGAGCTAGATGCTGATGAGAAAAATGGCACACAAGATACAGAAACCTCTTTGGCAACTGAGGGGGCTTCAAAAGAAGTCAATACAGAGAAGGGCTTATGTAATTTTGATCTGAACCTAGAACTTTGCTCAGAAGATACATACAGTGCGCGAAATCAAAATTCAACACTTGTATCTGTTGTCTCTGCTTCGAGGGTAACAGCAAATATGGGATTATCTGTTGCTCCATTGCATTTTGAGGGCAATCTTGGATGGAAAGGCTCCGCTGCAACAAGTGCTTTCCATCCAGAGTCGCCCCGCCACATACATGAAGGTGATAAAGGAAAGCAACCACAAGAATGTTTTGACATTGATCTGAATGTAGCTGAAATTGAGGACAGCAAGGGAAACCTACTACCAGATAAACAGGGCTCCATATATTCTGCTCTTCCATCCAGGGAATCTTTGGTGGAAGCAAGTTCAATATCGGAACACCTTGAATTGGATCTTAATCGTGCAAGTGCAGATGGTGATGTCCCATCAGATTGGCGGTCCGGTGAACAGCTCTTTCCCTTTAGGAATGGTCATCACAGTCAATCTCATTCTTCTTCTTCGTCATCAAAGCAACCTTCTTTAAGGAATTTTGATCTGAATGACCAGCCGGCTTTCCTCAACAATTCATTGGATCATTCCTATTGTAGTAAGTCACCCAATTATTTGAATGCTTTTGGAGGTATTAAATCGCACGACTCTGTAATATCCATCATGGGCACAAAGGTAGAGATCAATCATAAAGATTTCATTCCTGAAGTTCTTCCCTTGCCAGATGGAAGGACTCCGGAGCTTGCATTGGACATTAATTTGGGAAGATCAGGGAGTGTACTGAGAAGTGGATCTGTACTTTATGATATTCCTACTGTGTACAGTTACAATGGTCATGCTCCCGGGCCTACTATGCCTTTCACATCCACGGTGTACGGACCAGGTGTGCCCAATCCATACATGGCGGATTCTAGAGGAGGATATGTTGTCCCTCAGATTGTGAGCTCTGCTTCAGCTCTTCAGCCTGCTTTCTTAAACATGGCAGGTTCAACTTCTTTAACTGGAGGCGGGTCTTCACGAAATAGTTTTGATCTCAACTCTGGGTTGACGTTGGAGGGAGGAAGTCGTGATCCTGCAGGCTTGATACAGTTCTTCAGTTCAGGTCAATCGAGCTCCAATTCCCAACCCACTATCAGTTCAGTTGGCGAAAAACGCAAAGATCCAGAACCAGAACCCTGGTGTGAACATAAACCCCCCTTTAAACACCATACACCACCATGGAAATAAAGGGCTTGCTTACTTGGAATCAGATTAGGATCTATCAGAGAAGGCTAGTGGTTTTGTAGCCATAGTTAAAATCCAAGAAAAATTATGGTCAACTTAGTTAAAGGGGGAGTGATAGAGCTAAATAATGATGGGTATTATAAATGTAACTTGATTCTTGAGATTAATTACCCAGAGAAAAATAGATTCAAGGTTTTATATGTTTGTTGATTATTTTATATTTTATTGGATGTTCTCTTGTTACTTCAGGAAACTTGCTCCATATATGGCTGTAATTTCTCATCTTTGTAAATATAAATTAGAGAGAAGGAGCGTTTGTATATGTCATGTGATGTCTGTTATATATCGGTGAAAATTATCTGCCTGCAAGTTTCAAGTTCGTTAGATTACAGTGCTTTGTTTGATTTAGTGCAAATCTGTATCTGCATACTTACATTGTAAAAGGGAAGTTACTTACATTGTAAAAGGGAAGGAAATCAAATGCTCATTCTTTTTCTAGGTCACCTGTATCCATGGCCATCCTGGGGTACAAAAATGCGACTCATCTTTGCGAGGACAGAACTTAAGATGAAATCGAAGATCTAGGACCAAACTCTTGATTAGGAATCCGATTTAATGTGTTATATAGAAATATAGTCACTTTCGGTCTTTCATAGAAGTTTAATACCCATCTGTGGTGTTTTAATTTGATGATGTACAGATTTTTTGTATTTTATAAGAAATTTATGCAGATTTTCGACCTCAGCAAAGTTACAAAAATCTATTATTAGATCTAAGAGACTACTAATATATTCTCATGTTAAAATTACCACCATTCGTGCTTGGAAATACTCGTTTTTTTAAGTCATATTCTTGTATAACTTCTACAAGAATCTAAATCGTGTGCTGTCACATAAAAATTTTTACAGTTACTCAATATATCGCCTTTCATCCACAATCACAAATTATTTTATCTTTAGGGCATCTTCCGTATATATTACTTCGAGAAGATAGATTAAATGAAAGAGAAAAGGAACGCTCTGTTATCCTATTTGATTCCGTAGAATTGAGTTCAACGTAGTTCTAAAAATTAAATCCCAACTAATGACTTTCAAGCACTTCCAACAAATACATTCTACGAAAATCATAAAATTTTCTCAACAAACTTCTTTAAATTAGTGTGATGTTGGTCAGATCTTTTGAACCTCGTAGGATAAACGTTAGTATTTGTGGAACTTTTTTAAGTTATCTGTCAATCAGAGTTCTCATGTGTAATGAAATACACTCATAGTAAATATACGACTATTTGGTAGGACTTTTGCTTATTGTAAAAGAGTTCTTTGAGAAAGTTGCATTTGCTAACTTCCTTTCAAAGCTCTTCTGGCCAAACAGAACACTTTTAAAAATCGTCCAAATAGGTTCAGAAGTAATTTTTTAGTCTCATAATCAATTTTTGACTTTTTATAAGCCTTCCAAAAATGCCCTAGGTATAATTAGGTAAATCCTTTTTTCACGAGTCAGTTGAATTCATTATTACATCCACTGAAGGTAGAAAGCAACTTCCCGTAATATCGAGTCTCCTCCTAGTCTCCTCGGATAGTAATGATTATAAAAATTATATCTATAGTGGCTCCTGAAATTACGAACATAGTTAAGGCATTTTACGAGATTATTTTATCAAAATCAGATTACCAAAATGAGTTGACAAATTATGATTGGATGGTTGGAAAATGTTTTTGACCCAACAACCAATGAAATGTTGTCAAGTGTTAATCTGACACAATCCTGATAAAATCAATTTGGTAATGTAGCACAACTCTTAGGAAAAGTTTTACAAAGTAAAATCCCAGTCAACAGCAACTGGCAAGAGGGAGATCGATGATCAGAGGCGCAAGTAAAAAATGCGAGATTAATTCCTGCACTCAAAACTACAAACATTAGTCGCAGAAAGAATATCAAGAAAGGGACTTGCACGTGAGACCTCGCATTCTCAGGTCCTCAACCTCAATGCACTTCAACGTAACATAATTTTAACCATCTGAAAATAATCTGGGACGACACATTCCACTCATAGAACACTCGGACGGACCTACCACCAAATATTAAATCCTTAGCCAGGAATTAACACCGTTCTTTTCTCATTGCTGAAATATGTGCAAAAGCAAGAAAATGCAGCAAAATACAAATTGGAGTAGATAAGGATAACAAATAGATTCAATTTATACCTCAACTTGCTCTTGAATAGGATTTCTTCTTACAATGTTTGTGGAAAATGGTATTCTCTGCTTTTTCCTGCTTGGGGCACTTTGGAAAAGTTCATGCTTTTCTTCTGTTCTTGATCAAAGTCCTCTATGGAGCCCAATCAACTGAAGTGGGCCCTTGAGCCGTATAGCCATGGCGTAGGTGAAGTAACCCAGTCCTAGTGTGGTTGAAGCAGGACAGTAGGATGAGTTCCTAAAAAAAATCGCTCCATAAGCTAATTGAGAAATGAGAATCTCTCTCTCTCTCTCTCTGAGCCTCCCTCAGGCGTACCAGGACAGGGGGATTCTTCTCCTCCAATATTCACCCCATGGGGGTTGTGGGGATGAAGAAGTCATGCATTAGTTTTTTCAGGCAAGCTTTTTAGCAAAGGATAAGACTAGTGCATCTACTTCACTCTAGCTCGATGCTGGCAATCGCTGACCATCCTATATGAAACCCTTACTTTCCTTTGGTAAGCCACAAGAACGGAAATTCAATATTCTCTCTCGTACAATCCCCTCTAATTGCCATAAATTCCATTTGCATGCGATACTGATGCGCGTTGGAAAAGGTCAAATAAATGAAAAGGAGAAAGATATATACTTCTCATTTCCCTCCTCCAATCTGTATGTAGCCATGTCCAGTTCTTCTCTACTTCTTCGTAGGCTTAGTAATTAACTCAGCAAATGATTTTGACCTCGAATACAAAGGAATATATCCCGAGCTCTTTTCTTCCTTTTTTTTTAAAACATGGGTGTCCGAACCAATTTACGCCCACTTCAACTAATTCCACGGGACCCTAAGTTTACAACCGGTACTCACCTCAGCAGCTCTGAGGGAACTCGAACGGGTAATTATTGGAGAACAAACCTAAGACCTAACCACTAAACCACCCCTCTGGATTACATTATAAGCACTTTAACTTCAGTATGTTTCTAATTCCCTAGTCCAATCCACTTGTTCCCACTTTTCCACACCACCACTGACATCAGTACCTCAACATCGACCACCACCATCCCCACGTCAAGAAAACAGACAGATAAATGGGCATCGTGATTTCAAAATAAGAACTCTATGGTATCTTAAAACAGGCCTTTTGCTAATATCTTTAACAGGTGAGCAACATCTCATTGAGCAATTTTTGGGGGGAAAGACAAATTATCCCCTCGCTTAGCTGATCTCGCACTAATTGGCAGGATCACTTCTGTAAAATACCTAATCACGGACCTGGCACTGAGCTATTTGCAGTTAAATCTTTCTGGCAACCGGATGAAGAATCCTATTACTCTACTTGTTGACAAGGATTGAAGTGTGCTAATTCGTTTAACAGGATATATACAATATGTTCTGCATTCCCCATTAAAGAAAATCAAAGGTATAAGATTAGAAGACAAGACGCACCATATCTTGCCAGTAATAAACAAGCAAAAACAACTAAACAGTCAAGTTAATGAGTTACATTATTATTGAAGATTTCTAATTGAGAGTTTATTATTTACAGTAGGAGAAACCAAATTACATTCATCCACCAAATTTACAACAAGCCAGTACAAAATGTTCCAATTAAAGAGAAGATGTAAAGCAGAAATTTCATTAATACCATAGAAAATCAACCCAATTAAGGATCATAATTACCACCACCACCAGGAGAGGTACTTGGGGAAGCTTCCATTAGACCAGCCTCAGCCACTCTCTTCTTCCTCTCCTCCTCGTACTCGGGATCATCAGTAGGCAACTCAAACCTGCAAATGGGACACGAATTTCGTGAAACCAACCATGGGATAATGCAGTCCCCATGGTACTCGTGTCCACAGGGCAACTTCTTCACCATATCTCCCACATTCAGTGAATCTTTGCATATAGCACATGCGAGTAAGGCTTCTTCCTTCCTAATCACCATATTCTCCAAACCCTCCACCGCCTCTTTCGAAGCTGGGGGCGCCCCACGCCTCCCTTCATTATCATTTTCGACTAAATTCTGCAACACAACTTCGTACCCCGCAGCATCCACGTAATCCCCCGGGTTTCCGATAAAAGTATCGGATTCTGGGACATGAAATCGCAGTTCAACCGAATGGTCTTCGATTCCCATTAAAATCTCGGCCCAGTCAAGAACCCTGTTGCGCCTTGTCGCAGCTCGAGCGGCGAAGTCTCTGAGACGAAGCTGGAGAAAATCTCGTCGCCTCCTTCGCCTGTCATCCTCCTCTTCACCATCGCCGCGATCCTCAATCACTTCATTCTCCTGGTCACTATCAGACAGATCTTGATTCTCGTTATCCCGCTCACGATTCACATATCCATCTTCATTCCGCACTTCAACGGAATGTTCGCCTTCGCTGTCGTCATCATCTTCGCCCTCTGCGGCGTTCCATTCGCCGATCTCGATGCGTAAATAGTCATCATCAGTTGGATCGACATGCTCGGATGGAGGAGGAGGGGGAGCATCTTCCTCATGAGAATCCCGAACGATACGACGAATGTCCTGTCGAAACCGGTCGAAGAAGAGTTCGGGGGAGCGGAAACTCGGCACTGGAGTGGAATTCATGGCTACGGCGGAGATGGATTCAACAAAGCCATTATTACACTCCTTACAGATGACGTCGGGAAGATCCTCCAGGGTTTCAATTAAGACCCGCTTTTCACAGTGATGGCACCAGTGATGTAAGGAGTTGGGATCCACCTCGTTTACTGCAGGATTCATGTCCTGGTTTCGGGTCGGGGATTGAGTTGATAAATTTTCCGCCATGGATAAGCTTTCTTTGTACTTTCTGTTTTCCTTTCTTCAAATAAGAAAAGCGCCTCCGTGCGAGTCGGAGACGACTTAAAAATGGGAAATTTCAATGGGAGTCACCTAAGCTTATTTTTTTATTGGTCATTAAAGTTTGATACAATTAGATTTTAACTACATAATTTATACTTTTGTTACAAATCGACCAATTTTTCTTTAAATTGTTGCAAAAATTTCAGCAATATTTTTTTTTTCTTGGGAACTATAAAATCGTGTTACCAAATTCCACATGAGTTGTTTTAAAATGAAGGACTTCTCATAGTGTCAAATGATATATACTCTTGACATATTTTGTCGTTCACTGCACAAATTCTGCAATTTTGCGATGTATGGTTGCATTTAGCCCCTCGTTTAACCCCCAATTTATGGAAATGAAAATGTGTGGAATAATTATTTTTTGAAAATTGAGTGGTTAAAAAGGAATGAAAGTTTTCGATTTACAAGTTATTATTTTATCGAATATTGTGTGATTGAAAATAAGATATAGAAAAATGGAATGTAATGAAATAAAATTTAATAGAAGCCAAACGAGAGCTTACTAAGCACTTGTTTGAGCCACATTATTTTCTTTAAAATACGTTTTTGAATAGTGTATTGATGGAAAATGTGTGGTTAAAAAATGAAGAAAAATTTTGTATTTGCGGGTATTATTATTTTAATGAAAAATGTGTGGTTGAAATAATATCAAATTATCATTTAATAATATATTTTTTTAAAAAAAGTGGTTCAAACACGACTTCTATAAATTAAAAATTAACCACTCATTTCAACTTGGGAAAAAGGCAGAAGCAATGATTGAGATCAAACGCGTTACGCGTTTATTTTTAACTTTTTCGGAATTTTTGGTAAAGGTTCAACCTTAAATTCCAACAATTCTTTACTGGAAATTATATCACATTACATTTCATTTTTTTCTTTCTTATTTTCAACCACATAATTTTTTATAAAATAATATTAATCATTCTCCTGGTCACTATCAGACAGATCTTGATTCTCGTTATCCCGCTCACGATTCACATATCCATCTTCATTCCGCACTTCAACGGAATGTTCGCCTTCGCTGTCGTCATCATCTTCGCCCTCTGCGGCGTTCCATTCGCCGATCTCGATGCGTAAATAGTCATCATCAGTTGGATCGACATGCTCGGATGGAGGAGGAGGGGGAGCATCTTCCTCATGAGAATCCCGAACGATACGACGAATGTCCTGTCGAAACCGGTCGAAGAAGAGTTCGGGGGAGCGGAAACTCGGCACTGGAGTGGAATTCATGGCTACGGCGGAGATGGATTCAACAAAGCCATTATTACACTCCTTACAGATGACGTCGGGAAGATCCTCCAGGGTTTCAATTAAGACCCGCTTTTCACAGTGATGGCACCAGTGATGTAAGGAGTTGGGATCCACCTCGTTTACTGCAGGATTCATGTCCTGGTTTCGGGTCGGGGATTGAGTTGATAAATTTTCCGCCATGGATAAGCTTTCTTTGTACTTTCTGTTTTCCTTTCTTCAAATAAGAAAAGCGCCTCCGTGCGAGTCGGAGACGACTTAAAAATGGGAAATTTCAATGGGAGTCACCTAAGCTTATTTTTTTATTGGTCATTAAAGTTTGATACAATTAGATTTTAACTACATAATTTATACTTTTGTTACAAATCGACCAATTTTTCTTTAAATTGTTGCAAAAATTTCAGCAATACTTTTTTTTCTTGGGAACTATAAAATCGTGTTACCAAATTCCACGTGAGTTGTTTTAAAATGAAGGACTTCTCATAGTGTCAAATGATATATACTCTTGACATATTTTGTCGTTCACTGCACAAATTCTGCAATTTTGCGATGTATGGTTGCATTTAGCCCCTCGTTTAACCCCCAATTTATGGAAATGAAAATGTGTGGAATAATTATTTTTTGAAAATTGAGTGGTTAAAAAGGAATGAAAGTTTTCGATTTACAAGTTATTATTTTATCGAATATTGTGTGATTGAAAATAAGATATAGAAAAATGGAATGTAATGAAATAAAATTTAATAGAAGCCAAACGAGAGCTTACTAAGCACTTGTTTGAGCCACATTATTTTCTTTAAAATGTATTTTTGAAGGATTGTGCTACATGTACAAACACATTTGTACTAAAAATTTTACACACTCTCACAGTAAAATGGTAGGGACCACATGATCGAATTTTTTAATGCAAAGGGGGCCCGCATGTATGTGAGAGTAAGTAAACCATTTAGTCAACCAAATTTTGTACAAATAATTTTATCCATTTTTGAATAGTATGTTGATGGGAAATGTGTAATTAAAAAATAATGAAAAGTTTTGAATTTGCATGTAATATTTTTGATTGAAGAATGTGTGGTTGAAATAATGTTAAATCACTGTTTAACAATATATTTTTTTTGAAATAATTTGGATCAAATAAGGCCTAATTGAGTGATCAAATTGGGATAAAATCACGAGTCAGATGATCAAAGTAAAAAAAATTAAACTCCTATTTGACAATTATTATTTGGGAAATATAATGTTTTGAATAGTGATTGTGTAGTTAAAATAAAGAAAAAAATTTAGGTTTATATGCATAATATTTTATTGTGTAAATACGTAATTGAAAATGTGTACGTAAAAAAAAAAAAAATTTAAACAATAACTAAAGTTCTATGACCAATATACACATAGACCTAAAATGAAACTCTCTGTTAATGATAAGATAAATGAAAATTTGGACCACTGAATGCGCAGTTTGTTAACGACTGGGTCTCCTTTCGAATTCAGGTGTACTGAAATTGCTTTTTACGTCTCGATATGCGTAAAGTCGTTGTCAATGTAGAAAATTAGATAATAAATGCAAGGAGTTTTCAGCCAATATTCTATTTGGAAAAATATCTACTATTTTCAATTATTGACAATATATTATTTAACAATTGCACCACATTTTTAATTGCATAAAAGTCCATGATCTTTAACTATGATTTATAATGTGTCCTCAACTTTTTCATTGAATTTTGATTCGTAACATTTCTTGTCCTTAAAACGATAGTTTCTTTTCAAAATTTTGTTAGAGAGAGTTAAACGATTAATTTACCCATCGTATTTAGAAATAAATCAAACAATAAATACAAAATGACGGTGATGTTTGTCCCTCATTTTAAATGCCTCTATCATATTATTTGTATGAAAACTGTCAGTAGGGACATGAAGTGCTAATAATGTTAAAAATAAAAATGTGATGAGAAAAGGTTAAGGATATAAATTTAACAAAGCATTAAGGTTTATGACTTTAAATGCAAGTAAATATAGTGTATACTTTTGTCTCACATTAGTCAACTCCACCTCTCCCATTTACTTTCTCCCTATCAAACCACCAAAATCTCTATGAAAATCAATGTCGATTGTCCTCATAAAAAACATCGATCGTCGTTATAAAGAAAAATCGTTTGTGTATTTCAAGTTGTTCAAATGTTCTTCATCTATTTTATGGTTTAATTTCATCCATGGCCTCCAAACTTTCTACTTAGTGCACTTTGATCATCTAACTTTTCGCTTAATATCACTTAATATTGTCTCCAATACGATATTGCTCCGGTACAATATAGTTTAATTTAATCCAGAATAAGTACAAATGCAAAATTTTAGAATACTACATTAATAAAACAGTTAATCGTCCTTTATGACATAACGGATCAAAACGACATTATCTATCAAGTAAGTCATTTCTTCAATTTTGATGCTTTTTCCACACAAATCCTTCTTGACGTACGGATGTCAACTTTGTCTTAAACGACATTTAAAACAACAATGTACATAATTTTGACAATTTATTTGAACATTAAGTACATTCCATTCCAAAACATCTTTCAAATATAAGAAGCACTATCATTGTTACATGCCATCAATAAAAGTATTCAGCAATATATACAAATAATTCTATTGCATTCTTCTCTTCATTATTCAACAATATCCTTCTTAAACAATATTCGATAATTGATATAGTTTTAAACATTATTAACAAGTTACGAACAAACCAAAATGTATAATCATTTAAAGCCCCACACCACTTTTGTATTAAGGAAAGCTGATTATTTAGCCCTTGTTTGATCCCCATTTTTTGTCAAAATATATTTTTCACTCACCTTTCCCTTTTTTTTTTTTACTCAATCACACATTATTTAATAAAATAATATTACACACAAATTCAAAACTTTTCTTTAGTATTCTTACCATTTGGACATTGGACTTCATTTTATCTACTGCATGTTAGCAAGATAGAGCATACTGAGATTAGTGCATCGATTTTTCAGGTATATGTAATCTGAGAGGGTGTTTAATGGGGAAAATTAAATTTTTTTATTAGATTGTAATAGAAATTTTTAAAATGTGTGTTTCAAAAGTTGTAGGACCTATAAAGACGTGATTGATATTAATTTTTTGACTTTGACTTAAATAAAAATTAGATTTTAATCTACACCAAATATATTTTGAATCATACCAAGATTTTAGTTGTTTTTGCAAAAGGGTACAATTGACATTCTCCATTTAAATTTGACTGTATAAGCAAAACTTACTAAGCCCCGTTTGATTCTCATTTTTATCAAAACACATTTTTCTCTATTTTCTTGTTAACTACACATTTTTTATTAAAATAATATTACACGTAAATCAAACACTTTTTCTTATTTTTCATCAATATATTCTCTATCAATCTACTATTCTAAAATTCATTTTTTTTTTATAAAAATTGGTGCCAAACACCCTCTAAAAAAGTATGCACCATTGATATTTGGACGCGTTTGAAAAGGCCTTTATTTATATCATGGTAAGAGAAGAAAAATTGTATTTCAATTTTCAAATAAGAGATCATGTGTGTCTACATTATTGGTTGAATTTATTTTATAAGCTCTTTATGCCGACTTAGACTTCTATTTTGCTAATTGTTTGGTGTGTTGGTCTCTTGATACGGTAGAAGTTCTCTAGGGATATCAACGATTTGAGTCGAAATTTTAGGCTTGGGCTTGATTCGAGTAAAATTATCGAGACTTTTTTTGGGTCCGAGCTCAGCCAAAAAAATTAGGTTCGACCCGAGGTCTGATCCGAACCAAGCCAAGCAGGCTTGGTGCTTTGGGGTTTTTCCCCCAATAAACATGCCATGTTTGGTAGCCCGCCTTTAAAATAAATATTTTTGTATTTTTTTTAAATATAGGCTTGTGAGACCGAGCCAGCAAGCCGCACGGGCCGACTCGGGTTTTGCCTGGCATTCCAAAATGAGGCTCGATTCTTTCGAACCTCGAGTTTTTTTCGAGCCGAGCTAAGAGCGGCCCTAGCCGATGAGCCTGATTGCCATCCTTGGGTGTCAATGTCAAGTTATGAGCAAATTGGTTAACTCGAGCGAAACACTATTCTTTTCACATTTTCTCATTGCTTAAGAAAAAAGCTTGTTATTTTTCATCAAAATAGTTTTCAATAAATTGCTTAACAGGAGAGGAGAAAGCATTTATTATTTACATGAGTGCTCTTCTGTCTACTGTAAACATTAGATTAGTCCTAATGATATTTATTGCTTGAAGTACTTATATTTATTGTTTTCTCTTCGTGTTATTGTCATTAAATCGAGTGAATTGTTCAAATGGTTACCGAACATTGCAAAAGATTCAAAGGGTAACTGAACTTTAAAAATTATCTAAATAGTCATTGAACTTTGCAAAAGGTTTCTACAGAATCAGTGAACTTTAAAAATCACCTAAATGATCACTGAAGTTTGCAAAAGGTTTCCCAGGAGTTATTGAATTCAGTGACCTCGTAAAAACATTTTACAAATTTCAGTGACCTCGTGAAAATTTTTTACAAAATTTAGTGACCATTTAGGTGATTTTTAAAGTATAGTGACCTCGTAGAAATATTTTACAAAGTTTAATGACTATTTAGACGATTTTTAAAGTTCAGTGACTCCTTAAATTTTTTTTTACAAAGTTATGTGACCATTTAGACAATTCACTCTATTAAATCCAATCCATTCTTTCTTCATGGGTTGACTAGCTATTAGTCTTTCTTGGCATTTTTAAAATTCATGGTTTGACTAGCTATTGGTTGGTCGTTCTTAGCAGTTTTAAGTTTTGTATTAAAATTCGTAAATATTTAGAATTTATCCATCCCTTCTCGTCAATTGTGGGTAGAAAAATAAAAATGGATCAATTCCACTGAGTTACCTAGTAATATTTGTCAAACCTCGTGCAGAGATTTGAACATTTATACTATAGTGCTTTTTGACTATCAAATACTAAGCATCAATTAAATAGAATAATAAACAACATTTAACTTAGTTTTAAGTTAAAATCATATAATACAATTTTTACTATTAAACATGTAATGAGGTAGATTTGATAAAAGCACCCAAATCGAGCAATTTTCTTATTAAGGGCTTGTTTGGTAGTAATTATGAGAATTGATTTTTTGACCGTTAAAGAGAAAGATAAGTCTCATCTGTGAGTATGAAAATAAAAAATGATGGTTTGAATAATAAAATAACGATAAAAAATTGATTTTTTAAAATAAAAAATTGCTACCAAACAGAGGCTAACGCTGTTATGTCGGTATCCAAATTTCAAAAAGTTACATTAAACTTTCAGTTTAAAACAGAAGTCTATGTAGTATTATTTTTAAAAATTATGACTCTATACCTAACGGCTAAGAGGAAAATTACATTCAATTAATAATTGAATCCATCCATGTTAACTAGCCCTTCTTGAACCCCGAGTTCAATTACCACATTGATTTGCTGTTTGGATTTTGCTAAAAATAAAATGTTCACTATATTTTTTTTGGTAAAATGTGTGTGAGTACAAAGTTAATTAAAGTTAAGAATCTCATATACTTTCCGTCCCATTTATATATGTTGATTTAGTTTTTCACAACGATTAATGTTATTGAAAAAATAATTTTTGTAAAAGAACTTTTATAGTTCATCCTTATTTATATTTGTACAATTTCAAGTAAATACAAAAAATTGATTATAACTAAGCAAATTAAATAAGAATATATTATTAAATAAACAAAACTAAACATTCTCAATAAATAAACCGGACTATATAATTGAAACAAGAAAATGAGAAAAATCAACCTATATAAATGAGACGAAGGGAATAAAATGTATAATTATAATTAATTGTTTACTTTGACCCAAAATTTTTAAACTTTTAAGAAAAAAGTTTGATAATAGTAATTACGTAGTAATCTAAATTAAAATCAACAATTAATTTCAATTTTATGAAATTCACAACTTTTTAAACGTTTCATAAACTTTTAATAAAAACTTAAATTTTATCGGCTCCATATTTTAATCCAAGTTAAAGTTAATAATTAATTTTAATTATATATTTCATGTAATTTGAAATTTTTTAACAATATATTTCATTAATTTTAAACAAAATTTATTAAAATTTTGAATTTAATCCCCGGGCTCAACGGGAACAAATGGACACACCAATAGGCAGTAGTATCCTGTTATCCGTGGTGCAGTAGACCATACTGCAACGTAAAAAACCCGTTTCCAAGTCTTCCTATAGAGTATTCCAGAACCCCAGAGTCCTCCACGTCTATTAAACCAGCAATAACCAATCAACTCTCGCCACGTTGTAACGAACCAACATTTGCCGTCAGATTCTCCACGCTGGCAAATCTACACCAATCAACCCGCTCGAACTCGTAACACTCCTTGCAACGTCAAGAGTATAAGATCTCCATATCTATATATGCTCACTCACTCAGTCCAAAACCAAATGAAAAGAATTTGAACGAACTCGCTAATCTGAAAATTCTCATCAAATTGCAGTATGAGGAAGTGGACAATCCCTTTCGTTCTGTTTCTACTATGTCTTCTGTTTCTCCTTCCAGATCAAGGTACTTAATTAATCTCTCAATCGTATTCTGATTCTGATTTTTTAAGTTTAATAAACCTTAAAATGTGAGAAGAATTCTGATTAGACATTGTGAGTTTGGATCTGAATTTGTTTAATGTGTACTGATTTTATTATGTAGGAAGGAATATACAAGCTCACGCGGAAAGTGACTCCGACGCGCCGGTAGATCCGCCGAAGGTGGAAGAAAAGATGGGCGCTGTTCCGAGTGGTTTGTCCACAGATTCCGATGTAACTAAAAGGTTAGTGGCAGTTTTACGGAATCGTTGTTTAATTCGAATGTGTTGAAGAGTGTAGAGATGCTTATATACGTTCGGGATTTAGGGAAGCTGAGTCGATTTCGAGGAGATCTCTTCGCGCAAATGCGGAGAAGTTTCAGTTCCAGGCGGAGGTGTCTCGGCTTATGGATATTATTATCAACTCTCTTTATAGTAATAAGGATATTTTTTTGAGGGAATTGATCTCCAATGCTTCTGATGTAAGATTTTTTTTTCTTTTTCTTTTTTTGATTTTTTTTGATCATTATTAGGTAGTGGAGAGTTGTATTTAATGTTAATTTTGTTAGTAATTCAGGCACTGGACAAGATTAGATTCCTGTCGCTTACTGATAAGGAAGTTTTGGGTGAAGGCGATAATGCTAAGCTCGAGATCCAGGTCAGTTTTTTGCGATCAAAGTAGTTTAATACTAACTAGCTTATGTTCCAAATATCTATTTGATACAGAAATTTTGATATTATGGTTTCATATATGAAGTTTTTAGTACCGAATGGATGTCCGTAATTAAGCAAATTTCTATATGAGAAGTTTTGAGGAGAATATTAAAGAAAATAAATGTACATATTTATATTATTTTCTAGAAATCTGGTGACCTTAGGAACCTAAAGCTAATGATTTGTTCAACTGCAGATTAAGTTGGATAAAGAAAAGAAAATACTTTTTATCCGGGATAGAGGTATAGGCATGACAAAAGAAGATTTGATCAAGAATTTGGGAACCATTGCAAAGTCTGGAACTTCGGGTACTTATATCTTGAATTATGGATGCATACCACTTATGATTTGTAAATAGGTAAAGCATGTTCTTTTTCCGGTTGGTTGACTGAATTATGTTGTCTATACAGCATTTGTGGAGAAAATGCAGACGAGTGGAGATCTTAACCTTATCGGTCAATTTGGTGTTGGATTCTACTCTGTGTATCTTGTCGCAGACTATGTAGAAGTTATCAGCAAACACAATGATGATAAACAGTATGTTTTTTATTTTCCATCCTTCTCAAGAAGGGAGGTTATTTTGGATTTAAGTAATAGTTCATAAACCTGACTGGTGCAGGCATGTGTGGGAGTCGAAGGCTGATGGAGCTTTTGCCGTTTCTGAGGATGTGTGGAATGAGCCACTTGGTCGTGGAACTGAAATTAGATTGCACCTCAGAGATGAAGCTCAGGAGTATTTGGATGAGTACAAGTTAAAGGTGGGTAGACTTATTTGTTGTTTTGTTTAAATTACAGTATCATTGTAATTTAAATGTCAAAGTTAAAACTTTAATCCCCTGTTTGACTCCTTTAAATTTAAAAAAAAAAAATATTGTTTTGAATAATATTTTTTGGAGAATGTGGTTAAAAAGTAGGAAAAAATTCTGGATTTACGTGTAAAATATTTTATTTTGTGAATATGTGGTTAAAAATGAGCATGAAAAATAAATTAACTCAAAGTACATGATGTCAAACAGGGCTAATTTTAACCACACATTTCGTAGGACCCTCAACTACCATTCACTTATCCACCAATCATTTTAATAAATTTATATTTTCTCAAAACAAGCACTGAATATGTTGTTTTGGTTTTCTGTTGCTTTTTGGTTCTTGCCTTTCCTACAATAAAGTCAGCTGATAACCGTTATCATATACTACTAACAGTGACACATCCGTTTTATATTTCCATCATCGTGCTTTAATTGCAACTTCATCTTCTTATGGGATTGAGAATTATAATTGTGAACAAGTTGAATTGAGCTGATCCTACTTCTGGGAAAGGATCCAACTCTAATAGCAGGATATCACACATTTTAATCCATGATGACTCAAATGAGCATACTCTGCCTACAATCTGTTTCAATAATCTACGATAGGTTTAGAAATTGAAGTTATCAATAATTATGAGATGCCGAAATCTGAAGAACATAAGAGGGGAAATGAGGACAAGTGGTGGTGAGAATGGGACCAATCAAGAGTGGGAATTTGTAAAATTTTACTTTTTAGCAGAGGTAGTAGTGGGTGCTACAAAACTGTGCATCGCTTGGTGCTATACTCATTACAGTGCAATGGCCTAGGGTGGCAAATTATGCCATCTACACATGGAAGGACGAGTTGCAATGAATTATGAGAATAACATTATAGTTACCCTGGCTGGTAATGAGCTTTGGTTGTTATATGAAAGATTATGATAGCTTTTGTCCTTATTTTGCAGTGTTACTTAATGAACGACGTAAGTTTGACATTTGAACCTTCCTCAAATGCAAGATAATGAGAAATTCTAATTAGTGACTTTGGCATCTTATTCTATTGAATTTGGAATAAGTGGCTTGCTTCTTGATTGGATCTATTGCTTGTTTATTGTAACTTGTTTTAAGTTTATTGATCAGAGGCAATTTTTATTAACACATTTGTAGGACATGAATATTCAATCTACTTCCTGCACACTTATAATACCATATTCTACATGTGTCTGTTTCTCTTTATATTGTATTATTTTGTTTGAGCGCCATGATATAATTCCTTAAATGCCTGTGATTGTAGGAATTGGTGAAGAAATATTCTGAATTCATCAACTTCCCCATACACCTATGGGCTACCAAAGAAGTTGATGAGGAAGTTCCTGCCGATGACGACGAGTCCAACGATGAAGACGAAACATGTATGCATGACCTGCACATCTTCTTGAAAGAAGTGCACTTTTATATTGCTTATCTGATGTGTAATCGGACATGTTATCTAAATTGATGTGTTTGTTATTTCATAATCATTTGCTCATTGCAATCCACAATGATATGACCAGCTGAAAGTAAATCTTCCGAGGAGGAGGAGGAAGAGGAGTCTGATAAAGAAGACGACGAGAAAAAACCTAAGACAAAGACAGTAAAGAAAACAACTTATGAGTGGGAACTTTTGAATGACGTGAAAGCTATATGGCTACGAAATCCAAAGGAGGTGACTGATGAAGAATACGCTAAATTCTATCACTCACTTGCCAAGGTAGTTTCCACACGTTTCTGTATAAGTTAATTCCTTGGTCGTTTCTTTATTCTGTTAGAACAGTGACTTACACTTGATCGACATTTTAATTGCTTTTGACAGGATTTTGATGATGAGAAGCCTCTAGCATGGAGTCACTTTACGGCAGAAGGTGATGTCGAATTCAAGGCTGTGTTGTTTGTGCCTCCTAAGGCTCCTCAGGATCTGTATGAGAGCTACTACAACTCAAACAAATCCAATTTGAAATTATACGTCAGAAGGGTCTTTATTTCAGATGAATTTGATGAACTTTTGCCGAAGTATCTGAATTTCTTGAGGGTAATTTGTGTTCTCTCAGAGATAGTTCTTGTGAAAATATTGTACAACATATTTGATAATTCTCTTAATACTTGGCCTATTAATTGAATAGGGTCTTGTTGATTCCGATACCTTACCACTTAATGTATCGAGGGAAATGCTACAACAACACAGTAGTTTGAAAACAATCAAGAAGAAACTCATCCGCAAGGCCCTTGATATGATCCGCAAACTTGCAGAGGAGGACCCCGATGAATCTAATGACAAAGACAAGAAAGGTATGACATGCTGAAATAGATGCTTGTTCCACCTTTAGTTTTCCACTTCACAAAATTTAAAGCATTTGTGGCTTAATTGATCTCTGGGAATCTCTGCAGACATTGAAGAATCTGGTGACAGCAATGAGAAGAAAGGTCAATATGCCAAATTCTGGAATGAATTTGGCAAGTCAATTAAACTTGGTATCATCGAGGATGCAACTAACAGAAACCGCCTGGCGAAACTTCTCCGATTTGAGACGTAAGCAAATTTATTGTCCATAATTTAATTGCACTGCAACTCTCTCCAAAATATATTGTTCTAGAGAAGTAATTTGTTTAATTTTCCTTTGCAGAACAAAGTCAGATGGTAAATTAACTTCACTAGATCAATACATCTCAAGAATGAAGGCAGGACAGAAAGATATCTTCTATATTACTGGAACAACCAAAGAACAGTTGGAGAAATCTCCGTTCCTCGAGAGGCTTACAAAGAAAAATTATGAGGTATGTGGCGTCTAAGCTTTACTCGTTTGAAATAACCTTGTTCCGTGCTTTGCTCGAGTGCTGTACTTTAAATTCTAGGAAATGTTTGTTTTGGGATCTCCCGCAACTGAAATTCTGTTGTACATTCAGGTTATTTTCTTCACAGACCCAGTGGATGAATATTTAATGCAATATCTGATGGATTATGAAGACAAGAAATTCCAGAATGTGTCCAAGGAGGGACTGAAACTTGGGAAGGATTCAAAAGACAAAGAACTCAAGGAATCATTTAAGGAGTTGAACAAATGGTGGAAAAGTGCTCTTGCAAGTGAGAACATTGATGATGTAAAGATAAGCAACCGTTTGGCTGACACCCCGTGTGTAGTTGTAACCTCGAAATATGGATGGAGTGCAAACATGGAAAGGATAATGCAGTCACAAACTTTATCAGATGCTAGCAAGCAGGCTTACATGCGCGGTAAGAGGGTGCTTGAAATTAACCCGAGGCACCCGATCATCAAGGAACTTAGGGAGAGAGTTGTAAAAGACCCCGAGGTATTTTTTAAACTCAATTTCTCATCCATGGTTTAGATTCTCGTGACGTTATTATCATATCCATTAAATGCTCTTTTTTACTTCGGTAGGATGAAAGTGTGAAGCAAACAGCACGACTCATGTACCAAACAGCACTAATGGAGAGTGGCTTCATCCTCAATGATCCAAAGGATTTTGCCTCCCGAATCTATAGCTCAGTAAAAAGCAGTCTCAACATCAATCCCGACGCAACAGTCGAGGAGGAAGATGATGTCGAGGAAGTTGAGGTGGAATCCAGCACGATTGAAGCAGAATCTTCGTCCAAGACTGAGGATTCTCCTACAGATGATGTTGATACCGAGCCTTCTGCTGTCAAGGATGAGTTGTAGATTTATAAGGCCAAACAATGGGCGATCTTAAAGTTGGGATTTCAAATTTCCCATCACTTCAGAAAATTCTTGAAACGTTTCCCGGTATTTCAGGCTTGCTTGTAAGCCTTTAGATTTGTAATTTAGTGTACTGTAAACATAACTGCTAGGAATTTTGTCTTGCTGCATTATGTTTTCCGGAAAAAGTTTGGACTGGTAATGTGTACTTCCATGCAAAGTAGAGTGGTTATATCTCGTTTTTCACTTTTATGAGATGCATGCTTATTATTTGTGCAAATTTTGCCTTTGATAAAAAGTACACAGGTCAGACAAAGCATAGCAAGTAAAAAACAATCGAACTCATATTTTATAAAACCTTGAATCCATTTCTAAATCTTGAAGAAGTTAAGGTTGCAAAGGGAGACAAATATAAAGATGAATAAACTAGAAATTTTTTAAAAAAAATGAAGATTTACCTCCGCCATTGTAACTTATAAGTTGCAAAATCTGAATATGAATGATTAGTATCTTAGATAACATTTTCATATGACGACTTCAACTAAACCTTGAATGGAAAATAATAGTAATATACTAAGTAGAAGTTCAACTAAACCTTGAATGGAAGATAATATTAGTAATATACTAAGTAGAAGATTAATAAATTAACAACTTATTTTAATTAAGTGGTTTGTCGCACAACCTTTTGTAATGTAATTATAAGAACAAACTTAACAAGTTTTTAATATGGTTATAAGAAATAAAAATTAACATGTCAACCAGTTTTTTATTGAAGTGGTTTGGCACACAACCAGGTTAAATTTCTTTGAATCAAAGCATTAAAGTAACAGCATTAGTATCTCTGTTCTTTCAAGTTCCAATAGAACCAATAATCACTAGATTACAATTGTGATACACAATTAACAACATACAATTATAACTGTAAAGTTGAAATCCGTTGTCCATCAAATTAATTATCAATAGGTCATTTGAAATTGGATACTGCTTGTACAACAATTTTTGCTGTACAAGCTTACACCCCTTTCACATGAGGGGGTTCCATTTTAATCGTGGGCCCCCATGTAAGGGGGTTGTATAACTTGTTGTACACGAGAGTGTATATCAAGCAGAGCCCTTTGAAATTAACATATCATTAATTTGGGGTTAGTGTTGAAGTTAACGAGATAAAATTAAGATGACATGTTAATTTAAAAATAATGTGTGAATAATTAATTGGGTGAACAACAAATTGGACAACAAATTTCTGCTCAACTTATACGCACTTGAAAAACAATACCAAACGATCACTAAATTAGAAATGTAATACATAATAGCAACAAAC
>NC_036246.1:12532930-12547383 GCF_002742605.1 Olea europaea var. sylvestris
GTCTTCATTGTATATCTGAAAATTATACTTTATAATTGAAAATTTGAATAAGTAATCTCGCAAACTTCAAGTTGTGAATATATAATAACACCTTACAATCATCTAATGATATAATTATCAGATACATATAATATTTAGATGGTCAACATAGATGGAGGTACGGTCCCATATACCACTTTAATTAATTATGATAAATATAGAAATCTAGTCTCGATTTTAGCTAGTGAAGGTTTATTGGTCTATATGTTCTGAGAACAAGTAACATACGAGCATTCATTATATTTAGAAGGAAAAAGAAATGTTGTTCGGTCTTTCAATTCATATTTTCAATAATTATTCACATCATTATTGATCAGAGTGGTCTCATCTATCATGCCAAATAATAAGAATTTCAGGATGGTAAACTTCATGTTCTATACAATATTTGCTTCAATTGTACTAATATTTAGGAGATTGAGACGAGCACTGGGGCTATGAGGAAGATGTAGATCGATCACCCAACTACATAGAGGGTTTCAACAAGTCTATATATTTTGAAAATAACATGTATTAAGTAACATGATATTGACTCTCTTCAGAATCATCTATCACATTTGCCGAATTTGATATTATATTATGTTAATTATTCTCGCATATCCCCTTCAAGGAGTCATGATAATTTAACTAAATATTTTAATGCACAATAGAAACCCATAACATGTGAGAGAATAAATATTATTTATTATCACTTTCTCAATAGATATAGCCCAAATAATTTTTTATTGATGTAAAACAAATTGACAATGAGCAGGTTAAAGATATCAATATAATGTGCCCAAGTAGTGCCAAGTGCGAAATAATACAAAAATGCAAAATTAAAAGCATATCAATGGTTCAGCTACATGATAAAAATAAACATATAATGTTCAATGCCATAAATTTGTAGGAATGCGATGCGAAATTATTCAGAAATTAAAAAATTTCTTTAATTCAATAAACAAGATTGTCTAGATGTTCAAGTGTATGTTATAACATAAATAAATGATTCGAATTTTTACCTAAATTCAATGGTCAATTTTTGAATCAATTTTAATCACGAACTTCCAAGTTTTTGGATCACGAACTTCTAACTTTTAATTGTAAGAATTTGATGCTTCAAACCTTTAAGTTTTTTATGGTATTCATTAAAATCAAGACTACATCAATGAATGGATACCTTCTTTTAATTAAATTAATAAACTAATTCTTGAAACTGGACAATTGAATAAGATAAAAAAAATATTTATTTTCTCTCTCCAAATTTGAACGCTATGAAATTATGTATCATGATTGTTGTAAGAATTTTATTCAATCCCATAGAATGTTTAGGTTCCATCTAATATTTATTTATAGAGATTGAATAGTTCCAATCCTTGTAAAATAAAAATTCTACATTTAAATAAGAGTTCCAATTAAAATTCAAGTAGGTATTTTAATTATAGTCTAAATCCAAATATTTTACATATGTAGTCATAGAACTTCAACTACAATTATAATTAAGTTTATAACTTTTATATTAATTACAACTAAGTATAGAACTTCACAGTAATTACAATTAACTCCAAAACTATTATAATTATCATAATTAAGTTTCAATACTTTATACAACTACCAAAGAACCAGCTGATCGAACATATATTATACAAACTCTAATAATGAATTTATGTCTAGTCGACTTTAGATCACCCAATCTAATTATTAGTCTTAGCTCTTTCTATTAAAGCAAAATGTTGAACTCTTGGAATATATAAGATCATAAAAGTCAATAAATCTGTAATACTTTCCTCTGACCCATCGTATATGTAAACTTCAATAATTAGATCATATCTTGTCTACCATAAACTAACCAATCTGATTATTAGTCTTTGCCTTTTTCCACTAAAGGCAAAAGACTGAACTTTTGGAATTATATAAATCATATAAATCAATAAATCTGTAATAATTTTCTCTGACTTGTCATATATGTATTTTATTCCAATCCGAGATCCGATAATTAGGTACGAGTATAAATAATCATTTTGTCATTCTGATTATTCTCACTAACTTATGTTTCATTTTTTTCAATGGTTTTGTGAATTAATCACAGATGTCGAAATTTAGCCATCACTAAATATTGAGCTCAAATTTTAATCGTTCAACAAAAAATATTTAAGTAATCACTCTACCCTTTTTTTAGGGTGACAGTTCTCGACACAAATTCGTGTTCTGTATTTTGCCTATTCTCAAGTTTCCAACTTAACAAGATATTTGATCGATCAAAATGATCTTACCTATTGATGAATCAAAGAACCATTAAAAATAATGAGAAGATATACATAATCCTCTCAGAGAATTTAGATGAAATACACAGCGATCAAGTGAAATTTAATTATTTGCATAGTCATGCTATAGAATTAAACACCATACATGGTCCGTTCAATATACTTTAAATGTACCAGTGTTGCTTTTAACTATTTCTGCAATAAGGACAAATTACAAACCTGAATAGTGAATTGATCAATACTATAACTTTCTAATACAAGATGCCAACCATTACATATTAGTTGTGAACAAATTATTTAAGATCAAATATAAATTATATCATACTGTACTTCTCAATGTAAGTATCCAATTTATATTATCACAAGTGATTATAAACACTTTAATTTGCATACTCAATAATATATAAATGTAATAAATAAATTACAATTTATTTATTATAAATTATTATTTTATCATAGTAAAATATACTATATGAGCATACAACCCGACAAAATTCAGCTATCTAAACTTAATAAATGCATAGATAGAGTACTAATGGATGACATACTAGAAGCAATTTCAAACAATGATTTTAAATCCATTTAAAAGAATCGAGAAAACTAATTTAAATTTTTCATCCAATTGTTTTTATTTGGAAACGCATTGAAAACAGGGTCACCATGTCAAAAGAAAAGTCAAACCATGCATAATTAGACAAATTCACATCAAGAAGAATATTTCTTTCTAGCGTCTCCTAAAATTTCATGAAGAGTTATAATTAAGTGCGCATGTTAGATTAGTTCATAAACATGAAAATCACAATAACAATGTCAAACACGCAAAAATGTAATTTTCCTTCTTTTCTAATTAGGGTACTTGAAACGGTAATACAATAACTTTTGAGATTTATTTATTTGGATCTTTTTTCGAGAGTAATAAAATAATAAGGGTATGTTTGATTACATTTATTTTCCATGAAAAATATCAGTTTTCTACTCAAATTCATACTTGGGGTGTTTGATTGCTATTTTTTCCATGGAAAACATTTTCCAACTTTTAAAAATATGCCTAATTTTCCTTATTTTTAAGAAAAATATTTTCCTTAGGTAGAGGTAGTTTTTATTTTCCTTAAAGCAAGGAAAACATTTTCTTTTCTGGGTAATATTTTTCATGTCAATCAAACACACTCTAATATTATGTGTTGGAAAGTACGAATAATGGGTCGCCCATATGGGGTGACCCGACTCGCAGGATTTTATAAGGGTTGAGGGAGTGGTTTGAATTTAGAATTCAAACTCATAACTCTCAAGCAACCACTTAAAACTTCCATATTGAAGTTATGGAAAAGAGGGGAAAAAAGCAAGACATGAGAAAAAAAGGTGAAAAAATTCGTATGGAAATTCACCTCAAAATTGGAAAGTCCCTAGAATCACATTTTAGGCATGAAATCTCATAAGAAACGACACTTAGATTGTGGACAATAATCTCCTTCCATTGTGATCGGGATTTGGATCATTGGAGTACAAGAGAATACAAATTTTGGAGATTTGAAAGTAAAGTGATTCAACCATTCATGTGAAAGCATGCTACGTTTTTCCATCATTGGTATCAGAGCCATAAGGTTGAATTCCTTGCTGTAATTCATGCTTAATTATGCCATTACATGATAGAATTGGGTTATGAATTTTGTATGCAAAGTTTTGAAACCTTATGTGGTATTTAGTATCATCATTTGATAATTTACTGCTATTTGTTCGTTCATCTTCATGCAGTAAGATTAGTATGTTTAGAAAGGTCTTCTCATAAGCTTTCCAACCATATAAAGAATTCAAATTTTAGACTTAAAACGAAGAAGTTATGAGTTTTTGAAATTTGGATGATAATATGAATTTTAAGCGGGAAACTTGGTAAAACCCTGAACTTCATCACGTGATAACTTTTTATACATTAAGTTTCATGCTGTCCATTTGATATAGTTGGATACACCTTCTCGAAACTTTTTTAACGATATAAAGATCATTAATTTTGGACTTGAGACGAGAAAGTTATGCCCTCCCAAAATTTAGATGAAAATCTTTTTTTTTTAGTGAAAATTTGTAAAATCAGAAATTTCATCAGATGATAATTTTTTACACAAATTTTTTTTAATGATGCCCATTTGATATAGTTGGATGGATCTTCTCGAGACCTTTCCAACAATATAAAGAACATTAATTTTGGCCTTGGAATGAAGAAGTTATGGCCTCTCGAAATATTGATAAAAAAAATTTGAAAATTATGTTTTTTTTTTTTTTTAAAGATGAACAATATTTTTTTCCCATTTTTTAGTCTCGATCGGATTTGTTTGGGTCCAGAACACAATCTTAAAAGTTGATATTATGAAATCTGACCACACAGATGAACTCAGAATGTTAAAATTGTTTAGAGGGACGAATTAACGATTTTTTTTATTGAATAAGCGTCGCGAATTGACGTGTAATGGGTGTTCAATGCTCTTTGGAATATAAAATAAAATTACCGTTTGACTTTTTCAAATGAATTTTAGAAAATTTCAAATTGGTCCCTCAAATATTTTTGATTTTTATTTGCAATTAAAATTAATTTTCAAATAATCAAAAATATTTTTTTGGACTCGATTAAATTCTAAATTTTTTATAAAAATTGAGAATATTTGTTAAGCAGTATTTGCCTAGTGGGAGTTTTTTTTTTTTTTTGAAGTGTTTCATTTTTAAATGAAAAATACTCCGAAGATATTTAAAATACCGCATTATATATATGTACATGAGTTGTGTGGGTCTTAATTAGGTTATATGATTCATTGTGACTTGTTTTCAATCTTTTGTGCACATTTATAGATCCGTAGAAGGAATGCTAGAAAACCAAAAGCTATGAAACTTTTTGAAATGTTCCATGCTTATTGATATAAATGAATGGATCTGGAACATGACTTATTGTGGAACACGTAAATGTTTTGGGAGATAAGTTTTTGATGACAAGTAGAATATAATAATTCTAATATCACTTCCCAGTTATTAGGACTCTGTTGCAATCGAGATTTAGATGGGATTGAGAATTTGTAACATAAAACTTAAACGATGTTAGTTTTATTTTTGAATTATAATTGAAGTTATCTTCTGAAAGAATTAATTTGTTATATCATGAAGCATGTCATGATTGGATAAATGTTCATATTTATGTTTTTATTGCATATTATGAAATTATCTAATTGAATACAGCATGTATCATTGTATTGTTACTTGGAAGATTTAGAGAAAATATCACCAAGAACTATTTGATTCATCAACTGAGTGGGAGTTCTGAAATTGGAAGAATTAATGTGATTCTCGCTTAGAATCCATGGAATTTTGCATTATTAAATTAAGTTTATGATAGTGAAACGATAGGATTGCGGACGATGATCGGGAACATAGTGAACTTTCGACTCTTTACCCAACGTTGAACTATTGTAGATGTTAATTTGCATTAATGCAAAATTAAATATGTGCATAAATAGGCATTGATTAAGAATAACATGTCTCTAAAAATCTGATAGATCATGACATCAAAATCTATAGAAATTAACCTTAATAAAGGTGATAAACTAAATGCGATAACATTTGACATTATAAGATTTTAAATGTACTAGAAGGACATGATACTTTAGAGAGCATCAACCACGTAATAAAAGACCTTATGTAGGTCATACTACTCTAGAGAATAAATATCAAAATCAAATTTAGTTGAGTACGGGAAAATGTGAATTTTGGTACTCGAGCATTTAAATTGTTAAGTTATGTTATAGATGATCTTTTTTCTCAAATGTGATTTAGTTGGTGGTTAGCATAGTGTTAACATTTTCATTGGTCACATTAATTTTAGATGAGTAGTAAGTTCAAATTAGTCTTTTCTTAATATATGGAATTTTGGAAGTCATTGTGACTTACAAATTGAAGTATCAATTTTTTTTTATTGATACTACCCGTTATGTGAATTAAAAGATGTGCGACTTGATGTTACTAAGTCTCGAGGACATGCTTGTGTAGCAATGTTCTAGCTTGCATAAGATTTTGAATCTTAAGCATTGAATGAGTTAGAACAAATGCGGGATAGATGTGAGAGATTGGTAAAGGGACCAAGAAGAACTTCAGATAATAAGTGAATGAAAGTGGTTTTGGTAGAGGATCAATGTTATAAACGTTCAAGTGCTTCAACTATATGGTTTGAATCTCTTAGCTTGAAAGTGGTTAAGTTAAATGACATTGCACTTGAATATATTCCTCTTAGTGTTGTTCACGTATCAACACTACACAAATTGGATCTTATCTTGTGTAGATAATGGATTCAAGGGTTAGAAACCCATTTCATATGAGATCAAGAAGTATATTAGTCTATTTTTAAGTATTTACTTGATACGAAATAGATATGTACAAATAGTGAAGATGGAGTAGAGGTTTATATGATTGGTACTACAACTTAGTGTTGCAAAGTGGAAAAATTGACCTCATATTTGATATTGAGATAATATCAAAGACTCCACTAAATTTGATCTCAGTTATTGTTCTTCTAAAAGGGGTCTCTTACTTGAACTTGTATATGATATTTCTGTTCATACTCACAGTGGTGATGTTTATTATAGTTCTGGATATTTGTGCAATGGTTTGAGCTTTTGAGTTGAGAAAACCATTCAAAGATGTAAGAGCTGAACTTCTATAGAATAAATCCATCCAAATTTCTTTGTGAGCCGTGATCAAGACAGATAGAGATTAAAGTTTACTTTTCATTACTTTTATGAAGTCGAGTAGAAAATTAGATAATGGAAGTAAAGATTTTAAGAAATGTTTGACAGCGTGAATCTCTATCACTAGATATCAATGATCTATGTAATGAGAGGAACTCTTATTGGATTGACTATTCTTTAATATCCAATAATTATATGGTCTATTGGATTGAAAGAATGAAATATTGTTGAATATGATGACTGATGAGGTTCAAGATATGCAATTCAAGAAATGTAGTACAACTTACGAATTTGCTTTTGGAAATAGCGTTGGCTAACTACAATATATCAATTAATGGAGTTCTCTCAATGTTGGTACCTTTAAAATATATAAGTTTTGGACACGTAAATAACCGAATATGGGTTATCACAGACTCTTAATGGACTATATATGTTCTCGATAACGAGTGTGGGAACATGAATCTATTGAGAACTAGATGTGTCTCGATGATATACATACAATCCAAAAAGGTACTTAAGTGAAATTTTGGATGAATATCGAGTCAAAAAAAGCGACTTTTGACATATTTTTTAGTGAGAGAGAAAAGATTGGAGAACATCGTTGAAATTGATATTATATGTATTAATGAATCAATTTTGAATATATAAGAGAATATTCAAACTTCTCATTCAAGTGGAAGAAATTTGTTTATGCGTTAAACATATCTATCCAAGTGGGAGCTATCTAAGAACTATCTAATTATGATACTTGGTTTCGAAAGGGGATCTAAGAACCATTTAATATCAATGATTTTTGGTTTTGATGGGAGCTATCTATCCGAGTGGGAGCCATCTAAAAACTATCTAATTTAATGATTCTTGGTTCCAAGTTGGATCTAAGAGCTAGTTCAGAAAATCAGAAGAGGAATTTTGAGAAAAGTGATGGAAGTATATATATGGAGTATAGAATTGAAACCTAATCTAGGATATAGTGAAAGTTTTATTCGGAAATTATGTTTACCAAGAACATTCATGTTCTTGAAAGTTAAGTGAAAGACTAAAGAGTTTCTAATAGATAAAGCTCATTTTTGAAAAAAGTTATTCTCAGTGTGAGTGTATTGAGTTGGATAAATTTTTTCATAACGATGGGATTCACTTCTATACATCAATGCTAGCCGTGATGGTATGTTTAAATTTAGAGTTACACCAAACTGACCCAGAGTTTGTATTTTTATTCTCAATTGAGAAATGATCAAAGATATCAACATGAATCGACTTTTAGATTTCATGTTAAAGGCTTTGTTTTTTAATTGTGGTAACTTTATAGTTACATGCATGGCCTAATACAGTCATCTTGACAGTCGTACTTGAGTTTTTAACAGGGTTAAATCTCGTATAAGAATTTTGTCATATGGGCGAAAATTACTGTATTTGTGAAAAGGTCCGATGATGTGTTGTAATTCTAACTTTGATATTGATGACACTGGATTGTTTAAGCATGATATGGAGTGTATAGAGACCATTTTGAAATGGTTGTCCTCAATTTTTTAAGAGAAAAGACATGGGTTTAGCAAATTGTATGATTTGTGCTAAGAATATTTTTCGTATGTTCTTACTCTATAATAAGAGTTTTATACTATAAATGCTCATGTGAAATTGCAACTGTGATCATATAAGTCTTCATAAATGTCCAAAGATTTCATAAGTGCACAAAAAAATATCCAGAGAATCATATTTAGTACGATTAAGAGTTAGGAGATAGAAGTATACTATGATATATACTTTTTCTAACAATGATCATCCCATGGATCTAATCAGTAGGTATCAATATTATCTTTAGAAAATGTATTGTGATACCTGAAGGGTGCTGCTGTCAATTATTCTATTTCGTTGTCAAAGGAATAATTTATGATTGTAATAGATATACAATTGTTGACTAAGAATGAGAGTTAGTCGAGCACAATTAGTTATTTGACTTGTGCGCTTTTGCTATATAGAGTAGCAAGAAGCATATGTTGTTATGTATATCTTGGCAGCTAAAGAAATTGTTTGGTATGGATGTATTGAGCATTTAATGATACTAGTTGAGAATATGAGATCCATGATAGTTACGCAACTATCTTATATGTTAAGATCTCAAGTATCAAAATAGAACCAAACACTTAATGGTAATTATGTGAGAGACATTAGCAAAGAAAGTGTCTTTGCAATATATCTACGTAAATGATGATATGTAATCATCATACTCTAAAGATGTCTAAAGATATATTTGTTGATAATATGGAATCTCTAGAATTTCGTGGAATATGATTCTTGGTGTATCAGACAAACTCTTGATTGAGTTTTGTGTGCCCATAGATGAACGATTTTGAGTTTATGTGTAATCTAATGTTGAGATTACAAGATAAATGATTTGTATGCATATATAAAGTATGTCGAACGAGTTGAGATTGACTTATTCACACAAGCAATCGCCTCAGACGTTTTAAGATGTGTTGAGATGAGACACAGTGATCATGATATGTACATAATCCAGTCATCTTAATAGTGATCATTTTGTTTACATGATCCAGTCACTTTGATAAGGTATCAAAATGATATTACAACAAGTAATCGAAATGGATTTCGCTATCCATTAAACCCGTTTAGTAGTCAGATCGAGTTCTTGATTTAAGAATGCCTGGAGGAATGAACATAAGGAGAACTCAAGTTAAGTATCAAGGGATACTTGAATTAGGATCTGTACGATGTTATTTGTTTACAAAGAATATGACATACGCCCTAAGAAAGGGAGAAAATATCGTAGCACGTGTTTCATACCGCGTGTGCTTTTACGACCAATATTGGGTAAATGAGTGGATGGATCCCTGTTTCCTCATTGTGTGACACCCTGAGGTTTATGTAACCTCATATATGCCCTTATGACTTTTGACTGTTTCTTGAGGTTTTATTTCAGTGTTGCTATTTTAGCATATTGCCAATGACTATGATTGATTCGGTTTGATGGGGTATGTATAGGAAAGCAGTTGATTTAAAATCGAAGGATTCAAGTAGAAAAGGAAAACTATTTGGACCAATATTTATGTTTGTATTCACCGGCCGAACAATTGTGTTTAACCATTTGGGGTATATAATGCAATTGTGAATACAATGATAGATGCGGAGTTCAAGTATGTTCCACAAATACTCGAGGGATTGGAAATACTTGAATTAATGTTGAAAAATGAGTTTGGGGCATAGCGAGATGTGATGTTCCTCCTCTAGTAGAGCTACTATATATCCCTAACAACTTTATAGTACCGTGAGCTCTAATATTACTCGTTGGTCACACGATTTATTTGTCGTATGAATCTTTGTGAGATAGATCTTGAGAAGAATCTAAGGTGTGACATTTGTTGTCACTTGTGGTTCGAATCAACCCCATCATGTGCGAGTGAGAGATGTTGGAAAATACGGATAATGGGTCCCTCATGTGGGGTGACCCAACCGTTAGGATTTTATAAGGGTTGGATGGAGGTTTGAATTCTTACTGTTCTTTTAGCATAAGTATCTTGATTTATAAATTCGCAAATAAATAATATCCCTAAATGAGATAAAATTATATAATATTTTTTTTTGAGATTTGTACTACTTTAGAATACAAAATATATTACTCGAGAACTGAAACTTATAATGTTATGCTCTTTGGGAGAAATAATATTTTTTTTTAAAAAAAATCATTAATTTGTATAAAGTTGTTCTACGTGGCAAAAATATTCTTCGAGATTTGTATTAAATTGTCTTCTTTCTAAAAATAAATAACATTCTTTTAAGATATTTTATTCTCTGACTTTGTGCTTCTTTAGGTACAACAAAATAAGAAATCGTCTAGACATCTAATAATTAAAAATAGTTCAATATTTTTTTTTAAATATTGAATTTTAAATTTTATAAACTTCCAAGAGTATTAGGACACTAATTTTCAAGAATATTGTACTTAAAAAAAAAAAGTTATGCTTTTCAGAATCAAGTAACAATGCAAGAATATTTCTTTTATTTTTATTTTTTTTATATCAAAATTAGCCACTAAGCTCAGTTACAATGAAATTCTTTCTTTCTTTTTAAGATGTTAGTATTCTCTTTTTTAAATTGTATAACGACAAAGCGGTTTACATTATTTGAACTATCATTTGATTATAGATATGTATTTGTCTTGAATGTGATTTATTATTTCTTATCTATATTCTATACTTTCGGAGTAGTATGAATTTATCATCAATATTCTTGAAGAATATATTATTATTATTATTATTATTATTATTATTATTATTATTATTATTATTATTTTTATCATTATTATTACTGTACCAATATTTCATAAGAACATATTTATTTTTCTCATGTAGAAGCCCAATTTCAAAAATATCAATATTAAAATAAAATATTATATCTCAATATATTGAAAAACCAAATTTTATATCTTATCAAAATATTTTATAAAATTGTTGAGTCATAAGTCTTGAAGAAGACTTTATGTCATTAATATTCAAGTAAATTACTGTATTATTTGTAAGTTTCATGTTCTCTAAGAATATTATATAAACTATAGCCCCTGAAAAGCAAATCATTATAGAATTTATTGTTTCAAAACAATAATTTGTTGTTGCTATTGAAGTAAACAATTACATTGTTATTCTTGTAAAATATTCTTGTCCATGTGGACAAATTACAAATTTAATATTCTAGAACAATATTGTCTTGTTAGCAATTATGATTTAAGTCAAGTCAATATTTTTTTTACTTAGTAGATATTGTACGAGTTAAATATCAAATGTTGATTAGAGCAGGACATTAGTAGATATTTTGGACATATGATATGGATGTTATATTGCTCACTGCCTATATTATTGTTCATTTGGACTATATTGATACAAAATTATTTGAAATTATATAAACGTGAAAGTGAAAATAGACATTTTTGTTCTTTCACTTACTTTGATGTGGTAGTACATTAATTGTCTAATTGAGTTTATCATAGCTTAATGAATAAGAAAGAAAAGAATAATAAAAATTAATATTAACACAATATTAGGTTGTGTAGATTTGATGGAATGCTCTAGAGGATCCAATTTTTGTTACGCAGATGAAAAATTTTTAATAATGTGATCATATGGTCCTCAATATATCAAAAGAAAACTTACTACGCTTCGAATATATAAGTCGTAATATGTATTTTATAAGCATAAGTACAATTGAAACACAAATTATATTGAATCGAAGTTCATTTTTTCAATATTTTATTATTTGGTAAGATCAATTAAACCATCCCTGATCAATAATTATGGCAAAATTATTCAAAAATTGAACAAACATTAATTGAAGAACCAAAAGATACTTTCAATGAATTCCCCACATTGCTTGTTCTTAGGGCATGCCAATCGACATTCACTAACTAAAATGGGGAGCTGAATTCCCAATACTTTTATATATGCAATATGAAGTTTGCGAGGTTATTTACTCAAAATTTAAATTATAAGCATAATTTTTAGATTGTATTGTCTTGATAATGCTAGTGAACCTGAATCTCAAACTTTTGATAAATATGTTGGGATAACGATAAATAATTTGGCAATGATGTTTGTTAAATGTTTCCAATTAATTTTTAATCATGTATTACTCTAATTCTTATCTAAGGAACGCTATTTTATATACAACAATACCTATATGCATCATGTTAATATCAAAGTTCTTCTAATTATAATTGATTTATGATCAGAACATAATATTTTTCATTTAATAATTTTTTATAGTGCAATATATTTAAAATTGCTTCACTGCGGTGCACTAACATGTACATTAAGAATAATGAGAATACATGTTTAACTTGGTTGGATAGATTTTCTCAACATTAATGGAACATATTAAGAAGTTGAAAACAAAAAAACAGAGCGTATTATTGTATTATCTAAATCTTCAAACAAGACAATCTAAACAACAAATTCAAAAGAAATTCATTTAAATACATTTATTGATAAATGTGATTGACGTTATCTGACACATCAACTTTAAATCTTTCAACTCGAATTGAGACAATCCACTAATTTCATATTTGATTTATCTATGACACGTTTAAAGCATGATATCATTTGATTTCGATAAAAATAAAAAATTCAAAAGAAAAACAAATAGTATAGATGGCCCATTGATGAGGCGTATACTCTTATTGAGTTTATAGACACAGCATATTAAAAAATTCAATAGAGATTCAAGTACTTGAAATTAAAAATTGAGATATTTCGATATATTATGTCGTTATAGGAAAATAAAAGAATTGAAAAGAAAACGTTGTTGACAACACATTTGTATATAATATAAAGCTTCATATTATAAAGAGTATAATGCTATTCGTTGTTAGCAATTGTAGTAGTTATATGATATGACAATTTGTTATTTGAGACATTATATTATTATTTGAGATAACAGAATTACAAAAAAATAATGTCTCAAATAACAAGTTGCTATGTAATAAAGACTACCACAATTGCTAATTATGAATAATATTATTATGTTATAAATGATAGATTTTATGACAGTTATATATTTTCCACTTTTATATACCTATACAATTTTTTTTTTAATACAGTATTATCCACCCAAATCTTATACTATTTAATCAATTCTCCCTCGAAGTAAATGTTAAATAGAACAGAATCACATCTTCATCTATCTATAAATTATTAGAAATAATAAAACTTTCAAATATATACAAATATGCTTTTTTTTAGATAAGGTTTCCATAAAATTCTGAATTTGAAAAGAATTTTATGTTGTTTCTAGAGTTTGAATTCACTCCTTCGAAAACAATCGGACAGAATTACCTGAATGCAGGAATTGATCAACAGGATCAGAAATTGTAATTCGAGCCCACCGACTTCACGATGTGTCCTTAAAACGAATTTGCTGCCTTCAATGGTGCTAAAGGCGTCCAGCAATCGTTTTCCAGGATAGAACGAATTTTTCGTCTCCTACGGAAGCAGCACTGCAGTCTGTAGGAGTTCCAACGAACTCAACGAAGTGTTTTTGACTTCGAGACAATATCAGAACGAGAAAGAGGGAAATGAGATTCAAAGCACAGAAAGTTTGCAATGAAAATGGTGTAAATTTTCTGGTAGAAAGGCTGGCTATTTATAGACTTGTTCGTGGCCATTCGAACAGTCATCACCTTTCAGACAAGCCTCAAAAATCCGAACAGACATACTGTTCTTAAAAGTCGTGTCTGTTAAGTCGGTTAACAGTCGGCTAACAGTCGACTGTTTGGTCGGTAAACAGTCGAAACAGTCGACTGTTACAAGAAAATAAAACACCCGGAATAAGCCAAAATTTAAATAAATTTTGTACCCAAGAATTTGACAATTTGGCCCAAAATTTTAAATAAATTTTGTCCAAAAAGTTAATATAGTGTAAAGGCCGCACCGCACCGAACCGGACTCGGGCACGT
>NC_036246.1:12550381-12563364 GCF_002742605.1 Olea europaea var. sylvestris
AAAGGCTGGCTATTTATAGACTTGTTCGTGGCCATTCGAACAGTCATCACCTTTCAGACAAACCTCAAAAATTCGAACAGACATACTGTTCTTAAAAGTCGTGTCTGTTAAGTCGGTTAACAGTCGGCTAACAGTCGACTGTTTGGTCTGTAAACAGTCGACTGTTTGGTCGGTAAACAGTCGAAACAGTCGACTGTTACAAGAAAATAAAACACCCGGAATAAGCCAAAATTTAAATAAATTTTGTACCCAAGAATTTGATTATTTACAATTTGGCCCAAAATTTTAAATAAATTTTGTCCAAAAAGTTAATATAGGTCGTGCCCGTGCCCGAGTCGGCCGGTCGGACGGACGGCGGCGGCGGCGCGCGTGTGGGTTTATGACCGAACCCAATGGGATATAGGTCTTCCCCCTTCCAAAGACTATTGGTACCCCTTGGGGCCCAAACCCAATTCCAAACTTCCACCTTATAAACCACACCAAAGTTTCCTAACTTTCCTATGTGGGATAAGTGTTTGGCAAATCAAATTCTTCCATAATCCTTAGTTTATGTGGGTTACTTTAACGCTTAATATTTCATTCAATTTTAAATGGTTTTCGATAAATAAATATATCACGTTAATCATCTCGCGGAGTAGAACGTGAATATGCTAGGTCCCGTATTATTTAAAAGGTGGGTCCCACTGAAATTTGGGCTCAAAGTTGACCCATTAAACCATTTTTTCCAACATTTTACACTACAAAATTGATATTATTATTTTTTAGAGTTGATTAAATCATAGAAAGAGATTTGTGTGAACATGATCCAACGTAAATTAAATCATAGAAAGAAATTTGTGTGAACATGATCCTACATAATTTGTGAGTAGTCAAACTAGTAAAATCACTTGAATATTATATATATTCTTTATCAATTACCCTAACACTCAATATTCTCAGCCATCAAGGAAGGATGTTGCTTCACGTAAATAATTTTATGTTAGACAAGATGCTTGAGCATTTGACAAAAGTATTCAACATACACTAAATACATAATATTCCCATAAAAAAAACATAATTGAAATTTGAAAAATTTAATGTTGAGGATCCTTGAATCAAGTAGTCGAGTAGCAACACCCAAAATAGAATATTAGATAGGTAGGCAAAGGTGTTGGCCTAGTAGTAACTTGTACCCAATACATCTTCAAATATTATTGATTACACTTCTTATTATAAATTATATGAGTGGTTTGCTAGTCAATCATTCATTGGACTTTATTTGCGGTTTAACTTTTGAAAATTCTCCACATTTAGCCTTTTTGACTAACAAGTTGGGGCATGTCGCATACAATGGACTAAATATAATTGAACAATAAAATAGTTATGTAGTAAAATTTATGTTAACAATCTAGGAAAGTTTCCATATTTATTTCCAAGAATATCCTCATTTGAGAAATACGAAGGAATAAATAATCGTAACAATAAATATAATACGAAGATTAATACAGAAATCAAATTTTAGAATCGATAAAATACGTCATGATTTGTAAAAACGGAATTTTTTTTCACTATATAAAAAATCAATAAATCGCATAATTTCTCTAAACTCAAACCTCCAACTACGCTCAAGAGTTCTCATATCAAAGTTTATATCAGTACAATAACTAATTCAAGAAATATAAATTAATATATTATTTTCCTTTCCTCTCTGTTTCTCCCACATTTTCGGAGTTTGTATTGTTTTGTAAACTTTATCAATTGTTTGTTCGTGTCATGTCCACTCCAACATATCACATATAAACAAGTTATGAGTTCCGAAATTTTTCATATTTTTGAATAACATGACTAAATTTTTCATTAAATATCAACCAATCTCAATGAATTAAGACCATATATTAAATATTCTTTGTGAGATGATTTGGAATCCAATTCCATTAAAAAGTAATCAAGAAAAGGGAGACATTAAATGTGTAAGAAGGTTAAAGCCTTGATTCTAGACTAATTTATTTTCTTTTTTCAATCATGCTACTTTGGTGGAATTTTTTGGCACAATCAACGGCTCTGATGCTCTCCCAGCATAATTAACTTGAATTCCTATATTATTTGATAGTTTTTCATTCAAATCAATATAAATAAATTTTATTCTGAAAATAAAAAATAAAGTTTGTCATTACGTATAAGCGATCTCTAAACCCAAATAAAATTAGCACAAGTAAAAGGACGAATTTATTTCTTTCTATCTCTGATAGAACCCGATACATAAAAATTGTGATATGTACATTTTACGTGTCATGTTTTTGACGCATAGGTAAAGAGGGAGCATCTTCAAATGTATATTATCCCATTTTGTGGAGATTTTCTTATATACACTACTTTAAACTAGTTTTAATCCATTATGGCTTAAGTTTGGTCACAAGAGTTCATCATGAAATGTTAAGTTTTCGTCAAAGAAGTAACTCCGATTGTCTAATAAGATTATAACTCGTACAATTTGATCAAATTTCAAATCCGACATGTTCAATATCATGTCCATGGTTCTCTCAAGTTGTTATAGACAAGAGACGACTAATGAAATCTACTTTTAAAGACATGTAAAAGTTATAGATAGTCGACGTACTCATCGTCATTGTCGACCGATTACTCAAATGGTTAAAGCTAATAAAGAACTGCGTAAGTTATTGATTACCCTTTTTTTCACATGGTGTCCATAATAACAAAGCCTATCTGCATTAAGAAATACACACAAAAATACAGTGATACAGACAAGGGGAAAATATATTTTTCAATATGGACGGTGCTTTGGACGTCTAAAAGCTAACGTGCACCGCACATTACTGCACCGTTAATACAAAATTAATTTCCTTAAAGTTTTGTCCAAAGCAAGAATTACCACTATAATTTCTTAAATGACTTTGGCATTAAAATGTGGAATTTTAAGGTACCTTGGAGTTACTAATAATTAAATTATTTCGTTGAAACCGATTTTGTAAATCTGAGGTAACAAGCTCATTTAAATTTTTCTAAAGTGGGAAGAGATTGATTAGGGTCAACAAAAGATTCGTTAACCTTTCAAATCTAATTGAAATCGTGGTTTTGAAATCGTTGATTTGAATCAATATGGATTCCTCAACGTTTCGATTTTAGATTGAATCAAACTGGTTGGGCATGGTTCGTTTAGATTTTAATGGTTAAAAACTATTGAAATCAAGTTGAACCGTTCTTCAAATTTTAAAAGGGATAATTGTAGTGGAGATTCCATACTTTTAAAAACTGAACAAGTTACACCCAAACATTTACAGCGTAGTAGTGGATGCCCCAAACCTCTCAAAATTGTGCGGCGGAAGGATCGTTGGACGATTTTTAGTCCTAAAATCTATTACTTAACCAAAAGTTAGTATTGGATCGTAATCGACCAATTTTAAAAAGGAGAAATTTTTTCTTTAACCTATAATTTATTAAAAAAGGGACATTTTCGTCAGAGGTCCCCAACTCTAAAAATTGTGCAGTGGTTGTTCCAAATCTTTTAAATATGCTTCGAATTTTGAAGTTCGACAAGTTCCCAATCTTTAAACTTTTAATGGTCAATGAGATAACAATTTGATAAGTTCCCTAATCATTCGATTTTTTTTTTAATATTTAATGATCAATAATAAATATTGTGCAAAGTTCGCTAACTATTTGGATTTTTAACATGAATTTAGGCATTGGGGGTTGGGTGGATAGGTCAATTGAGGAATATGAATATCTCTGGTCAATTAACTGATTTTTGGATAGAAACGTTTAGAGGTCCTTTCAGTGTGCATTTAGTACACGTTTGGAACCTTTGTTGCACATTTTAAAAATATTTAGGACCTCCAATATAAATTTTATTTGTTAATTAATTAGAAATTAAAAGTCCATTTCATCCTTGAAATTTGGTTACATTGTAGAAAAATGTTGACTTTGAGTCAATTAAAAGATTTTTGGATCGAAACCGCCCAGAGGTCCTTCTATCGCACAATTCTGAAAGGTCTGGGATCTTCTTTACTACGATTTAAAGATTTGGGGGGGGTATAATTTACACAATTTAAAAGGTTTGATACCTCCAATGCAATTATCCTTTAAAAAATACAAATCGTCTCCTAGATATTCGATTTATAGGTCTATTCAATTTATATTTTGAAAAACTTGCAATTCTGCTTTTGATTGTTGACGCATGGACCCTTAGTCCAATCAAATTCTATGTTAGTATTTTCCTTACGTGCAGCAATAGAATTGTGTTTCTTTCAAATCAATAATTAATATTCACTCAAATCAGAATAAATTATATATTTCACAGAGTTATTTTATAGACGTACATCTAAAGCCAACAAAAAAAAAAAAAAAAAGGGAATTATTTTTATTTTTATTTTTTTGTACAGTAAAGTTTAAAAATTGTTAAATAGTTAGGGTCAAAATTAATTATTAATTTTAATTACATGTTATCTTCTATCCACAATTACTACTATTTTTTTTTAATAACTTATTTTGCAGGATACACAATCTCTTTTTATCAAAATTGGCTTTTCAGTTATACCAAACAATCACGATGTGGATTAAAATTAATTTTTTAGTAAATTTTGATAAACGCTAATGAAATATATGGTTAAAAAATTGTGAATTCTATGTTATAGGTGGTTTAAAAAATATTGACTTTGACTTAGATCAAAATCTGAATTTTAATTTATACCAAACATTGGCTAATGTAAATAAGGAATGAAAATGTGAAGAAAATCCGAATCTTTCTCTACATGAACGTATGTATATTAAGGGTTCTAATCAAATAATTCTGCTTAATTTTGATAGTTTTATGGGTAGTAGAACCCAACTTAGATCCCACTGTTCTTGTCTATTAGCCGGTTATCATTCCAAAAAACCATTTAACCCTCTCTCCATTGCAACAGCACTGAAAGATTCTAACTGAAGTTGATTTTTGTAGTGATCGTGTACTTGAACTTCTGAATTCAAAACTTTATTTTCAAATGTCCTCAAAATTTTCTCTCCATATTCGTATCTTCATTTTTGTAGTGATGACAACAGGTATATTCAAATCTTGAATTTTCCATTTTTCTTGTTGCATTTGTAGAATCTAAACCGTATTAAGATTAAAATACTAAGGTGTTTAATCATTTGATTTTGTGTTTATATTCTCATTTATCATTAATGGCGTCTTGAATTTCTATTTTCCAGGTAGTTTAGGGGCAACATTTACCTTGATAAATCGGTGTGATTACGTAGTATGGCCTGGAATACTAGCCAATGCGGGCTGCTCCAGATTGGATAGCACTGGATTTGAACTTCCGCAGGGCGGCACGCGGTCATTTCAAGCTCCGCCGGGCTGGTCGGGGAGGTTTTGGGGTAGAACCGGCTGTTTTTTCGACGGAATAACCGGGCAAGGAAGTTGCGCCACCGGCGATTGTGGGTCCAACCAGGTGGAGTGCAATGGTGCCGGAGCAAACCCACCAGCAACCCTAGCTGAATTCACAGTCGGGTCAGGTTCCAGTTCGGGTCTTCAGGACTTCTACGATGTTAGCCTTGTGGATGGCTACAATTTGCCAATGATTGTCGATGCAAGTGGCGGGTCGGGTTCCTGTGCTTCAACGGGTTGCGTGACCGACTTGAATCGCATGTGCCCGAATGAGCTGCGGGCAGAAGATGGAAAAGCATGCAAGAGCGCGTGTGAAGCGTTTGGGAATCCGGAATATTGTTGCAGCGGCGCGTATGGTACTCCCGCCGCCTGTAGGCCTTCTGTTTATTCCGAGATTTTTAAAACCGCGTGCCCGAAATCGTATAGCTATGCTTACGATGATGCTACAAGTACATTTACATGTAGTGGAGCAGATTATACGATTACATTTTGCCCTTCAACAACAAGGTAAGGCTTGATTCTGATTTGATTTGTTTATGATTAGTGTATGATACTCCCGTTCTTATTTTTAATCTTTTAAGAATTTTCTAATTCATTTTTCTAAGCAAATTTAGAGACGAACATCCCACATCTAGTTTATCCTAAGCACCAATGATGTGTTATATTAATTCATTGGTGGATAAAGATTTTCAAAACCGCATGCTAAGCACCAATAATGTGTTATATTAATTCATTGGTAAATAAAGATTTTGTGAATTCCAAAATTTGAATTAAATTTGTTATCCACCAATGAATTAGTATAACACATCACCGGTGCTTTGTATAAGATGTGTACCAGTGCTCATTAGATAATTTCTCTCTCTCTATGTGTGTGTGTGAGATATATTTCTTGGCATTTGTATGATGAAAGAAGAATGAATTTGACATGCATACGTTGAAGATACAAATACAAGTGAAAAAGTTTCTTCCTTAAGAAATAGTTCATAAATAGAAATTTACATTTCTAGCGACAGCTACAAGAACAAGAATTTCCACACGATGCCTTTCATAGTTGTCATCCTTTTGAATATTTGTCTTTATGATTAATCAATAGAGAACAAAAGTATCAATAGGGGAAATTGTGAAGAATCTTTTTAGTGACTTGCTTTCTTTTGCATTGGGTGATCTCTTTTTGTGCCTTTTTCCTTCTCAGAACAAGTATCTAGTTTACTTTTTGTGCAAATTCATATTGTTTTACAAATTCACATTTCCTCCTTATCCGTTTTACCTTTTAGAAGAGGTAGTCTAGCATGGTACTTGGGTAGACGAAGGTTTCGTGTTCAAGTCCCATTACTATTTATTTATATGAATTTCTTCGCACAAGTCTTCGATGAGATAGATGAGTCCGGTCTACTTTTGACCGGAGCCGGCTTTTATTTTAGACGAGGTGGTCCTATCGAGTTCCTGTTTGAACTGTTGCATGCATTGCAGGATCAAATATGTTTAGACGTATAAATCTATGCGTAACTTGTCAAATGCATCAGATTATAACTTGTTATACTGCTCAAGTCTTTGAATTGAAAATTCTTCTCATGATTCAGTTAAGAAATTGCTTTTTCTACTCAAAATATAATATCAGTAAAATTCTCCATATATCAATTTCAAGAAGTTCTTCGCTGCAGACGTCATATAGTTTTAAATAGAAGCAGATTCCAAATAAAATGAACCTTCGCAATAAGTTCTCTCAATAGAATGTCTTCTGTATCTAGCCATTATACTTTCAATTTTACTTCCTTTTGGGAAAATGAATTGATCTTTTTTCTTGCAGTCAGAAATCTTCAAGGGATTCTTCATCACCAGCCACCCCAGGGACAACAGACGAGCCACCATTGACTACAGGAACAGTAGATGGTTCGGGTTCACAAGATAACCTGCCCGCATGGCTACCAAATTTTGTCATAGGTGGTTCATCGAAAACCATTTCGAATTCTGGCTTGCACTTTACTTCAGTTGCTTCTGCAGCAACCTTCTTGATGCTATATATTCTTCAACTATAGATTCAAACATCCTTTTCTTGAATTTAATTACAAGCAAGGACAAGCATATTCTGAAATACAGTTATCAAGTGCATGTAGATAAAAGCTGAAATTCTTGTTGTTCGGTTGAGTAAGGGAAATTTCATTAAGTTCATACTATCAAAGTGCAAATGTCGACAACAAGGGCAAAGGCAACACTCTTGGATCCAGATCATTTCATTTATGACCAGATGGTATTGTAAAACGCGATAAAAGTCGCATTTTAGTCAATGAAGTGTAGCTTTCTCTCCATTCTAGATTATTAGAATCCAATCAATGTTATTGTCAATAATAATGTTATTCATCACCAATTTAAGTGGCAGTTGCATGACATTAAATGATATATTGACTTAAATGTAATGTCACGTCATTCTTTTAGTTGAATCTATCGAAGTCGGCCATCTAAATTGGAGCTCTAGTCTCTAGTACTATTGGTGCTAGATAACATTATTATATTATTAGATGCATGGTGTTGATTTTATTATTATAATTTTGTGCTTAGCTTTCAAGATCTGTGAGAATCAAAAAAGGGTTATCTTGAAACTGATTTAATTTTTATATTCTTATTGAATTAGAAGAATTAAAAAAAAAAAAAAAAGAAAAAATTTCTTTATAAAGAAAAAAAAAAAAAAAGTAGAATTTGCTTCATAATGAATCAATGGTTGGTGATGCTTCCTTTATCTACTTTCGCTGAAATCATAAATTTGGTAGTTGTGTGATCCTGGCTGCAAATTTGATAGAGTCATATTATCTGCCTCAAGGGCCTACCATCTTTTAGATATTATTTTCAACATTATGGGTGGTTAGTTGTAGCCATATTCATGATGTGGTACCAACTTTGATACCAATGGAAGCAATCAAGTACACGATGTCCCGCCTAGAAAGAAAGTTGTGCATTTTCAGTAGATCACTTCGGAAGTGCACATTTTAATTGTAAAAATCTTCTAGAAGATTTAGTTCTCAATTTTTTCGATCGAACATGAAAGTTGGGTTTGAGATTTATAACAACGATTTTTAGAGTGAATTTTAAGAATGGTTGTGAAGGAACTTCTTCATTTGTTCATGATATTTACTATTTAGGGGTTCGATGGATATCATTGAAATTGACAGTATTTAACTGTACCAAAAGAGCTAAAGGGTATCAATTAATCATAATTCTTTATTGACAGTTGATTATTCCACTAGCAAGAACATTTGATTGTAGTCTCACGTCTTAAGCCAATTCAAATTCGATTAATAATTGAAATATGCTATTAGATTAGAGCACCGAAGTGCATATCAATCCTTTTGTGACCAATTTCTATACTATTTTAGTGCCAGTGACAATGAAATTAATAGATTTGTCTTAGGTACACATATTTAGCACTTTCTTATATTAAATTAATTCATTTAAAATTTAAATTAGTCAAGAACCAAAAAATAAAAAATAGAAAAATACAAACAAACTATTTACTTGAATTTGTATCTAGAAATAAAAAAGGTTGAACCCAACCTTAAGGGCCCCCACCGCCCCTACCCTGGAGCATCGTGAGGGAGGTAAATCGCAGGTTATGCCTTCAAGGGTACAGGGTGGAAGATTGCTTGTACACTTGCACTTACCCAAGAGCCAAATCCATATTTCAGGATTCAAACCCTTGACGCAGCAGCCTCAAGCAAAGTTGGATTTCTCCACCCTCCCCTTTTACCACTTGGAGATGTGCCCTAAGACGAATTTGTATCTAGAAATAGGCTCTAGAATACATGGCAAATTCAACTTTCTATTAAATGCCTATCGTGTGAGTTTCATGATTATGTGAAAATGAGACTATAATCGAAAATTTTTATTTACTTTCATTATAATATTGGATCACTTCATGTTCTAAATTTTATAGAATAATAATTTATTTTATTTGTATTATATATTAACAGGTGGATCCTTCAAAAATCAAAAGTGTATGGTCAATTTTTAGTCAAACTTATTCCAAGGTGAATTGTGTTGGGTTGCTTGTTTTAGTAAGCCATTGTTTCAACCTTGTCATTGGAAAATTCATTTTTCTTAAATTCATTTTCAATCATACAATCTTCTAATAAAATAATTTTGCACATAAATTTAAAATCTTTTTCTACTCTTTAATCACATTTATAAAAAATAAAAAAAGAAAAAGAAAAAAGAAAAAACTCTATTATTAAGTCTACTTTTCGAAAATTGGAGATCAAACAGAGCCAAAATATGATTGCTAGTTGTACTTTACTCGGCAATAATCAAAATTATAACTTTTTAATTGTCTTCAAAATTGTTCAATCCATTAACATTTCGATAACTATTATAATCTTTTTTAGTAAAATATAAATGCTAAGAAGGATTAATTTGTTTGGCAATGATAACTTTCAGAAATTTGTTTCTTTAATGAGTTCATCAATGTTCAATCCAGTAGTTCAGTTGATTAAACGTCTAGAAAGCAAACATAACCCTTTTCCCCCCTACATAATCCTGTTGGCAAGTGGTGTTTATTTTTTAATTATTATTTTTAATTGTTGAATGGCTGCAATTAAAAGTATGATATGTGCTGTTAGTGTATCCAAGAATAATTGGACTGAAGAATTAATGCACTTTTCAAAAATAAAATATGGCGTACCAAACGTTCCGTTTGGATATGTGCATCTCGCTCTAAGACTATTCAAGTAATTTGGGAGACATAAAATAAAATCTTCGAATGAGACTTTCCAGATTAATAATAAAACAAAAGTTTGAATGGAGTAAATAATCATCGACACAAATTACATCACTAACTGTTGAACATTCTTATGGAAATAAGTATGTAGATAACTCGAACACAAATGTCAATAGTAATTCAATTTGTTATTTTTGATGTGCCACATTAAAGATTACTAATAATCATCGATACAAATTATATCACTAACCGCTGAACATTCTTATGGAAATAAATATGTAGATAACTCGAACAGAAATGTCAATAATAATTCAATTTGTTATTATTGATGCGCCACATTAAATATTACTAACGTCAATGTCATTGTGGTAAGACTTCACTATATATGAATATGATGGAACGAAGCATGCTGTCGCCAGAAACAGAACCCCGCAAAAGTTTATAGTATACCACTTCTACAAATAGTTAGTAATCTTGTGTCTCTTCCGAGACCCAGACCTTTTATCATGACTTCTGCTCATTGTATACCTTGATCTACTACTGTATGAACAACATTTGCTGTTGCAGCATGAGCGGCAAAGGGTGTCCCTCTTCTCCTACCCTTGAATTTACAAGTACTTGCGCCTCAACGCATTTCGAGGAGAACCAGTTATCTTTGGGTTCGAGTGGCATCAATCATTTAATTTGAAAATAAAATGATGGAAAAGCCGACTATCGGAATCAAATTGATGACCATCGCATTCATCAATTGTCGATTACAAATCAAAATTCTATAATTCTAATTATTATAAAACAACATGATAGAAACATTTTAGCCTCTTAATCAATAATAATTGGCTACAATTGTAACATATGATACATTCTCTCCATAAAGATAAGAATATAGTGTTGACCTATGGTTGACTTCTCATTTTGATTATCACAAAGAAATTGAGTTTATTTCTAACAAATTGTATTCGAGTGTTGATAAGGAATATTGCAAACCAAATTTGAAGAAGGCAAATTTCGAAACAAAGCAACGATCGACATGAAAGTAAAATCAACGTTGTGAAAATTGCTATTGAAATGAAAGCATAAGTCTAGCATGCACGTCAAGACGAATGGCCTTATTGGAGATAATAATCTTAGACTTTATAATTTCATATATAAATGCAATATGCTTCAATATTTGGCAATGAATCTTAAAAGACTCAAGTGTTGATTTTATACCCAAGAGAAATTATTTCACCAAAATATTTACACAAGATATTTTTTAGGATAACGAAATCAATCTTACACTATAAAATGTCACTTACCTTGAAAAATCAAGTACAAACGTTCTTCAAAGTATTACCTTTGTCAAAATCATTGAAGAAAATCTTTTTTTATACAAAACTGCCGTAGCGAACATCCAGTAGAGTTGGCAGATGTCCGGTAGAACTAACGGTAAATTTTTTAGCCATTCTGAAGTACAACGGCTAGTGAACTGTCCGACACGATAGCAGACGTCCAATATGACTTGTCTGGTATGACGGATTTTCTGACAATTCTACAACTATAAATACCTCATCACCTTGCATTCATATATATATTTTTCTTAAGCAATTATGTGAGACATTTATTGATCTTTGCTGCCCTATTTCTCAATCTTTAAAAAGTCAAATTATTTGATTCTTAAAAGACTTTTTGAGTAATCAAAGCTTGCAAATATTTTCTATCTCAATCAATTTTTTTCAACCAACACTTGGGCTACACTCTTTGCTATTTATTGACGTGATGAGCTTACTTCTCTCTTGATACTTAATTGAGTTCATATCATTTATTAAGAGAGAATATTTCAATTGTAATATTTGATTTTTCCTTTTTTTTTTTTTGGATCGTATTGAGGTTCCAAAAAGCTCAACATTGTAAATGGATTGGTGCTTTTGGTTGTAAGTCACCGAAAGCGTTGTAAGGGTTGAATTGTATCATAAGTCAATCAACAATAGTGGAAAAGACACTGCACGTGATGGAGAGTTTGATAACGAGGGTTGGATTGCATCATAAGTGAATGAACATCTAGAAAGCATACATAACCCTTTTCCCCCCTACGGGAGTACTACATAATCCTGTTGGCAAGTGGTGTTTATTTATTTATTTTTAATTGTTGAATGGCTGCCATTAAAAGTATGATATGTGCTGTTAGTGTATCCAAGAATAATTGGACTGAAGAATTTATGCACTTTTCAAAAATAAAATATGGCTTGAAATAGACATTTTCTATCAAATGTTCCGTTTGGATATGCGCATCTCGCTCTAAGACTATTCAAGTAATTTGGGAGACTTTAAATAAAATCTTTGAATGAGACTTTCCAGATTAATAATTAAACAAAAGTTTGAATGGAGTAAATAATCATCGACACAAATTACATCACTAACCGTTGAACATTCTTATGGAAATAAATATGTAGAAAACTCGAACGCAAATGTCAATAGTAATTCAATTTGTTATTTTTGATGCGCCACATTAAAGATTACTAATAATCATCAACACAAATTATATCACTAACCGTTGAACATTCTTATGGAAATAAATATGTAGATAACTCGAATAGAAATGTCAATAGTAATTCAAAATACCGTTAGTGTTTACCGACAATTGATGAATGCGATGGTCATCTGTTCCATTCCGATAGCCGGCTTTTCCTTCATTTTTTTTTTCAAATTTTTAATGATTGATCAATAACTATCGGCAGAGAAGTTATGGGTTTATTCTTTGTTTTTTTATTTTTATTTTTCTGTAAATTACCGACAAATATTTTAGTTGGTAACTTGATGTATTTATTATATTATAATATTACCAACATAAAAATTAATTATTATTATATTCCCGATGGAATTTTCATTGATAGTATTTAATATTTGTTTTTGGATTGCCTCATTATTGGTAAATAA
>NC_036246.1:12568025-12570794 GCF_002742605.1 Olea europaea var. sylvestris
GATTACCCATCACAAAAATCTTGTTGAATTGTTGAAAAACATGTGTGCATAGTGCTGGACAACAAGAAGTTAATGAGTTATCGAGTTGTACCTAGTAATGTGTATCAAATAGGCCATGCCATTGAAACCCTATTGATTAATTATAGGTAAAAAACCGAAATTTGAAACCCGTTAAGATGACCCAAAAAGTGATATATTCACCTTCAAAATGAATCAATTTTACTGCTTAATTTCTTGAAAAGAAAGTTCGACTTTTTGATCTTTAGACCTTTTCCTTTTCCGAGTCAGTACTCGGGCCAATTTTCACTGTATGGATAATAACAAATCCCCAGGGAAAAAAAATATTCATCAGAAATAGCATAGCCTGCTTAGGCCCTGTTTGGTACACATTAATGTAAAAATGAGAATGAAAAATATAGTCGTTACCGGCCCCACACAAGAAATAGAAAATCAAATATGTTGGCTTGATATGATGAATAACAGTTATATTTTTCATTTTAATGGGCAAATAATGAGAAACAAACATGAGCTTAATAAAGGTATTGTTTATGTCAAGCAGCTTCGTTTCTTGACCTCTTTAATTAAGAAACGTCAAAACTCGTAAAAAAAAATTGACAACTACCATCATGCTTTATCTTTCTCTTTAATTCTTTTTATCTGTCCAATGTGCTCAAAAAATCAAGAAACAACAAATCTTATTTAAGTTTATAAACAAGAAAATCTGTACTGAGACTAATAATCTTTATGGAGTCTAGATATCAAAAATAATATAAGTAAACCCTTTTTGCTCCTTCTAGTGAAAATTCTTTAAAACGACCAATAAGAAACGTGCTTGGACGTATTCTATGTCGTGTAAAGTAGCACAAATGATATATACACACACACACACATGCACACAATGTTTCTTTTTCTTTTTTTTTGTGCCCTTTTTGTTCATTATCCTTTCTTTTTTCTCCTTTTCCAAAATCTTGACTCACTATTGCAAAAGATATGATAAGATTGGTATGTTTTTGGAAAAAATGAATATGTAGTTTGATTTTTAGTGAAATGCTTCGTGTAGTTAATAATTTGAGTTGAAAATAGGTTGTGAATCGTCGATGTAGACTAACCCAATTAAGAGTATTTTCAAGAGACTCTCTATTTTTAAAGAGCATATTTTATTATTTGGAGAGTATCTATAAATTTAGAAGATTAAAATTTTGAATTACTTCTACAAACTCTTTATATTTAACACTTAATTTTACTACTCTAAAACAATGTTTATTATTTTATTCTATCTTTTATTTGAACTAGTTTTTTCTAGATTATTTTATTATTTTCCTACATTAAAAATTGAAACACTTTCAATGCATTCAATTATAGAAAGTGGGTTTGGCTTGACTCTCAGTTAAAATGTTAATTTAAAGAGTTTATTGAAACATAATTTTAAGGGTTGACTCTTTAAAATAGAAAGTATCTCATGTTTAAAAAGTCTTTTGAAAATACTCTAACACTTCTAGAAAACAGGAATAAAATTAGTCTTATTTTCTAAAAATATCCATAACATTCTAGCAAATATATGATAATTATTTAGCGTATTTCCAAGTTGGCATTGGAAAGTAGGTCATAAGCTGTTCAAGTAAGTTTAATCTAAGTCAAAGTTAACAATTAATTTTTTATTAATTATTTTGTAAAAATCATAACTTTTCAACCACACATTTCGTCAAATTTATAAGCAATTTTTTTAAAAAAAATTAATTTTAATCTTCACCAAATNAAAATCATAACTTTTCAACCACACATTTCGTCAAATTTATAAGCAATTTTTTTAAAAAAAATTAATTTTAATCTTCACCAAATAAGGATTATATATATTGTTGCATCATGCATGGTTGTTAAATAATGGGACATAAAGGTGGCAACATGTGTGACGTGGTGATGACTGGGATGGGAAGCAGATAAGGAAGATTTTTGATAAGTTCGTAATATAAAGAATAATCTTTATGATACACTAACCAGAGTATCGAATGGAAATGCAGAAATTAAAGAGGTCAAAAAGAAACAAAGATAGAATCTTTTTCTTTCTCTTCTCTGTGTGTGGGGTGGGCCGGGGCTAATATATTAAAGTCTCACAGATCCATCAAGAATGTCGGATACATGCATGTGCAAAATATATGAAAAGGGTATCAAGAAACGCAGTGAATAATTTTTGAAATGTTAATGTTTTAGGAAGCATTTTGAAAATATAAAAGCAAATTTCTAATATCATTCAAAAACATAATTTGGCTGTAAGTTTTTTCTTTGAAATATTTAATTAAATTTTAGCAAATTCTAAAACCTAACTCTTATTTCGTTGTTTGATTGTGAATTTTGTTTCCATGGTATTGTATAGGATATCCCAAATCTAACTTCTCAGCTGTTATCTTTATAACTGTTCTCAATCCATTTGAATATTTGCATGGGATTATGGATGGTTGCCTTTTTATTTACTTTTTGAAAAAGTTTGTAACATCTTTTTTAGACCTTAAAAAGCAATAACATTGACATAATAATAAAATGAAAGACTTACACATTGCAGTAATAAGTCTCATCATATTTTCATTTTGCTAAGCATAGCGTTAAAGATTTAGAGAAGATGTAAGCTAGGAGAAGAACTAGCAAAGAACAAGAATCAATCATTGCAAATCAAAATGTAAAAGCAAGATAAGAAAATTAAACTCACCCCTATTTTCTAGCTTTTCATTTCAAAAATCAGAATTTTTAAATTTATTTTTTCAAAAACTAGGTATA
>NC_036246.1:12574306-12577742 GCF_002742605.1 Olea europaea var. sylvestris
TCTAAATGAGTCAGTCTTTGTCTGCTCCTCCTTATTTTGACGGCAGTAATTATGCCTATTGAAATGTTAGAATGTGAGTTTTTCTTAAGTTTATGGATGAGTGGGTTTCGTGAGTGTTCAGAATGATTGGACTGTCCCTACTACCACCGTTGAAGGTGTAGTTACCCCTACCGCTATTGCTAATTGGTTTAGGACTCATATAAATGAGTGCAACTGAAATAGTAAAGCCCTTTCATGCTTTATTTATGGCCATGTCAGAAGAGTTTAAGAGTGTATCGATTTGTGAGACCGCAAAAGAAGTTTGGGATATCCTAGAAATCACACATGAGGGAACCAAGACCATTAAGAACTCTAAATTACAGATGTTAACTGCTAGATTTGAGGAAATTAGGATGAAAGATTATGAGTATTTTGATGATTTCTATGCTAAACTGGATGATATAGTCAACTCTAGCTTCAATTTAAGTAAGCAAATTCCAGAGGCTATGATTGTGAGAAAAGTGATGAGATTTCTACCTGAGAAATTTAGATCTAAGGTGACTACTATTGAAGAGAATAAGGACCTGGATGCAATTAAGATTGAAGAACTCATAGTATCTCTCTATACATATGAGCTTAGCGTACCTCATTCTAGGAAAGAAAAATCCATACTCCTTAGGAAAGTTGAGAGTGATAACTCTAATGATGAAAAACTCAAGGATAAGGATATTGCCTACCTTGCTAGTTTTAAAAAAAAAAATCGTTAAGAACAAGAACATATCTTCTAAGAGATATAAGTGTAAATCTATTACATCTAAGAACGATAAACGTGAGAAAAGTAATACTAGAGATTCTTGGAAGAAGTTTGCTAGGGTCATGAGTGTCAAGGTATTGATTATTTTAAATTTGAGTGTCGTACGTATAAGAAGACCCTAGGCAAAGCTAAGAATGCTACTCTCACTAATGAAGAGTCTAGCTCAAATAATCAAAATGAGAAGTCCACTCATGATGAAACATGGAATTATATAGCATTCACATTAGTTGTTAAGAATGAGTTACTTGATGATAGAGACAAGTCTGACGCTTCACAAGAAGGGTAAAAAGATGAGCATGACATTTATGAGGTTTGAGGATTGCCTTAAGTTAAAAAATGGTTAACAGTGCTGCTTTTATGAAGCTACATAAAATTGAGCTATAGAGAGACTTATATTTGACCTTAAAGAGTCTAGTGAAAGCCTCAGCAAGTTATGACTAGTCAATGAGAATTTAGAAACTAAGGTTAAAACCCTAACAAGCGACCTTGAGAAATCCAATACTCAGTTTCATTCCTTCTTGAGTGGATATTAGAAACATGATAATCTTTTAGGCTTGAACAAGCCGATTGGGAATATGGGAGGTCTTGGATATGAGTAGGCTAATCATAATATTGTCAGTATTTTCAAGACCACTTTTTGTCTTTGTCACTGGCCAGCCTACGTGTGTAGTAAATCTTGAGCCCAAGAATCAGGGTATCTTAGGAATAGGCCTACTAGACATCGTAGGACCAACTTAGAAATCAATATAAGCAACAATGTATATTTGGAACTAGGTTTATCCCTACGGGTCACAATTATGGTGAGTTAGGACAACAAAGCCTATGTGTCACAAACTTTTGAATAGGAATAGAAGTCATAATATATCTAGTCGGGTTGACTTCCTTACTAATCAGGTTAGTCACTTGATCGAGCTGATGACATAGTTAATTATGATTAATTCTGCTTCTAGGAAAGTCTAAGTTTAAGAAGGCTGATCTGAGAGATTATGAAGCTAATCATGGTGCTCTTGAAGGTAAGAACAATGGCGTTCCTCAATGAGTAGGTATTTTGGTACATGCATTTGCATTATTCATGATTTTTATACTCATGCATGCACATATATTCCTTGTAAATTAGGAAGTTTAATTTTTTTTTTCCTATTAACCAAAAAAAAAAAAAAATTGTTTTTATTGGACATGTTATTTTGTTATCAAGTACTTGTAAAATTCATGTACGCTAAATTAAAATTTCATTAAATGGTTTAGAACTTGTTTGGAGTATTTGGTATAGGTTATTACATGTATCTTATGCACACATTAGACTTTTATGAATGGATTTTGACCTCGTGTTTGAGATTTGGGATAGTGGTCATCTGTGTGATGAATTGACTTTAAATATGGAATGACCTTTAACTTGTTGACCTAAGCTCTTGTATATTCCCCATATTAGAAAAAGATAATTGAAATTCAAATTATTAAATATATGGAAAAATGAGATTCAATTTATACTCTTTCTCGGAGCCTATTTGACTTGAGAGCAATTAAGTTTGGGGTTTTTTTAAAACCTGATGTCCTATGATTATCTGACTTGGAGTCATCGACCTAAAACTTGTTACAGGGTCACATCAATCGCTTAATGGAGAAAAGATTGCACGTAAGATATAATAAAAAAATGAGAAAAAATATGTGCTTATTAATAGTATAAGAAAGAAGTTTTATACAACGAAAAATTCATATGAGTTTTTCATTTAAAAAGTCCTAGTATCACTGGGTTTAACTTCATAATTTGATGAATATATTTATCTACCAGTGATTTTTTGCATGTCATTTCTCATTAATTTAATGTTTTGAGACTTGCTTCCAAGAGTTTAGTTGAAATGTTCACTCATGTTTAGCTTATGCAATTTACTTGTGGAAAAGTCCATTGTTTATGAATTATACATGTATAAGTAAGTAAATAACTGTTCATGAAGATACATTTAAAAATCCAAGAAAAATAAAAGCAGTGTTTCAAAATGAAAATTTTTTATTCTTCCATCACATGATTTGCATAATTGTACATGTTCATATTATTTTTAACTCATTCATCTCTACGTTATTCATTATTACTTGCCTTTTCCTTTGTTATTCGTGCCAAAAAGGGGAGAGAGATTGGTATTTATTTCAGGGACATGAGTATATGAGTAAGGGGGAGCAATTTGAAAAATCAATTGATATTTGACTTAGGGGGATTCATGGTTAATTTTGGTTGGAATTTTGTTACTGATATTATGCTATGTTTTGTCAATATTGATATTAAAATTCTATGGTTATTTTTAAGTTTGTAATTCATATAATATTGTGTGCTTTGGTGTTACACATATTTTATTATGTTGTTTTTTATAACTTAATTATTGTCAATTGTTAGTTTCCTCTCACTTTTCTAGTTTCCGTGTGTCGTAGGAAATGGGATGAAGAAAAGTTTGGAAGTGTCAATTGGGTAGATTGTATTGGACTTTTAACTTTGAAATAAATGATTTTATTGTGGAAGTCAAAGGGGGAGATTGTTAGAGTCTTAATTGTAATTGGCTTTATCCGTATTCAAAATCTAGGTTATTTGAGTTAAAATTGAGTTGTAACTAAAGTCAAAAGAGTTGGAATTGGTAGTATAGGTCTTGAAGGAAT
>NC_036246.1:12581484-12609837 GCF_002742605.1 Olea europaea var. sylvestris
AGACAAATGATATTTCGATATAAAATCTTTAAAAATTAAAATTTATGTATATTATGTTTATTTTTAGTTTTTAAGTTACGACAAGACAAATGATATATTGGACACTTGAATTATCTCTGATGGGTGACTCCAAAAATCCATCTAGTTTCAATAATTTAAAAATATACGAAAAATGATATTGTTTTGCGCGGGTAGTCGCTAACAATTAAAAAGGGATCAGATGATTATGTAAAAAACAAATCTCTTGAGACAAGATCTCAAAAAGGGGTGTTTTATTGGCGATAATTTACAATTGGAACTAAACAGAATGCCTCCAAGGGGCGCAAGCACACGAGTACTGAAAGAAATGTTTAAATTTAAACTAAGAAATTAAAATTACATATTCTCTGTTTGAGAGTGTTTGATTCGGTATCCTTTCTCTCTATGTCTTCTCTTCCTTTTATATTCCCTTGATGATTTTTTCGTGACAAACCGCTTGGAAACTGCTTGATTGCTTTATAACTACCCACTTTTTTTATGGTGGCTAACTTATCGTGGAACTGTCGTCTCTAACTGCTGCCACTACTCTTTGTCGTTCAACCACCTTCAACTGGGTTCATTGAATCGTGGAATGTGATAAGGTTACTCAATAACTGCTTCAATAACTGCATTTTTGGATAACCATAATATTTTATGTTTGCTAAGATCTTGGACGATTGGAAGGTATGGACAAGAACAGGGTCATCGCTCTGGGCGACTGTAAGGCACTCCATTCGCTCAGATCTTGGGCGTCTTGCAAGTTTGGGCAATGATGTCACTGTGTTCGTGGGCTTCCACTGCATTCATTAATAACCCTGTCTATGCCTTTATCCTGAATTGCCCAATTTGGCTTCGTTCTTTGAGCTATTTGATTTGGGAATTCCTCAATTGGGTTTCATTCCTTGGGCTATTCGATTTGGGCTGCACTTTTAGTGTGTAAACAATTACCCCCCAATATAGCAGAATTAATACTAATTATTAATCTTTGCCATATTTATTTTGTGTTTTTCGGAAACATTTGAAATTCCCAAGAATTTGAATCATTATTTCCTTCCATAGCCTGAAAAGGTGCGACGTTACAAACCCTTATAAACCCCAAAGACACGCCATTTCATCGCACCTCTAAATCACGCCTCATTGTTTCGCGCTTCTTTCTCGCAATATTACTGTTCATCTTCTTGCTTCTCTGCTATGTTTCTCAAGCAAACTTTAACAAAACTGTACCAATGGCGGCTCCACAAACCCAATCTAATGACTCTTTTAGCTTCGAAGATTTCCAGAAAATCCTTACTCGGTCATATGTAAATCCGAACTTTCTTGAATCAGCCAATGCCGAACTCAATAAGTTCTATCTGGGTCCATCATTCAATAACGCCGAAGCCGTCGAACAAGTGGTGGTGGGCCAGCTGTTCCCTTGCACTCAAGGCCCTCCGTTCTTGAACTCTTTGCCACTGAGGCCGATTCGCGAAAAAGGTATTCACACTTGGCCTAAATCTGATGTTATTTTTCGTAGATAGCATGCTCGCTTTGTGGGCCATGGTCCTACCAAGGCAATTTTTGATTGTGCTAGGATTTCTGATTTATTATAAATCGCTCTTCAACCCCCAATTTTTGACCCAGTGCTTTTTCCTATTGCTTTAAATTTTTGGTTTTCTGAATATAATACTTTTGTTTTCCCTCTTGGTCCCATGTTTATTCTTTAAGGGATGTTGGGCCCCTAGTAAATCTTCCACCTTTGGGCGATACCATTTTCCCTGGTATTTTGATTTTCGGTGTCGCCCCGAAATTTGACAAGAAACTCACTGAGTCCTACTCAAGCCTGCAAGGCTTTTATAATCACTCAAACGCTGAACCTTCCCATGCTGAGCGTGTGGCCTTTCTTCAAATTTGGCTATGTAAATATATTCTTTGCGTGCCAAGTATAAAGCCTTCTATGAGTTACTTACCCATAGCGCATGAATTGGCGCGTGGTAGGCCTTTGAATTTGTGTTCCTTCTTTTTGGCTACCCTTTATAGAGGCATGACTTCTCTTCAATTTCAATTGAAGAATGGTGCATCTCCCACTAGCAGTGGGTTTCTTTGGTTCACTCAACTGTGGTTGAGAGCATATTTCCCATCACTTGGTGCTCCATCCATTTCTCTTCGTTCTGCTAGCTGTTATGGGCTGGCCATTGACCCATTGAGCCCTGTAAATATGTCCAATAGGGACATTTTTTCATTCTTTTATACCTTAAATTCAATTCCTTCCTTCTTTCCTTTTCCTGCTCATTTGACTCCAGATTATGTGCAACCTCCATCCACCCTGAACAGTGCGAGTGCCTTTCTGCTCGTTTGGGTTCAGTTTTTGATTGGGAGGGAGTTGTTCCATGATATTTTAACTGGAACCAATGCCAAAGCTGGGGTTGAACTATATGCTCCCCAATTTTTTGCTCGTCAACTTAGTTTTGGCCAAACTTGGCCTGTTTCTCCTTGTTATTAAAAAAATGTGACAGACAACTTTCATACCATTAATAAGGTAGAGGTACAAGCTATAGATGCTCGCAACATTCTTTTGACAAGTAAATTTTCATTAGTCCCTTTCAATTCTAGCCGTGCCATCCATCCCCTTTTTGAACAACTCTGACCATCAGTGAAGTGCAAATTGTTTGCAACTGATGCCAATTGTGCTTTCCATTCACTGGATCAGCCAAACACTTCTTCCACTTCTCCTATTTTGGTCACCCCTGTGTCCATTAGGAATCCTTCCTCCCCTGCTCGTGCTAAACAATCTATTCGTTCATCTACTTCTCTACCTGCCAAGGCTACTGCAACTAAGAGTGCCTTAAGCCGCAAACGGCCAGTTTCAGCATCTCCCATTTTGGATGATGATGATGACGCTCCTCTCACCGTTAGGAGATAGGTAATTGAATTCTGTTTATTCACAAACATACCTTTCTATGTGCTAATGGCTTACTTGAAACCTTTCTATGTGCTAATGATTTACTTGAATTTCTCAGAAAAGTTCAGCCTCTTCTTTGAAGGCTTTAGTGTTGGCAGCTCCTGCTCCATCATCCTCTACTAAAGCTGCTTTGTCCAAATAAGTTGATGAAGGGACTATGCTTAAATAGAAACCTTTAGTCTCGGAACCTTCATCACAACCAATGGAAGAGCCACCTTCTTCCCAGGGCGCCGACCCCCCAAACATCGAACCAGAAGATAATACATTTTTTGATATTTTACCTTTGCTTGTGCTATTGGCTTCTAATTGGTTGCTTCTTGAATTCTGCAGAGGCTCTCATGGGTCTGCCCGTTGTGGCAGAGTCTTCTCGCCCAGATAAGGGGAAGTCTCCACAGGTGGTGGAGCCAACTGGTGATATGCCGCTTCCCAAGATTGCTGATGAGGTAACCTTTCGCTTCACTTTTATTTTCGCTTCGTTTATTATAGTGAAAGCCCTCAATGTTGGCATTTTTCTTTATAGGGTGCTGATGACATTGTACGTTCCATCCAGGACTTGTTCACTTCCTGGGGGCAAGTCAAGACGTCTCGCCCTACTTCAATCAGTCGTCCTTCTGCTTTTTCAGAGGAAGATATGAAGTTCCTCAAGCAGTCGATATTTGAGTATGTGTCTTTTATGGACATGGACATCGGTTAGGCTAGTGCTTCTAAATATAAGGATAAGCTTGAGCTATTGAGTGCGAAGTTGGCGTAAGCACTGACACTTCCGTCGCTCAATATTTCTGCTGATTTGTTGAAGGTTGTCCACTCTGACATCCTCTCCTCGCTGGCCAAAAATGTTGAATTGAAGGCCAGGAGTACTCAATATCTTCGTGCTGCATCTGAAAGAGACTCTTTGCTTCTAGAGATTAACAAAGTCGAGGATCAATTAAAAGAAATCTCTTCCGAAATTATGATTGAAGACTCCTTGATGACCAGTTTGGCTGCAGATATGAAGGAGCTTCAGCAAGGATAGACAACTGTAAGGCGAGAATGGTTGCTAAAAAGCGTAATGCTTCCCAAGGAATTGAGCGAACCAAGTCTTTGGTCGAGCAATACAAAAAGTTGGAGGTTGATGACAATTTTGTAGCTGAATTAAATGTCGCTTCTTCTCAACAGAGCGAGAATTGGGGGAGACTTAGGGAAAGAATTCGATCGGCCTGGGGTGAATTGTAATTAAGACATCTAATGCCTTAAATTTTCCTTTTGTAACTTCGTACTAACTGCTATTGCTAAATTTGAATGTAACAGCAGCCATTGTCATTAATGAACGACTATTTTGACTACTTGCGTGCTAATTGACGTTGTCCTTAATCGTCAACCCCTAAGCATTTAACTGCTTTATGCTAAGATTCATGTACATTCTCTCTTGGTATTTCTGTCTCTTTTCCCAAGACTTTGGGCCACTTGACTCCAATCACTAGGCACGAATGTGGCCATTCATATTCTGTCTCTTCACCTTCAAGTCCCTATAAATGCACGTATATTTCGCACTTTTCATTTTCATTTCCATTCTTTTCTTCAAAAACTAATTTGCTGCCATCGTTTGGCATTTCAACAATCGATCCAAAATTTTCGTCTTCCATAGAAATGGATCATTTGATCCGCCCATTTTGCTAGCCGTTTTGATGTCACCTTTGGTATGGGAGATATAGGAAATATTCTTTGGCCAGCGAAGTTTTTCCCATCGTTTCCATGTTCTTTACAAGGAGTTCAATGATGGAAGGCAATTTTTGAGGATATCTATCAAGCCACCTTGCTTGCTGAGAGTGCTTCTCAATCTCCTTGCCCATTATTGCAGCAATGCGATTAGGCAAACGATGTGAGGATGCTTTTCTTCCCTTTTACTTGCTGAGAGTGCTTCTCGGCTTCTCTGTCTGCCTTTGCAGCAGTGCTATCAAGATGGCAATCAAGGCCAGTTCACCCTCTTACTTGGCGATCGACCGAGAGATTAGCTTGCTCTCAATTGTAGCTTATAGAGCATTTAGTATTTTGTATCTCACAATTTGTAATGAATGTTTGATAATAAAGGAATTTATTTGAACGTATTTTGTTCTGGCTCTTTTTATAAACGATCGTTCAACGCGATTTGATTACACTTTTATTTGTTCACTTTCCCATAAGGAAGGAACATATTTTTTTAAATATTTGCCATTAATGAACCTCATGTACTTGGTGCCATCTAAATCTTCCAAATGATAGGCTCCATTAGGCAACACACTATTTACTTTATATCACCCTTCCCAATTGGGCGACCACTTGCCATATTTTGGATCATTGCTATCCAAAGGGAGTATTATTTTCCAAACCAATTCGCTCAGGCTAAATGACTTGGCTATAACTTTTTTATTATAAAATTTAGCCATCCTTTGTTTTTGAACTTGCAATCTATCTAGGACGTTCAACTTTAATTCTTCCAACTCCAATAAGTTTTGAACTAGTGATTCGGTATACTCATCATCACTTAACTTATGTTGCAAACACACTCTGATCGATTGCACGTTGATTTTCATAGGCAAAACAGCCTCCTGTCCATAAATAAGTTGGAAAGGAGTAATTTTGGTACTTGACCGAGGCGATGTCCTATAAGCCCATAAGGCCTTGTTTAGACATTTGTGCCAATTTCTGGCATTTTCATCTATCATTTTCCTTATGATATTTTTTAGAATCTTATTAGAAGATTCTACTTGTCCGTTGTATTGAACGTAATACGATGTGGAGTTCACTACTTTAACTCCAAACTTGCTCAAGAATTTATTCACTTGATCTCCATTTAAAGAAGTTTCGTGATCTACCATCAAAGTTTGTGGAATCCCAAATCTATAAATAATATGATCACGGATAAATTTTATGACACTCTTTTGGGTGATTTCTTTTAAAGGTATCGCTTCTACCCACTTGGTGAAAAAATCAGTTGCAACTATAACAAAGGTATGTTGCTTGAACGATGGGGGATAAATCTTCCCTATTAGGTCTATCGCCCAACCCTTGAACGGCCAAAGTTTGATAATAGGTGTCATCTCTCTTGCTGGCGCCCTTTGTATTGGATCATGCTTTTGGCATGCTAGACAACTTTTTGCATCTTGAACACATGATTCTCCCATCTTGGGTCAAAAATATCCATTCCTAATAATTAATCATCTCATCCTTTGGCCAGCTTGATGAGCTCCACATATCCCTTCGTGCACCTCAGCCATGATTGTCCTGACTTCTTGCAAACTTACACATTTTAGCAATATACCGTCAAAGCGTTTCTTAAACAACCCTTCATCTATCAGTGTATAGTTTAGCAAACGCAACTTCATTTTTCTACTATCTTCTTTATTAGGTTCTTTAAGGAACTTTTTAATCTCTGCCCTCCAATCTATTGCATCTCCATCTTGTATGCAATGAATTTCAATCATTCTCGCCCTTCTTTTGAGTATGGGCAATATTACTCCATATTCATAAGTAGATTTCCAATTTAGAACCTTTGAATACCCTGAAGCCATCTGGGCCAACTCATTTGCTACATCATTATATATCCTATTAACACATTGAAGCTCTACTTGGTCGAATTCTTCCAACAACTCTTGGGCGATTTCATATTGACTTATAATGGAATCACTTTGGCACTTAAAATCACCAATCAATTGGTGAATTACCAATTGAGAATCGCCTCTAACGATCACATTCTTTACTTCCATATCTATCATTAATTCTAGGCCCACGATTAAGGTTTCATATTCGGCTTGATTGTTGGTGCACATCCTATCCAAAGTGAATGCGAACTTGTAACAAATCCCTAAAGGATTTATCAATGCTACTCATACTCCTGCACCTTTAGAGATTTTTAACCCATTGAAATACAAAACCCAAGGTTTTAATTCGAATGAATTGATTTCTAATTCAATTTCTTCAGGCATTTCAAGGCATGGATGATCGGCCAGAAAGTTAGTCAAAGCCTGATTTTTTATTGCTTTTTGGGGTGTGTATTGTATTTCGAATTCTGATAATGCTAACGTCCAAAGGCCTATCCCTTGGTGTAAAATAGGGCGAGAGAACATATACTTAACCAAATTTACTCTAGAAATCAGATAAATGGTTACGGGCCGTAAATAAGCGCTTAATTTCGTACACGTGAAATACAATGTAAGACATAATTTTTCAATGACAGAGTAATTACATTCACATTTTTTTAACCGTCTATTCAAGTAGTAAATCGCCCTTTCTTCACCAAATTGATCTTCTTGCGCGACCATTCCAACTATTGATTCTTATTCAGCCGATACATACACTTTCATTGGCCGTCCTTGGATTGGTGACACCAACACTGGTGGACTTGATAAATATGTCTTTACGCTTTCAAAAGCCTTTTGATGCTCTTCTTTCCAGACGAATTCGTCCTGATTTTTCAACTTTAAAAGGGCGAAAAAGCTTTAGTTCGCCCTGCACAGTTAGAAATAAAGCGTCTTAAAAAGTTTGCTTGGCCTAGAAACCTTTGCAATTCTTTTTTATTATTAGGTGATTTGGCCTCTAAAATGGCCTTCGCTTTATTTTTATCAAGTTCAATTCCTCCTTTTGTGTACCAAGAAATCAAGGAAGTTTTCTGCATTAACACCAAATACACATTTCAAGGGATTCAATTTTAGTTTATATTGCTTCATTCGCTCAAATGAATATCTCAATTGTTCAAAATGGTCCGCTTCTTTAATGGATTTGACCACTATATCATCTACATACTTGACCACTATATCATCTACATACATTTCAACAAACTTGCCTATCATATCATGAAAAATCAAGTTCATCGCCCTTTGATAAGTTGCTCTTGCATTTTTCAGGTCGAAAGGTATAACTACCCATTTAAAACATCTTAGAGACCCAGGGCATCTAAAGGCAATTTTGTGTATATCTTCCTCAGCTATATGAATTTGATTGTATCCTGAATACCCATCCATGAAGGAATACATTACGTGTCCGGCAGTCGAGTCTACTAAAGAATCTACCGTGGGAATTGGATATTTATCTTTGGGTGTGACTATGTTTAAATTTCTAAAGTCTATGCACACTCTTCATTTACCATTCTTTTTTAGTACTGGCACGATATTGGACAACCATTCGACATATCTGGCTGTTCTAATAAAGCCTACTTTTAATAATCGCTCTATTTCTTTCTTAATTTCAGGGAGTACATTAGGAGCAAAACGCCTAGGAGGTTATTTATGAGGTTTAAAATTTGGCTTGGTTGGTTATCTATGTTCCACCAAACCTCTATCTAAACCAGGCATATATTCATATTCCCAAGCAAAACAATCCTTATATTCCTTTAATAAAGCGATTAATTTATCACTAACCTCTTCCAACTCGAACACTGTCAATTTGTCTCTCAATGCTTCCAAGGCTACTTCTTCTTTCTTCTTATCCTTACATTCTTTATTGAAAGCCATTAATTTGGCTTTGAAAGCCTGAATATCGGCCATTTACATTTGTTGCTTACAACTCATTTAAAACTCCTTGATTACTCTTTTGCCAATTACTGGCTCTTCTAGGGCCACTATGTTTGGCCTCATTCGACTGAACATTTCAGTGAGTGCATCTGCCGAAAACGACTCTTCACTCTGTGCAACAATTTGAGTTTCTTCTCCATCTTGGACTACTCTGACAGGTCTATAATTTCCTTCGTACATGAACATTTCCACTGAGTTTACTTCTGTGACAAAAGGCATATGATCGGCCTGCACCACTTCTGCTTCACCCTTATCATTCCAAAAAATCAGGCATTGATGGAGCAATGAGGGTATACAGCGACTTCCGTGTATCCAATCTCTTCCTAATAACACATTGTAACTAGTAGGACCATCTATTACAAAGAAGACTGTGATCCTAGTAGTTGTCCCTATAGTTATGTCCAATGGCATAATCCCTTTAGCTGAAGTTGCTCCTCCATTGAAACTTGTAAGGATGACTTCTGTTGGAATCATATCACTTTCTGTCTTTGCAAATTTCCTCATTATTCTAGATGGAATGGTATTTATAGCTGCTCCATTATCAACAAGTACTTTTGCCACAGGTATGCCGTTAACTAAAGTTTTAATGTACAATGGCCTCAAGTGTTTAGTTAACTTCATGGCTGGTCTCTTAAAAATAACCTTTTCGACATCATCTATTTTCACTTCCTGTTTGTCCTCTGTCGAGTCATCCTTTTGTGATAAGTCAACGTGCAGTATGTCGCACTGAGCTTCTGTTTCCTAAATTTCCTTTTTACTGTTTTCTAATGCTTCTTTTTCGGTTACCCAACTTGTGGGGGGAGGTATTATTTTAGGAGGTGACCCATACTTTTCAGAGCGAGGAACTCTCTTTTTCCTTTTAGGCGTCCCGTACAGCACGTAATAATCGAAAGAACGCCCAGACGGTTCCCCCAACAAGTCTACTTCATGAACCCCCTCTTGATGTAGTTGCTTCAACAGAGTATTATGTGATACCCCTCTCTTTCTTCTTTTGGCTTCCAAATCAATTTCCTCTTCGATGTCCGTCATACCATCATCCCCTTCATCATCGTAGGCCCTTCTAGAAGTTTGGCCTTCTTCACATTCCAACACATATGCTTTTTCTTCGTTATCCTCCATTTTTTCTTCTTCTTTCTCTTTGTTCTTGAACTCATTGGCTAGTAAGTAATTATTAGCCATGACAGGAGGTAACGTACCAAATTGAATAGTAAGGAGCTGATCTGGTTCTTCTCCATCTCTTCTGTCTCGCTCAAACTTCGATATCCTAGAAGAAGTTTCTGGCAATTCTTCCATTGATTCACGTGTACCAGTCTCTTCACTGTCTTTGAGAACATTTTGATTGGCTACCTCGAGTAGTTTAGGCACTTTAAGACGTGGCATTCCCTGTTGTTGCCTCATCGTTCGTCCATAGTTTCGTTGAAAATGTCCTTGTTGGGTTCTAGTCATCTCGTTGAAGGGTATCACCCTTCCTGCGTTATACTGGAACGAATGCCATACATTTGGTTGGCGAGATCGTGGTCTGAATGTTCTCCCATTATTTACTAGCCTGAACTACCTCTAAAAAGGCGGTCCCCTATAGAATGATGTACCTCGCCCTCTACCAGGCTAAGCGTTTGGGAAAAAACTAGGGCGATGGTGATGCTGCCATATCCCTGGTTTCTCTGTATTTGCACTCACTTCTCTTTTGCATCTTGCACACAGGACGTCTTCATCCTTTCTGGGCTCCTTTCCGTTGATACGTTCAAAGACACTGAGATGTGGCCTAGGGTCCTCTTCCCCGTCATCTATAACCCACTTGAATTTTGGCAACTTGTTTTTGAAACCATTCGTCACCATGTTCATCCCAAGTGGCTGTGGAAAAGGGTTTTCATCCACTGCCATTTTCTTCTTGTCCTCGAACGTAATTCGTCTTGATTCAATGGCAACCTGTAATACATGGCAAAAAATCAAACAGTTGTTAGTCAAATGTGACCATGTATTATGCCACTTACAATATTTTTTACCCTTAACTTGTTCAGGGCTTGACAATTTATGTTTATCGCTCAACGTTATCTGTTTATCCTTATATAGTTTATCAAATATAAGGTCAGCTTTGGTTATATCGAACAAGAACGTTCTAGCATTTTTGTTTGCATCTTTTATAGGCGCATCCTTGCCCAACGGTCTAGGCTTAGTCATTTAGGACAAGTATATGTATCTCCTTTAATTAATTCGGCCAAACACATTTCGGCTTGATCGTAATATTCGTCATTAATGGTATGAACATCAAAATTTGGGTCTCTATAATAAGTCCCCTTACTAGAATTTTTCATTTGCTCTTCTTCTCTTATTAATCGTTCATACCTAATCACGTTTGCGCTCAATTGAAAAAGATCAAGAAATTCCTTATCTTGAAATTTCTTTTTCAAATCAAAGTTTAGACAATTTTGAGCGATTTTGACAAACTCCTTTTCAGGCAAAGGTACAAAACATTTACTTCTTGCTGTCTTGAACCTTTGAAGGAAACCTTCTGCCCATTCGTTTGGCATTTGACGCAGACTCGCCAAATCGGCCAAATTAACTTCAGACTCAGTCTTATAAAACTGAGCATGGAACAATTGCTCCAATTGTTGCTATGTTTGAGCAGAGTTCGCTAGCAAATTGATGAACCAGGAGAAAGCTACTCCTGTTAATGAACTAGGAAACAGCCTCATTTTATGTTAGTCTGTTACTTCACCACTTTGTAGTGTGAATCGCCCTATGTGTTCTAGAGTAGACACCTCTCCTAAATCGGTAAATAGTGAGAATTGTGGCACTTTATACCCTCTAGGCTATGGATATGCTTGGTCTACCCAATCAGGATATGACTTTGTGTAAGTCGGCCTAATGATAGGGCATATTCCAAAAGCCATCTGATCCTGTACTATTTCCATAATTTGATTCCTCAACATGACGTTGGGGTCATATGGAATTCCTACAGGTTGGTTGATCGGTTGATTTGCTTGAGGCCTGATGTTTGGTCCTTGGTTGGCAACAAAGTTACCTTAATTTGGGTCATTGTTAGCATTAGCCTGAATATTTATTCCATCATTAACACGTGGGACATTCTGTCCATTATTTAGGACATTGTCTCTTATATTTAGGTTACCCCCAAGTTAGCTGTACCATTACCACTATTTTGATTTGACATTACACCATCCCCTGGTTTGAAGTAGAAGGACCAAAATGCGGTTCTATCCCTTGATTTGGACTTAGGACTGGGGGATTATGTCCCCCAATTTTCCTAACTTGAAAGTGATTTGCAAGAGGCACAACTGGCTGACAAATTTGGCCTACTAACTTATTCATTATTTCATTCAAAGTATTCAGTTGTTTGGCCATGTTGTCATAATGTGTATTCCCATTCTGGGTAAATCTTTCCATATTATGAATATTTCGTAGATTTACCTGTTCAACGACATCCTGTGTGAGTTCTCCAAGTAATGCATGCATGGTTCGAGGGCTCAACTCTGTCATTGGTTCGTAACGACTGTGACTACTCTGACTCTGTCCCTCTGTTTGTGGAGAGCTATACTACTCCTCATATCGCTCGATCACAGACTGGACTCCTCTCTGACTTGCTGCTTCCTTATCAAATTTGTGAGGCATATTGTTTCACCTTTTGTATCTTCAACACCAAACACCAATGTCCCACTGGGCATGCCAAATTATTTCGCGCGGGTAGTCACTAACAATTAAAAAGGGATCAGGCGATTGTGTAAGGAACAAATCTCTTGAAACAAGATCCCAAAAAGGGGTGTTTTATTGGCGATGATTTACAATTGGAACTAAACAGAATGCCTCCAAGGGGCACAAGCACACGAGTACTAAAAGAAATGTTTCAGTTTAAACTAAGAAATTGAAATTACATATTCTCTGTTTGAGAGTGTTTGATTCGGGATCCTTTCTCTCTATGTCTTTTCTTCGTTTTATATTCCCTTGATGATTTCTTCGTGACAAACCGTTTGGAAACTGCTTGATTACTTTATAACTACCCACTTTCTTTATAGTAGCTAACTTGTCGTGGAACTGCCGTCTCTAACTGCTGCCACTATTCTTTGTTGTTCAACCGCCTTCAACTGGGTTCATTGAATCGTGGAATGTGATAAGGTTACTCAATAACTGCTTCAATAACTGCATTTCTGGATAATCATAACATTTTATGTTTGCTAAGATCCTGGGTGATTCGAAGGTATGGGCGAGAACAGGGTCATCGCTCTGGGCGATTGTAAGTCACTCCATTCGCTCACATTTTGGGCGTCTTGCAAGCTTGGGCGATGATGTCACTGTGTTCGTGGGCTTCCACTGCATTTATTAATAACCCTGTCTGGGCCTTTATCCTGAATTACCCAATTTGGCTTCGTTCTTTGAGCTATTTAATTTGGGAATTCCTCAATTGGGTTTCATTCCTTGAGCTATTCGATTTGGACTGCACTTTTAGTGTGTCAACAGATATAATGACATGGTGTCTTATTAAGCGTCTGTGCATCATAGACTACAATCCTACAACTACACAATAAATGTGAATAATTAAAATGAGATATTTAAAGATTCGATCTACACACCCTTCCAATGATGTTGAAAGTAACAACAATACGAAAATGACCCAATATTTTGTAAATGTTTTACCCTAAGTCCAATCGATTTTGGATATAAATATTTTTAATACATAATTGATGCATTCTACTTATGGTAGATTTATTATTTAATTGAATTAATATTATAATAAATTAAATAATAGAGTTCGTAGATTCAAGCCTTGATAACTTGTTAATCACAAGGAGTTGTGATAGTAAGTTACAAATTTCAAATAACTGAATCTTAAATCATCAATGGTAGTATATAATAATGAGGTATGAATAGATCATCATGTATACCATTTCTTATTTATGAAGTAATTGATTTTACAAGCTAATATGTGGGAACACTTAAATGAATACGTTGATATTTTCTTAAGAGAACAAAATATTGAAGACCCGTTAAAGAGATTCTATATGAAAAACAATTTGAATATCAGTGGTTAATCTCTAACGTTTGGTAGTGGAATTAGTCATTTGACTTGAGGTCATCATAGTGCCTTTATATGGGAACAACCATGCTTTGATGATATTGGATGTTGCTTTGCCAAGAGTCGTTAATACGACATTGTTCGGATATGTCAAGAATTATATGAAGATTGTAAATTATCAATAGAGAATTCATCACTCTTATATAGTAAAATATTGTGATCTACATTTCATTCAGTTAAGTTGATAGTTTTTTTTTTTTTTTTTTTTTTTTTTTAGCGAAAGATTATTATAAGTCGAAATTTTTTTTTGACTTACATTGACTTAATAGTGTTATGAAAGATATGATCGATAATCTAGATTAACATGCTTCATATCTATTAATTGATCAGATCACACTGACAAATGAATTATAATTTCACTGTACACGAATAAGCTTGATTTTGTCATACAACATGACATTTTTATAACATGTATTACCCTAACACATTACTAGATGATAATTTGGGACAACGTATAAAATTGATGATAAATTAAAAATAGGTGTTCTAATTTATCAATTGTAATTAGATTATAATAATAATTCACGTCGTTAAACATTCGATCGAAAAACATAATGGATCATATATAAAAGGAGAACTAGAAGAATGATGTCATTAATTAATTAATTGAGAAATGTTGGACATTTGTATAATTAATTAATTAGGTTGCTTGTTAATAGGCAAAGTTGATTAATTTAATTAATTTATTTATTGATCAAGTTTAACTAATTAGATTAATTAAGCAAAGGATTAGATTAAGTTTAAGTGTCGGGCGAATCTCACTTGGGCTTCTATTAATAACTTCTTAAGGTTTGAAAAATCACACAACACAATTATTATTATTATCAGAGTTTCTATCTAAACACAAAATAGATCCTTGAGTGGAATTGAAATTATCTTATTTTTTGCTAAACATGATTAAATAAATTCCCAACGCATTTCAAATCAAATAATAATAGGTAAGGAATCAGGCACATCAGGGGTTGTTTAGAGGCTGCTTTATCATATAGGATATACACTTTAGATGTAGGTTTTACACTTTGGATGGAGAATGCGAGTGGGTGCTAAACGGTACATATCGGAGCCTACGTTGGCTTGTGTCAAGCTACCCTAAGCTAGGACAACCCTTTTCTCAATGGCTTATTAGCACAAAACGTTCTTACATAAGGTTTATTTCCGACCCACATATTTAAAATTATCACATCATATTAATTGCAACCCATAAGGTGTAAAAGACGCAATTGATCACTTAATAAATTTGGCCCAAACAGAAATATTATCATGAACCATACATCTAACCTGTAAAATTTGCAATCGAATGTGAAGCCCACATATAAAATTATTCCAACATAATGTACTTCCCATAACAGTTTCCACAGTTCCTTGAGTCGTAAAAGAAAAAAGGATAATTACCATCAGCAAGAACAACCCTAAAAGATACACTTCAAAAGCATTATAAAATTCACAAAGCTATGAAACGCTATCATATTGACTACATTGTGCTGTTTACCATTACCACGAATCTACGTCGAGAAAAGAAATGAGATCCATTCGACACCGTTGCAAACATATATTTTGTTATCAACATGTAAACTGTATCAAGTTCACCAAGATAGAAAGCAAATAAGCTTATTAGGAGTCGAATGAAATACATTTGCATATCTACTTGCAGCCAGAGCTAGGCAATTGAGCAAACGTTTGCTTATACAATCAAAGGGCCATGAAGAATCTTACTAAAACCATCACCTTCAACATTGAGCTAAAATTACTCTAGTTGATTCAGGACGGAAAGAAGACAGAAACGAGACAACCCAGCCAATGCCCACCTTTTCTTGCATGCCAAGGTTTTTTTGAGTTTTACTAGGTCATGGAGGTACAATTTTTGGAGTAAAAAAAGATTATTTTTGTGCGTCACATCACTTCCCTTCCTATTTGGAAGACAGGAACCAATGAACCATAGCCCCTAGCCCTATTTGAGTGCATAAACCGTGTCTCCATAATCATCACTTTTCTATAAAACTAAATCCTTGGAAGGAATCCAGATATTTTTGGTTGGTAGTCCATTTATCAGTCGCAGATATTTAGGTTGCAAGAAGCAATTTGGTGAAGATACTGCTCACTGAATTCCAGTAATGCAAATAGCCTTTGCAGTATCAGAGATCCTAACTACCCGGCTAATTTTGATCTGTAACTATAAGTGCATAATTCAGAATATAAAGTTCATCTATTGACTATCCTGCAGTAGGATTCAGCGGAGTCCAGCCAAGCCAAGTGATGACATCATGTGTTTTACATGATATGGTGATACAAAAGCCCTTGCAAAACACAAATTCAGAAGCTCTCAATTGGTCAAGTTTGATAGGCAAGTCAGATATATTAAAAAATATTTAACACCTCGATTGATCTTGTTGAAGACAAAATTTAAATGAATAAACTTGTCTTTATCTAACAGCTTAAGCTTGAAATGAGGTGGTTCAACTTGTTTCGATCAGCATGCAGAGTACAGTGATATCAAAATTAACATCACAAGATAAATCTTAAAAGCAACAGATCCAAGAATTTAATATCTTTCCTTAGTTAACCGGGAGTTGTGTGCAACTGCTGGTGGCTTCTACTCAACCCTTCAAATCAGAGGGTAGAAACTGACCTGACGATCCCTTAAAGTGAATAAATTTCATTGGCAAGGACCATGTCCTTATTGACAAGACCTTCAAACCATCTAGTTGCTATATCAACATTGTACTCGGAATCCTGCAAACAAGCAAAGCAAGTTGGAAAAAAATCATGACATTATTTATTTAAATTTAAAATTTAATGAAATTGTGAGTAAATATAATTGGGTCTGTGTAAAAAATAAACCAACGAAATAACCTATGAAATTAACAATGTAAAGCACTTTGCAAGGATGAAGTATCAAGGAACTTCAATAGTTATAAGAAGATCCTGAAGACTGTTAAAAAAAGGCAAAAAGACATAAAAATTATAAGAGAAAATAAAAATAAAAATAGTAAGATTCTCTTTCTAATAGAAAAAATTTTCTTTTAAGATTTTACTATCTTAGTAGATTTTTTAGAATTGCTTAGAAAACTTTCTATTTTGACTACGTAATTTGAAGACTTTGTAATTAGTAAGAAGATTTTATCATTTTCTCTTAATTAGTAGACAAACTTTTCAAATTACTTAAAGATTTTTTCAAGAGATTTGTCATTCTCCCTTAATTAATAGATAGACTTTTTCTTACTCAAAGACTTTTTCAAATTGCACAAAGAATTCTCCATCACTTTCTACTAAAGAACTTTACTATAAACAAATAAAATAAGACTATTTGCCAAAAAAAATTTCAAACAAAATTTAATTGGCACGTAGACTTTTTCTTACTGCAAAGACTTTCTTCTTGCCACCGTAATTGGTATAAGGCCTTTTCTTATTTATATACGTATATAATTATTTTATTATTAATTGTTGTCTGCCGTGCAGCTTTAATGTGTTACCCCACACAAGACACTTGCCTTGTGGTAAGCTCAACAAATGGCATGCATGCAACTTTAATTTCTACATTTTAAAATATCATATCCTTCATTTTTCAAGTGACTTAGATAGACTTCAAGAAGCTTTAAAGATTTTGGCGAGTTTCTCTTCTCTGTTCTTCAAGTTCTTTTTTTGTTTTAGAAAGTTCTTAAGTGTTCTTCAAACACTATTTTAAATTCTTCTACGATTGCGTTGATTTCGATTCAGTGTTTCGAGAGTTTGATGCGTCAAAGAGTAAAATTGCTAGTGGATAGTTGTTTTTTAAAGAACAATGGACTAGAGTGACTTTTGTGAAGTTCCATATGAAATTCCAACCAAAATTTTGCCGATCGCAGGTTCGAGTAGGTCTAACAATTTGGAAGAAAACTCCTAGCTAGACAATTATATGAGTTCGAATTGTCCTGATAGGCCAACACTAGCAGGGTTTGTTGGCAATCCGAGAGTTCGTTCATCTTAAGAGATTGATCCATAGGGTGCCGGTATTAATAGCAATCCCGATCCAACCCTTGACGGTGGCCATCCTGGACACTATCTATGTGAACGGAGCCGTCCGAGCGATATTGATATCATATTTACGAAGAATATACCAAGCAAGCCGATGGAAAATGACTTGATTAGAATTCAGGATGCCAATGGTGTTCCAGCATTGATGAAACTTCGTTTGCCACGACCGCACGAAAGAGTTAGAATGTCCCAAGTTGGACGTTTTTCTATGAGTTACCATATAAAGATGGCTTTTGATTCCTCACGTGGTTGGGATGATGTTAGAGCATGCCTAACTCTAAGCGATTGCTCTTAGCTCTCCAAGTCTTGACTGAACAACACGATATCTCATTTAGCATGACAGAACTACTACATGGTTACTTCATAAGGGAACACGATGGTGCGAAAGGTCGATTTTCCTTAAATACAAAGAAAAATATCGATCGATTGGTAGTTGATCTTGCTTCTAGAGATAAAGACTGGAAAGGATCTTACTTTCTCTCGTCAGGCAATTTGGTTCGGTCGGAGAATTATAGTTTCCCTTCAACGTGGTCACACGATGAGTTTTGTAGATCGCTTACTTTTAATGTACTTTACTGATTCGAGATTCTTATTTCATTTTCTTATAGGTCTTCACATCAACACCCAACTTTCAAAGGCTTGTTTGTAAAAGAGCACATTTCTAAGATCTTTGCGATACCCAAGGATCTAAGAGATTTGCCAGTTCCTTTTGTATTCAGAGGTCCTTTCTTCCAGTAGCTCATAGGAACATACTTCAGCATAATCAAGAAATATTCCTTCTAATTTTTCAAGACATAAGATCCCTATTATAATGGCAAAGAGAGGTATGAAAATTCTTGGTAGTAACCTTCCTTTGAGCGATCCGCTTTACTCGACTTATCGTGAGATTGCAGATTGAATTATGTAAAGAGTGATGAGATCTTCGCTTGACGCTTTGGATATGAGAAAGGCAAAAGAAAAGTCTAAGAAAATTTATCCTTATACGATGCTAGCTGACACTCCAATCCCGTCCGATATTTTTCGAGCCAGACCGAGCTGAATGATGCTCCCTTCTCGTTGATTTGAAAGTGCGGTCATTCGGGGCCATTGTTGATTGATGATGATTAGATCGTACTTACATTTCCTTTCGAATCATCTGTATTCTCTAACCTAAGGGTGGTGGCACTTGACTAAGGTCTTTTATTTTCTGAAGATCGAACACGCTATGAGCAACTTTGTCTAGTAAAGACAACCGAGAGCACTATGGCTCAAATTTTCTAGGTATAAATTTTTTTATACTTCATTATGGATAACCCAATTGGCTAACGCAAACTAATTCTATTGACTCTAGAGACTACAAGGAGCTATTTTTAAAAAAAAAATGTTGTTAGACAAGCTAAAAAGGTGCGTTCATTGCGAGAAAGGTGAGCTGATTTTTCGAAAAAAACAAAGCTGTTTGAGCATGGGGAAGAAAGATGTCTTGGCTGCTAGAAAGGTGCTAAATGAGCTAGCCAAGATGGTTCTCAAAAAACTTACATTGGAGGGAGAGCTTGTAAACTTGAAATTTTCAAGGGCTCAAATTGCTTCTTTGAAGTATCGTCTAAAAAATTGCCAAATAGAAGTTGTGATAGCCACTAGAGCCTTTCTTATGAATGATTATAAGAAAGGTAAACATGTCAACTACGATGTACACAAAGCAATTGCTGATTATGCTAAGTTGTGTCAGATGCTTGGTATGCCGAATATAATAGACGAGCAGCCCGAAGTCGCAGTTGGGTCCGACGAGGGAGTTGGGAATGCTGATGATGGATAGGGTTAAATCCCTTTGGTAGCACATTTTCCAAGTATGTTTTTTGACTAGTATTTTCTTTAGGAATTATGTATCAATATCTATACAAGCATTTTCAAACTTATGTCTTTCTAAGTTATGTAATGTTGCTAGATTACCAAAGAATTCGATGAAATATCGAACTTAGAATTTTATTCAAAGTAAAATGAAATCATGAACAAATTTATGATCATAATATTAAAACAGAAATCGAACTTCCCAATTTTGCACGTAAAATAGACTCAAAAACACATTTTCACAAAGGATTCGATCAGTCTGATCCATCTGATTTAGACGGTAATGTTGTTGGTTAGCTTGAAGGCAGTAGAGTCTTCGTTTGGATTGGTTTGATGGTGATGGTAGAGCTACCCTTATATGGGATTCCAAATAATTTTTGACATTTGTATCAGATCTTCTCCCTTAGGTTAAGGTTTTCCACATCCCTACAGATGAGGAACGTTTCAATTCTTTGATGAGTAATACGTTTTTTCCACTTGGTGAATCTCCTAAGAGCAAAGACATGTTAGGGTCTCCGATGTAATTTGCTCATAGCGTGTCTAATCTTCAAAAAATAAAAGACCTTCGTGAAGTGCCACCATCCCCTAATTAGAGAATGCAGATGAATCGGAAGGAATGGTAAGCACGATCGAATCATCATTGCCAACAATGGCCCCAAATGATCGCGTTTTCGGATTAACAAGAGGGAAAATTAGGCAGCTCGATCTGGCTCTAAAAAATCATCAGATGGTATTGGAATGTCAGCTAGTGTCGTATAAGAAGAAATTTTGTTAAATTTCTCTACCACTTTCTCCTCTCCAAAGCGTCAAGCGAAGGTCCTATCACTCTTGACATGATTTGATCTGCAATCTTACGATCAGTCGAGTTAAGCAGACCGCTCAAAGAAAGGTTACTACCAAGAATTCCCATACCTCTTTTTCCCATAATAATAAGAATCTTATGTCTTGAAAAATCAAAAGGAATACCTCTTGATTCTGCTGAAGTATGCTCCCATAAGCTACTGGAAGAAAGGACCTCTGAAGACAGAAGGAACTGACAATCTCTTTGATCCTTAGGTATCGCTAAGATCTCAAAAATACACTTTTTAACAAACTTTCGACAGGCCGCATGTTGATGTGAAGACCTACAAGAAAATGAAATAAGAATCTCGAATCAGTAAAGTGCACTAAAAGTAAGCGATCTGCAAAACTCATCATGTAATCACGTTGAAGAGAAACTGTGATTCTTTGATCGAACCAAATTGCTTGATGTGAGAAAATAAGATACTTTCTAGTCTTTATCCCCAGAAGAAAGAACAACTCTCAATCGATCGATTTTTTCCTTGCATTTAAGAAAAATCGACCTTTCTCACCATTATGTTCCCTTATAAAGTAACTATGCAACAATTCCAACATGCTAAATGAAATATTGTACTACGCAATCAAGATTTGGAGAGCTAAAAGCAATCACTAAGAGTTAGGAATAAGTTCACTAGGTGCAATCTCAAAATACTCCAATACCATCTCAACCACGTGAGGAATCGAAAATCGAAAGCCATCTTTAAATGACAAACTCATAGAAAGATATCCCATGAAAATCTTTCATGCGACCGTGACAAACGAAGTTCCACCGATGCTGAAAAACCATAGGTATCCTGAATTCTAGTCAAGCAATTCTTAGTCAGCTTGCTCAATACATGATATCACTACCGCTAGGACGACTCCGTTCACATTGACTGTGTCTAGGATGGCCACCGTCAAATTTAGATCGATCAAATCGCAATTAATACCGACGCTCTGTTGATCAATCTTTTAAGATGAACAAAGCAATTGCCAACAAACCCCACTAGTGTTGTCCATCCGGACGATTCGAACTCATATAATTACCTAGCCAAGAGTTTTTGCTGGATTGTTAGACCTACTTGAACCTCTGGTCGGCCAAGGCTCGCTCGGAATTCGTTACGAAACTTCATAAAACTCGTTCCAATCCATTGTTCATAAAAAAAAAAAAATCTATTCACTAACAATTTTACTCTGTGGTGGATCAAATTCTCAAAGCACCGAATCAAAATCAATGCAACCATCGAAAAACTTGAAAAAAGTGTTTGAAGAATACTCAAAAACATTCGAAAACAAGGCAAGAACTTGAAGAACAGAGGAGAAAAATTAATCTCTGAAGCTTCTTGAAGTCTACCCAAGTCACTTGAAAAATGAAGGACGTGAAGCTTTAAATTGTAAAATTTGACACGCAAAACGAGTTGAAAAATGAATTCATAAATTTGTTCAAAATCATCTGACCAAATGGGTATACTCAACCATGCAGTTGAAAATGCACATTGGTCCAACTAGTGCACCAAGCAATGTATGTCGCGTGGTCAAAATGGATCAACAGTCTTTCCTTTCGAATGGATACATTTATCGGTCGGACTAATGAACCAGGCAATGCATGCCGTGTGGCCAATAGGGATCAACAATCTTTCCTTTCAAATGGATATATTTATCAGTCGGACTAACGAACTGGGCATGCATATCGCATGGTCAAGATGGATCAATAATATTTCCTTTCAAATGGATATATTTATTGATCGAACTAGTACACCAAACAATGCATGCCACACATCCCCAACGGATCAACAATCTTTCCTTTTCAATGAATAGACTTATCGATTGGACTGGTAAACCAAGCGATGCATATCACGTGATCTAGACGAATCAATGATTTTTTTATTAGGATAGACATTACCAATCGAATTAATGAGAGGAAAAAAAAAATGGGGTTACCACTTGTCAATTGCTGAGTGGTAGTTAAAGTTGCATGCATGCATGCATGCCACCTTTGTTGAGCTTACCATGTGTGGTAACATAAAATGATTAAGCAAAAATTCTAATTTTTCTCGTTTTAATTTCGAATTTAAATGTCAAAACTACAATCCCACGGAAATAAGGAATCTAGCAAAAAATTTTATTCTTTTTTTATATTCGTATTTCGTATGGGGCATGATAACACATTAAAGCCACGCGGCTTGAAGATAAATTAATAATAAAATAATTATATACATATATAAATATATATAGTGACACAAAATTTAAAAATACATATACATAAATAAATAAATAAATAAATAAGAAAAAATTGCACAGCTCGACGGGTCGTGCGATAATTTTTTGAAGATACATCACATGGCTTACGAGCCATATGGCAGCTTTAAAGTCATACGAAACCAAAATATAACCAACTTACAAGCTAAAAAACCTTATGGCTAGAGTATCAGTACGTTATTCTTCCAAGTGCCACATGACTTCCGATGATACAATAATTCCTATAAAATCGCACGGCTCAACAAGCAAACATTAATCTCTATGACATTTTTAATGATCAAATGATTTTCACACACCACCATAACACCTTCAACTACTATCCAAACTGTACGATCAAATGGTCCATCCTATGATCAAAACTCGCTCTCAACCAAGGGTCTGATCAGCTATAAATACTATCTTTACCTCAAATTCACTACCATCATCACTTCCACCTCCACCTTAAATCCATCACACTCTCCACCTCCAATTCAAATCTAAATAAAATAGTCAAAAATTGTAGGCTCAACCAAAAATCAGATATCAAACACTGAAAATCCATTGAAACGGATAATTTCATTAATGCGAGATAAAATGCGTATTGAAAAGATCCACAAATCTAATTTCTCTTCGATTATTTGTTTTAAAAAATGGTGGCCGACAATTTTTGAGTAGAAGTGTAACACTCTCCACCTCCAATTGAAATCTAAATAAAATAGTAAAAAATTGTAGGCCCAGCCAAAAATTAGAAATGAAAGTTTGAGCTCCATTTTGATGGAAAAAATGAATTTTTGAATAGTGTTTTGATGTAAAATATGTAGTTAAAAAATAATGAAAGATTTTAGATTTAAGTGTAATATTATTTTATTGAAAAATGTGTGGTTGAAATTATGTCAAAACACTGTTGAAGAATTTATTTTCTCCAAAGAATGGAAATCAAACAAGGGCTGAATATCCATTAAAACGAATAATTTCGTTTTTGCAAGATAAATTACGAACCGAGAAGATCCCACAAATCTAATTTCTCTTCGATGATTTGTTTAAAAAAAAATGGTGGCCGACAATTTTCAATTAGAAGTATTGCATCATGAGGTCTTTATCAGTTGGGTGAAATCTAAAACCTAGTGGTAAACTCAGTTATAATCTAGGATCTATTTCGTGAATACTCATTTTGTTTAAATTAGAGAGAAAGTGCGAGGGTTTATTTGAAGAAGAAAGAGAAAGTGAGAGTAATTTATAGAAATAAAAAGTGAGTGAGAGAGACATTTATATGTATATATTTGTTTGTATATGTATATATAGAGACGAGAGTTTTTTGTTCAATGAATTGATTTGGAAAAAGAACATGGTTACATTTACATCAATTTTTACCTAATAATAAGGGTGGAAAGGAAAAAAAAAAAAAAAAAAAAAAAAGCTCGTTAATCCCAATACCTATGGCCCTACCTCAGATGGGGCAAAGATTACCCGCCTAACTGAGTAAATGGGGCGAGGACGAGGTGAAAGCCATTGTCCCAAAGCAAATACGAGAAACATAACCTCCGCTACCCGTTCCTTTTAAAGTTCACTTCTAATTTTAATTTTTTATTGAACAAAAATAAAAGATTTATAGAGTGTGTCGACACTCATTTTTATAAATAAAAAAAATTAAAATAGTAGAATGATGAAGAATGTGTAAATGAAAAATAAGGGAATTTTTTTTTTACGTGTAATATTATTTTAATGAAAAATGTATGATAAAAAAAAAAGAAAAAAATGTATTTTCATAAAAATGAGAATCAAATGAACCCTTATAATCATTTTTAAAGAAAACATAAGTTATTCTTAACAAATTGAAAAAAAAAAATAAATAAATAAATACACACACACTAACTAAAAATATAAAAAAATAAACAAAAAATAAGTGAGGCAACAAATGGTGCGAGGGACCTACGTGCCCCATCCCGCTTTAACCGAATATGGGGACAAGACAATGACAGTATTGTTGACAAGCTGAGGTGTTGGCTACACCTCAACCCTTGATTATTATGCTGCAAGTCCCTTGAAATTTAAGATCAACCACCTCAACCCTAGATTTGAACCCAAAATTTAATCCTAAGTTTTGTAGCGAAACCGAAACTCTTTTTTATTTTGTATTTCAATAATAAAAATTATTTATTTGAAAATTACAATTACTGGCCTGTGTCTCCCCAAACTTTTTCTAACACAACGTGTTTTTAATAAGGTAATGTAGTTTAGTCTCACTATGGTTACAATCACAATCCAGCTTACGCTAATATAATATGAATTGATAAAGATATAATTAAATAACTCATTTAATTTCACATCTAATACCATCTAAATTGGAATTGCAATTCCAATAAGGCTACATAGCATTACTCTTCTTAACAACTACTTATTTGATTAAGAAAATTCAGCACAACTAATTACATTAAGGGAAAATTGCAGTCGAGGTACCAAATCTTTCGTTTATTAATAGACTTTGCTTAAACCTTTAGTTTGTGTCAGCTACAGTTCCAAACCTTTCAAAAATATGCACCGGAGGTCCAAATGGATGAAATCCATCCAGTTGACCGTTAGTTGACCAAGAATAGTAAATGTTGACCTATTTTGACTAAATTGGAAAGGGTAAAATGGTAATTTGATAATTACCATATTAAATAAATTCAAAAAAATCAAAAAATAAAGAAAAAATCAAAAAATTAAGAAAATAAATTAAAATAGGGTCATCTTCTTCACCACAACCCACCCCACCCCACCGCACCGCACTCTACCGCCCAGCCCAAAACCACCGCCGTTAACGACTCAACTGCTTGAAGCTGCATCCCAAGCTCCAACAAAAAATGAGCGACAGTGTTTCTATGGGCCAAAAACCACGTTTCTATCGACTGAAAACCAGTGTTTTTTGGCCACCATTGAAACCGATTTCACATGTATTCTAATCTAATGCTTTGCGTTTAACACAAAATGAATGGGAAAAACTTTACTGGTCCAATTTGTAAGTGCTTATATAGATTTTTTCCTGTATCACCGAATGAATGGGGAAAACTTTACTGGTCAGGTCTATTACATTTTATTTCTGATTTAAATCGTTTCTTGATGATTTAGGGCCATGGAACTGCTCGTCCAGGGGAGCATTAACAGCCTGTAACGAAGTTAGGCTATGGGTGTTGAAGGATTGGCCAGAATTGGAGGAACAGCCGTGCGCAGTAACGATTTTTTGTGCGTGAAATATGCCTGATTTTCAATCAATTATTGCTATTTTTTGATATGGGATGTAGAGTGGGATTAGGAGGTGTTGGTGATGTCAAGATCCGATGATTTTTCCGACATTGAGTGGGTGGTGGCGGTGTCAATGGCTACCGGCTACCACGGTGTGGTTGGCCGAAGAAGGAGGACGAAGAAATGTGGGGTGGCGTGGGGGCAGTATTAGTTTTGAATTTTTTTCTTAATTTTTTTATTTTTTGATTTTTTTTCAATTTATTTAATATGATAATTATCAAGTTACCATTTTACCCTTTTCAATTTAATCAAAATAGGTCAACATTTACTATTCTTGATCAACTAACGGTCAAACATACAGTTTCCATCCATTTGAACTCCCGGTGCATATTTTTGAAAGGTTTGGTACTGTTGTTGGCACAAACTAAAGGTTTGAACAAAGTCTACTAATAAACGAAAGATTTGGTACCTCGATTGCAATTTTCCCTTACATTAAGGCAATTAGTTATTTGGAAAGAAAATCAGAAAATTATACACTCAATGGGCTTTCTAGTAAAAAATAACACCGTTGATTCACGAATTTTAATGCTATTGCACGTTGATCACCAACTTTTTACATTTGATAATGTCACCATCTAATCTATAATTTTGTAACATTGTTGGTTTCTACAAGATATTTTGTATCCACTCTAGGGGTGGACAAAATGTGTAGATCAGATCAAAAGAAACCTGGACCAAACCAAATCAAGTGGTTCATTTCGATTTTATAAAAAAAATTTAGTGATTTTGATCATTTGGACCAAGAATCATTTGGTTTTAATTTTAGTTCAGTTCTAGTTCAAAAATCAAAACCAAACCCAAAATCAAACTTAATATTTAATTTTATATATAATAATTAATGAAGACCCTAATTTTATATTTATTGAAAATAGCTCATTAATTGAATATAATTTATTAATTGATTTTGGGTCATTAGAAATAAAAACTCATTAGTTGTCCACATCCTAATTTTACATTCAGTTGAATTATTTCTCCTTCTTTCCTTTTCAATTTACACAACGTCGTACATACTAATACCGCATTTCATTAAGTCAATAGAGTATCATTTAAGATCAGAAAATAAAATTGATCAATTACTTAAAAAACCTCTAAACTCTTTTTCTTATCTTTATTATTTGATAAGTTATTTGTGTTCTTCACAAATAGAAGAAAATTCAATAAAATATTCTTGAAATATTAAATGGTTAATGTAGGATCATAAAAAATTTGATAATTCATATTTTATTGTGCCTTCAAAACAATTGCAATTAATTTAATGAATTATTGCTATTACTTATTAAACAATTTTTTGTATGAAAATAAAAATTGATTTGTGTATTCAAATTATATATATATTTTGCTTGTTAATAACGACTTTTTTGATCTTTCTAAATGTTTGATGAATATTTTCTTATTTAGGTATACATTAGTAATTTATATGATACAAATCTAAAAATTTAAGAAATAAAATTAGAACCAAACCAAACCAAAATCAGACAATTCGACTATCTTTAAAAAAAATAATTTGATTCCATTATTAAAAAAACTATTGATTCGTGGTTCGGTTCAATTCTCTTAGCACCAAAACCATATACACCCCTAATCTACTTCAATTTATTTTTCTAAATTGCCACATAAATAAAATCTGGAATTCATTCAGATTTACTAAAATATTGTCACTTTAAACGCAAGGAGAATTATTATAATTTTTTTCAATGTCTTCCTTCTTGATGCTCAGGTAGATATGTAAAAGACATACCTGAATTCAACTGAAGGAATGAACTGATATCGGGTGCTGGATTCATCCCAAAGGCATTGTATCAGTGCCCAAGAGCCAAACTTCAGACCCAAAAAATGATTTAGAAATTATCACAAAATTTTCTCGTACTATCGTTATCTTCTCCTTTTTTGCCGAAATGCTGAAAATTAATTTTTTTAAAAATGATAGCAACCAGAAGAAAATCAAAAGTAGGCATTCAGAATGAGTAGGAGATTAGATATTCCTGTCATGAATTAATCGGAATAAATTCAGTTTATCGTCATCACGCCGGCTGCATCTACGTTTAAAACAAAATCATAAAAAGGATTAAGAAATTGAAAATAACTATAGTAATTAAGAGAAATAATTTAAATGGAAAAACTTTATAGACAAATAAATATGAAGAAACCATCAGAGAAATTGGATTATAACTGCATCAATGGCGACAAGAAATCTTGTCTCAGACGACCGTCGTGAGATTTTAAATCCTAGTTCATCATTTGGATTCAAACATTTAAACAAAAATTGGAAAAAAATGGTGCGATTAAAATTTTTTTTATGCCCATCACTCAATTTGGGTTCAAACGTTCAATCATCGAAAACTGGAAAAGAAATGCGAGTGTGGGCGGGTATGTGGTTGCGTTTTGAGCTTAATTTAAAGGAAGAATCGCGATTAGGGTTTTGTCCCATGTTGTTTTACCATTTTGCCCTTTACGGCCCATACTATTAAGAGGACCCAATGAATACTATCCTGATTGGACCTTTGCGGCGGGCTTGTCAAAAGATACTTGTGTGCGAATTTGACACAAACAGCACTAGAGGATTGTGTTAGCAATTTAGCACTTTCCTTTAGCATTTTGCCTAGATGGGCAAA
>NC_036246.1:12609855-12621201 GCF_002742605.1 Olea europaea var. sylvestris
TTTTTTTTATTTTTTTTTCAGAGGGAAAAAAAAAAAAAAAAAAAAAAAAAAAATTCAAAAAGTCGACCAAACCGAGTCAGATCATTTTGGATCGATTTGATTTGACTAATTTTTAAAATTAAAAACTCGGATCGGGTTTGTTGGCCCACCCGTCAATTAACCGATCCAATCCGTTGATAAATTTTTTTATTATTTTTGCTTTAAAATTCAAAGTTTTAAATTTTAAAAATAAAATAATAAAAAACACAAACATAATTATTTTCAAATAATTTGTCTATCTGATACGCGACTATTATCAAAACTCCAAATATCAAAATAGAAAAACAAATTCTTTACTTAAAATAAGTAGGCATTTTTTTTAACTCGGATCAATGTTCAAACGGACTAACCAAATCAAATCGACCCAAATCGATTTGGTTTGGTTCGGTTCAATTTCAATAGCTGGATTGAGTTAATTTTAGTTGGAATTTTTCCAAACTAACCAAATCGGTTTTGATTTCGATTTAAATTTTTGAGTTGGGTAAAGAGACGGTGAATTTTTTTATTTCATCCTTCTTTACTACTGAGGGTAAATAGTGACGTTGAAAATGAATGTCGTGAATATCAAGTTCAAAATTAACGCTGGATATTCCAATTCTTCTATTTCTACAACTACTTAAAATTGTATATCTACAAAATATATGATAAGAAGTCCCTAAACTCCACTGCCACTAAATTTATAACAAAAGAAGTGCATGTAAAATTGAACGCGAAGCGGACTAGAGCATTAGGTTAGAGACTCGTCGATTAAATTGCAAGGTCACCGTTTAACTGTCGAGAGTACTAGGACTTGCTGTGATTATGTTGTTCAAAACCAACAACAATAAATAAAAAATAAAAAAATAAAAAGGTTCCACTCGACCGCATGGCATATAGCCATGCGGTCGCATGGTACATATTTTTTAACCGTTTTTGGCCGTTGCAAATTTGAACTTGATGAATTTTCATTTGATTTTTTTGCACCATTTCGTACTATGGTCGATGGTTATATATTGGAGAGCCTTGTTTGAGGAAAAGAAGAAAGAAAAATATCTTGCAATCCATACTTTATTCCAAGAAAAATCAAATCCCAATTTATATTCATATCTTCGTGTTTTTCAAGTTTTGGAGAATGTCATCTTGTGCTTTGGTGAAATTCTTTACAATACTTGTTATAATCCTTCAAACCATTTGCCGGAATATCTTTTAGCATCTCGAATACATCGAAGAAGGGGCAAATAACGTTTGAGGACAACGATCCCGCGTTCGAACCTTCACATTTGTTGATATAAATTTTGTTTTTGATCCATCTTGTTGCCATATTTTCTTGTGATTTTCTCTTTTGTTTCTTCTCCATTTTTCAATTATTTCCAACAATCTCAAAAGTTATTTTTTTGCAATGGAGAAAGAGACTACATGGCAACCATCAAACTTATGAATCAAGACTTGATGCGGTTGGATTGGTTTGATGGTACAAACTCCACGCGGTGTCAAGACAAGTTGAAATTTTTACTTACTGCATTGAAAATCTTCTATATTTTGGATCCAGAATTGGCTCCACTATCGGAACCTACAAATGGAGAGACCAAGGTAGTCAAGGTTGAAAGACAAAAACGACAAGAAGACGAATTGACATGCCGCGGTCACATACTAAATGCTTTGTCGGACCGTTTATATGACTTATACACAAACACAACTTCTACAAAGGAAATCTGGGAAGCATTGGAGAGTAAGTACAAAGCGGAAGAGGAGGGTACTAAAAAGTTTCTAATTTCTAAATACTTCGACTTTAAGTTCCTTGATGATATCCCTCTTCTTCTCCAAGTACACGAATTGCAAGTCATTGTCAACAAACTAAAAGCGGTAAAGATTAAAATCCCGGAGACCTTTCAAGTGGGAGTCATACTTGCTAAACTCCCAGGGGCTTGGAAAGGATACCAGAAGAAGATCAAGATTATTCCTTGGAACAATTGCAAAAGCATTTTCGGATCAAGGAAAAATCCAGATTGCATGACAAGAGTGAAATCTCCTTTGAGGGAACTTTCAAAGCTAATGCTGTTGAAAAATCTGAACCGCCAACAAAATTCAACAAGAGGAAGCCTTTGAGGAACTTTAACAAGTCCAAGAAGAAGACCAAAGGAGGGTGTTTTGTATGTGAAAAATCTGGACATTATGCAAAAGATTGTAGACACCAAAAACAAAAAAATTTTGAGGGCAAAGTGAACTCCATCCAAGAAGATAAATCGTGGCCACCGTAAGCGAAATAAATGCAATTAAGGGAAAGGTTTCAGGATGGTGGTATGATACTTGTGCTATTGTACATGTATCATATGACAAAACTGTATTGAAAACATATCATGAGATGGATGGAGACCAAGAGATTCAAATGGGCAACGAAATTCGACCCAAGGTTATTGGAAAGGGAAATGTTGATATCATCTTCACTTCCGAGAAATTCGTTACCCTTACCAATGTACTACATGTTCCAGATATGAATAGGAACTTAGTAAGTTGTAATCTCTTAAGAAAACCTGGTATCAAATGTGTGTATGAATCCGGTAAACTTGTACTCTCCCTTAATGGAAAATTTGTTGGAAAAAGCTATTTTAGTGAATGAATGGTCAAATTTTGTACCGTTGACAAGGAAATGAATAAAACTAATTTCACTTATATTGTTGATCTATTTTCATTATGGCATACTAGATTAGTACATATTGACAAAAGTACTATAAAACGTATGAAAAAAATGTGATTTAATTTCATATGATGAAAATAATGAACATAAATGCAAAACATGTGTAGAATAAAAAATGACTAAAAAGTCATATCAAAGTGTGAAAATGACCTCTAATATCTTGGAATTAATTCATACAGATATATGTGAATTAAATGGTATGTTAACTAGAGGTGCAAATAGATACTTCATTACTTTTATTGATGATTTTTCTAAATATACTTATATATATTGGATGAAACATAAATATGACATATTTAAGGTGTATAAAAATGAAGTTGAAAATCATCTACGAAAGAAAAAAAAAACCCTAAGAAGTGATAGAGGTGGTGAATACTTTTCTAGTGAATTTAATTTATATTATGAACAACATGACATAATTCATCAATGTTCTGCACCTAGAACACCCAAACAAAATGGTTTGGCTATGTTTTGGCTGAAAGAAATAATAGAACCTTAGTAGAAATGATTAATGACATGCTTATATATGCTAAATTGTCATTTAATATATGGGGTGAAACTTTATTAAGTGCATGTATGATACTTAATAGGATTCCTTCTAAACATACAAAGGTTTCTCTTTATGAATTGTGAAAAGGAAGAAAACTAAACATTGGATACTTCATAGTGTGGGATGTCTTGCTTATTGCAAGAACACAAATCATAATAGGACCAAATTGGTTCCAAGAAGCATTAAATGTGCCTTCGTTGGATATGCTAACCATAGAAAATCTTATAGATTGTTAAACTTGGAAACCAATGTGATTATCGAATCAAGCGATGTAGAGTTCTTTGAAGATTCGTTATCTTCGGATAATGAATTGAGGGAAAATCATGAAAGTATCCCTAGCTCAAGTGGCACACGTGATGAAATGTCTTCTAAAGATATTGATGAATCTAGTGAACTACGAAGAAGCAAAAGAACTCGAGTTGAGAAATCTTTGGGACCGGATGAAATTGATTATCAACTTATCTCATTTTACTTAGTAGAAGGAAATGAGTTGAATGTTGTTAGAAAAATTCCTTTTGTTTTACAAGTGGAAATCGACCCTAAAACTTATAAAAAAGCTATGACTTCTCATGATAGTATTTTTTGGAAAGATGCAATTAAAGATGAAATAGATTCGATAATGTCTAATAAAACTTGGGAATTTGTCGATTTACTACCAGGATCCCAATCTATTGGATGTAAATGGGTATTTAGAAGAAAATATAATGTTGATAGTTCTCTAAATACTTTCAAGGCTAGATTAGTAGCCAAAGAATATCGACAAAAGGAAGAAATCGACTATTTTGACACTTATGCACCGGTAGTTAGAATAATATCGATTAGGATATTATTTGCATTGGCTTCAATATATGACTTACATGTTCATCAAATGCATGTCAAGACGGCATTCTTAAATGGGGATCTCGACGAGGAGGTCTATATGGAGCAACCCGAAGGGTTCGTTCTACTTGAAAATGAACGTAAAGTATGCAAGTTAGTAAAATCATTATATGGTTTGAAGCAGGCACCTAAGAAATGGTATAAGAAGTTTGACTTAGCAATTATATCATTCAGATTTAAACATAATAGTATAGATAAATATTTATATACTAAAATATGTGATGATTATATAACATTTATATGCTTGTATGTTGACGACATGTTGATTATAAGTAATCACATGGATGGTGTAAAAGAAACAAAGAAGTTTCTATATTTCACATTCAAGATGAAGGATGTTGGTCAAGTGGATACCATTTTAGGTATCAAAATCACAAAGACTAGTGGAGGTTATCACCTAAGTCAATCACATTATATTGAGAATGTGATAAACAAGTTCAAACACTTGAACATAAAATAATATAGTACTCCGGTTGATCCAAGTTCAAAACTTGTAAAGAATGATGGAAGGGCGATTGCTCAATTGGAATATGCTAGTGCAATCGGAAGGCATATGTAGCAGTTCAATGCACAAGACCGGACATAGTCTATGCTATAAGTAAACTTAGCAGGTTTACTAGCAATCCAAATAATAATCATTGGAAGGTCATAGGAAGAGTTCTTGGATACTTAAAGAAAACCAAGAACCTAGGCATGCAATATATAAAATTCCCGGCCGTATTGGAAGGATTTACTGACGCTAGTTGGATATCTAGCGCGGGTGAGAGTAAATCCACTACGGGTTGGGTGTTCACTCTTGGAGGAGGTGTTGTTTCTTGGAAATCAAATAAACAAACATGCACAACACACTCGACTATGGAATCAGAATTTGTAGCCCTATCGAATATCGGGAAAGAAGTTGAGTGGCTTAAGGATCTTTTTTATGAGATACCTTTGGGATCGAATATTTCTTCAATACCTATCATATGTGATAGTTAAGCCACATTAGCAAAAGTATACAACAAGGTATACAATAGAAAGTCTAGATACATGAGTCTTAAACATAACTATATAAGGAAATAAATCAAGGATGGAATAATTTCCTTAAATTACGTAAGGTCAATTGAGAATTTGGAGGATCCTTTGACTAAACCTCTAAATAGAGATTTAGTAGTATCTACTTCGAGTAGGATGAGGTTGAAACTCCTTAACTAAAAAGGTTCACCAATGACAGCAACCCTATCGGTCATTACTCAAAATGTAATTTACGGGTTCAAAGGGTAAAAACAAGTCATTCGATATGTAGATAGTTGCAGCATTATTAAAATTCGCAATAATTCTATCCTAATTAAAATAATGCTGCTTGTTACTGAAATAAGGGATGAGCTTTAAGCTCTAAATGAAGTTCAATACTAAACCACAAGTACCTCTAAAAGTAACAAAGGTACTGGAAGAACTTCACCTAAACAATCTTTAAGGTGGTGCCGCCTTAATAGAGAGTTGGAGTTTCTCTCTTAAAAGATTGTTGAGAAGGATAAGCGCAAGGCCTTAAAAGTGCTAAGCGAGTTATGAGGAACTTGAGAACACGTGGTACTCGTGTGTGTGTTCTTACCGGTATTATCATATGGAATAACTGGTTCAAAGCTACACGTTACCTTTGATTCCGACTATACTTTGTTTGAATTATACTATGGTTAGATTTAAATCGAAAGATATCTAATCCTTATGCATGAATATTGTATACTATGAATATGAGACTTATTAATTTTGAACAAGTGGGAGATTGCTGTGATTATGTTGTTCAAAACCAACAACAATAAAAAAAAAAAGGTCCATGCGACCGCATGGCATATAGCCATGCGGTCGCATGGCCTTAGGCCAAGACCAAATGGTCTCGGCATGGGTGAACCATGGGACCGCATGGGTTTGTACCATGCGGTCCATGCGGTCGCATGGTGCATATTTTTTGACCGTTTTTGGCCGTTGCAAATTTGAATTTGGTGACTTTTCACTTGATTTTTTGCCACCATTTCGTACTTCTAGTCGATAGCTATATATTGGAGAGCCATGTTTGAGGAAAAGAAGAAAGAAAAACATCTTGCAATCCATACTTTGTTCCAAGAAAAATCAAATCCCGATTTATATTCATATCCTCGTATTCTTCAAGTTTTTGAGAATTTTATCTTGTGCTTTGGTGAAATTCTTTACAAGACTTGTTATAATCCTTTAAACCATTTGTCATAATACCTTTTAGCATCTCAAATACATCGGAGAAGGGGCAAATAACGTTTGAGGACAGCGATCCCGCGTTCGAGCCTTCACATTTGTTGATATAAATTTTGTTTTTGATCCATCTTGTTGCCATATTTTCTTGTGATTTTCTTTTTTGTTTCTTCTCCATCTCTCAATTATTTCCAACAGGACTTAGGAATACGAAAGCAGTCAACTCTAACATTGATCACCTAATGCTTGTTTAGGTGCAAGATTTGTGTTTAAATTTTTCTATTTTTATTTTTTTAATTTATAAATTTTTATTTTGAAATTTTTATTCAATGTCTTTAAATCTCAACTCTCAAGACTCTTCAGTCCTAACTATTCAAAAGATAAAAGGAAAAAGTTTGAACCTACTAGACTAGAACCCTCCCTATAACTCAAATATAAAACCTCACTTGGTCCTTGTTTGAGTATAGATTAAAATCAGATTTTAAGCAGATTTTGATGAAAGTTTATGAAACATATGACTGAAAATTTGTGAATTCTATAAAATGTGTGGTTAAGATAAATTGTTGACTTTGATCTAGACTTTAATCAAATTTTTAGTGGTATCAAACATGGGATAATAAGAGAACTAGAAGCAAGTAGGCAAGTGTGGCGGTGTTGAGCTCGAGTTCTCTTGTTTAAAACTTATCTAGCATTTGAAGCTTAATAATTTGCTGGTTAAGGTTTTGTTCGCTTGCGATTTTGACAGCTTCAATTATAAACATGTCCATTGTTGGAAAAAAATGAGTGATTTGTGTGTAGATAAATATATCAACTAATAAATATAAATAACATAATTCAATATTTGCATAAACATAATAATATTATAATATTATAATTCAACAATAAGAAAAGGGTTAGAATGCAATCCTTGAAGTCATGTTGAAGACGTTATTCTAAAGTCACGTTGTCTTCCCTTCATGCAGGTACTTTCGGTACTACACGTCTCCAAGATAAAAATCCGTATGACTTATAGTCGGTTCTCTTTATATGGACACGACCACAGGGAAATAAAGAACGAGTCTCACATGGAGTTGCTAAAACTATAAAAATATAGTATGGAAATATAGAGAATATAATCCTTCAACTTGTCTTTTTTAGTTCTATCTTTCAATGAAACATCACCTTCTTTTATAGGTGAATATCAACCCCCTCTAGGGATAGCAGAAAACCCGTCCCAACGAATTAGCAGGGCAAGGTGGGGCATAATTCACCGCCTATCTTGGGTCACGGGGCCAGCTCGCCCCGAATTCGTCCCGTGAATATAAAAGATAAAAATTAGCTCCTTACAATTTTTACAGCCTAACAGCCACAAGCCTAGTCCAATAGCCCAAAATTTTCCCATCCCACTCCCACCAAACGAGAGAAACGACCCCTTATCTCTTCAGACTCTTCTCCTCCGGTAAGTCATAAACCTAGTAGTCCACATCCTATATTGCCGTGATTCCCGTCGTTGGCACCGTGCCACCGCCGGTTGCCGGTTGCCTGTTGCCTACTCATCTGCCGGTCACACTCCCATAAGGTTTGTCTCTTTGTTTAATTTTCAATTGATAATATAAGTTCATAGTTAGTTTATATTTCATTTTTTCCGATCGAGCTCTTGCAATTCATTTATCCTAAGTTTAGTATACTGTTTGTCCAAAAAAATATGTAATTATCATATCCTTTGACAGATAGTTGGGAAAATAATGTAGGAAAGATTGTTGTCCCAAAAAAAAAAAAAAAAAACTGTTTCTTGTACCTTTATTGTTTTTGTCTGCACTAGACTCATTTGGAAGCTCCGTTAAATAGAACCTGGCGAAATGTTTTGAGATTGACTCAAGTACCGATTCTTGAATCAGCAATTACCAGACATAAGGAATGCAGTCACATATGATTTATCAGTTATGGTGAATCCCTAGTTAGAACTAAAACAAAAAGAAGATGAAAATGAATTTCTTAACATTTATTTGTTGTAATTTTCTGCGTCTTTTGGACATGTTTTCATGTCCTTAAAACAAATTCAAGGAACGGGGCATACACGAAGCTTCCTCCGGGGCCTTTATTGTTTTTGTCTGCACTAGACTCATTTGGAAGCTCCGTTAAATAGAACCTGGCGAAATGTTTTGAGATTGACTCAAGTACCGATCTTGAGATGTATGCTTAGTTACAATTAATTTGACTAATTTCCAAGTTACTAATCTGTGCATCTGTAGTGCTTGAAGAATTGTTTATCAATGATAGAAGAATATAACCTTTGTACTTATTAATGTCTCGAATCAAATTATAATAAAATTGCTCAAAGTCAGTTATCAGTTTCATTACACGGTGGAAAAATTATCTGAAACATGAGGAATACTTCTAGGGATGAGTTATGATGAAAACATGTTAGTCTGTTACTATAATACTATTCTTGCATTTGCATGGCTTGACAGATTTTGTCGAAGAATATGTACTTTGTACTTATGAGTATTTACATATTAGAAATGCTTCGCATTTAATTTTTACATGTAAAAATTTACACAAATTCTTCCAATAACACATTTTTTCATGTTGCAGTTATTTGAGAGCATTTGGTTATTTGCACAAATGTTCGGCCCAAGTAGTGCTGGAAGTATTGAATTAGGACCAATACCCCGAGGATGATAGCACGGCGGTGAGCAATGTCCCAGAAGAAGATCGAGTTGAACCATTACCAAATGCGGATGAAAGGCCAATAAACCTAAATGAAGAGGAGCGTGATATTGGAGAACTACCTTTCGGAAAGAGGAAATTGACTTCAGCTGTTTGGGAGCACTACAAAAAACAAAAAAAATTGGTGAGTAATTGAGAGCTACATGCAATCATTGCAAAGAACAGTTAGGGGTTACACAAAAAATGGTACAAAGCATTTGCATGATCATTTGGACAAATGTGTATTCCGTCATCAAAATAATTCTCACCAAACAACGTTAAATTTCAAAAAGGATGCCGTGAGTGGCAAGGTCACAATGGGTATTTACTCTTTTGATCCAGATAAGTGTAGGAATAGTATCGCGAAAATGGTGATTTTGCATGAGTATTCTTTGTCTATGGTTGATCACATTGGATTTCGAGAGTTCTTGCATGACCTGCGACCATTGTTTAAGGTTCCTTCTCGCAACACTTTGAAGAGCAATATTTTGAAGATCTATGAAGATGAGAAAGTAAAAAAAATGATCATACTTGAGAAGAACGAGAGTCGAATTTCAATCACTATCGACATGTGGACCTCTTCTAATCAAAAGAAAGGATTCATGGTTATCACTGCTCAATTCATAGATGATGCTTGGAAACTACAGAGTCGAATCATGAGGTACAGTAAAAAATTACATTCGCTTGTTTTCATAATTTACCGAAATTATATTCTTTTAGTTGATTACCATTGTTCTTGAATGAACTCGAGTTTATATATGTGCCTTGCCCACACACCGCTGACGTGCTTTCAGAAACTCTATTGTGCAGCTTACTGGACAGGAATATTGATCGTAAGTTACTAACTTTGACTGTAGATAATTGCACCACAAATGATGCTATGATCAATATTTAAACTTTGTACTCCTTCTCTTGTATTGAATGATGAATTTTTCCATATGAGATGTTGTGCACATATATTAAATCTTATTGTGAAGGAATTTCACATATTTGATGCTTCGTACTGCTTTGATTTATAAGGATGTTTTTCCTCATTTGAAACAGAGGGAGTCATAGTATAAATGTTTGCCTAGTGATGGTGATTGGGATTTGGCATAAGAAATATGTGAGAAGTTAAAAAGTTTTCTTTGAGAGTTGTTTTCAGGAACAAAGTATCTCAATTGCGAATCTCTTTTTTTGCAAATATTTTTGATACTAAACTGTCGTTGTATGAGTGGCTTGGATCTCCTTATGTGTAAGTTCAAATGATGGCGACCAGTATGATGGAAAAGTTTAACAAGTATTGGAGCGATATTCATGAAATTTTGGCTTTAGCAGCAGTGTTGGATCCAAGGTATAAGATGATGTTAGTTAAGTATTATTATCCTCATATTTTTAATGACAACGCTGCAAGTGAGATTGAAAAAAATTATCAAGTTTGAGGAAAGTTGGTGACGGTTATTAGAAAAAAAAAAGATTCAAGTGGGTCTGTAGCTCAGTCTTCTACTTCTTGTCAATCGATACGTCAAGTGCTAATAATATATCAGATCGCATGGCAGCTTTTTATATATTTGTTTCTAGTGTCAAAGCTTTTAGTAATGTGAAAATTGAGCTTAATACTTTTTCGGATCAGCCTATATTGCCTTGGTCGGATGATTTTGATGTATTGACATGGTGGAATTGGACTTTATCTCAAATTGCAAAAGATATTTTGGCCATCCTTGTATCTACAGTGGCGTCCGAATATGCTTTCAGCGCTAGTGGTAGATTTGTTAGTCCACACAAAAATATGTTTCACCTCAAAACTTTGGAGGCTTTAATGTGTATTCAAGACTGGTTATGGACCGATATTCACGGTACGATGAATATAAAACATTTGCTTTACATATTGTTCTTTTTATGAATTCTCTTATTGCGAATTATTTTATTTTGTCAATAGCGAATTCTGCGCCGTCGCGTATTTTGGATGTTGCTCCAAGATGAATGATAAGGATGTTAATGAGGAGGTAATTTTATTTATCAAATAATGTAAGTTTTAATCATAATTATTATTATGATATTGAGTATACTATTTCTTTCATTTTGTAGGATCAATCTTGTGTAATCTCTGGCATTGCCGATGAATGAAGTTATGAAGATAGAAAAATATCAAATTTCGGATAATGAAATGAAATTTAGTTACAATGTAACTCTATTTGCAATTGTTTATTTTTGGACATTGTTTGTTTCGAGTGTTTACTTTGGATATTGGCGTTGTTTAGTTTGAGCATTATTTGCTTTGAATTTTAAAATTTAAAATTTGTATTTTATTCTCTAATAACAGTATAACTTGAAA
>NC_036246.1:12621221-12645033 GCF_002742605.1 Olea europaea var. sylvestris
TGCCATCCCTAACCTCCACAATTAAACCATTAAAATATAAGTTATAATATGAATTATGATATTTTTAATTTGTATAAAAACTTATTATTAAATCAAAAAACATAAAATTAAATGGTTCAAATATTAAAAGGTTAAAACTTTATTTTTATGTTATGATAATGACACAAAATTGTTATATTTTTCATTCATTAATACTTGCACTTACACAAAAATTGATGCCTAAATGTACTCTGTATCTTTATATTTTGATTTAGGTTGCAAATAGATGAATACAATAGAAATTGGAAGAAACATGCGAAAAATGACAAAAATAGAATAAAGTAAAAGTTCTAGGACCAAACTGCAAATATTCAAGAGATGAACTGGAAGGTAGAATGAAGATGTGAAAGAGCTGAAGACCAATTGGTAGAAGACATGAAGTGTTGGAAGAAGGAAAGATGAGAAAAGAGATCAAGAAACGAGAAACGAAGTTTAGGGACTAAAATGTAACATGGTGGAAATTGGTAAAACCATGCGGTCGCATGGTCACCTTCAGATAAGGGAAGGCCGTGTTTCAATTGTTCCATGCGGTCATACTATATTCTACCATGCAGTCACATGGTTCATTCTTGTGGCGCGATGTCTGGTTTCCTAATTTTAAGTCAAACTCTAATGGAAACACATCTCTATCACGATATTTAAACCCTAGAATGTCCTAGAACGCAAGGGACACATCTCTATACCTATTTTTCTCTGGTTTTGAGCAAGAATTTCATGGAGAACTAAAGATCTCAATGAAGCTACGAAAGAACTTAATTGGATTTGGAGATTTTAACGTCCTTTTACTCATGTAAGTGACTTTCACTGTTGAACAATTTTAAGGTTTCTATTTCCTTTTTATAAAAAATTTTTTGAGATTGACTTAACTTTTATTAAATTTTTCATGAATTCAGTCATACTTTTTCCATTGAACGATTGAAATATTTGTTTGAGTTTCAATTTCAATTATTTTTGTTGGTGTAATTCATTACTGCCTTATGCTTGATGTATATGGTTGCTTCTTGAATCTTATTCCAATAAATAAACGTGGGAATGTGTTATAGGAAACCTAGATTTTAGAATTACTATCAAATTAAATTGGTGTTTAATACTGTATCTTCTGATTAGAGAATTGGGATAAAAATCTCTAATTGGATACCAAAAAAAAAAAAAAAGAATGAGTCATTAATGTTGATTGATCCAAACCAAGTGAGGGAATTTTGATGCTTCATTAAATTCATCCATTGATATTTAAATTTCATTCCAATCGATAAGTTCTTTTCACACAATTCACGAGAACCCCAAGCTATTGAATCCTGCAAGTAGTCAACCATCTCCCTATAAAATCGACACTCTAAAGCCGTGCTTCAATTACCGCGTTATTCTTTGAGCATAACTATGTTACAACGATCCCCATAAGTTTTAAGCTTTCAAAATAGATAAATAAATAATATATAGTGATTACCTTATATTGTATAATAGGCGTCGGTGTCTTTTAGATTTAAACCTCACTTAGTGAGAACAATTTTTATTTGAGGAAGTCATAATGGACGAAGCCTTGAATTATGTTCCTTTGACCAAACTTCAATTTTCCTAGACAAAGTATTGGTTTAAGCTCTAGTTTATAGCGGGTAGCGTTCTTAATGGCTATGCGATCTAATCTTGATCTAGTAAGAGTCTCTAAAGTATTACACAATCCCATAGCCATGGCCTCGTGGCAACTCTTACATATGTGAGTCCTCCAATGGTACATGAGACCCGCACCTCGCGAAAATTCTCGCTCGAGTACTCATTCAAGATTAAAACTTCTTAACATCACATTTATATTAGCACTACCACCATAAGGATGAGCACAATAATAGTGTTACTACAAGTTATGCAATACGGGGTTTTTTACCACATTGAACATTCTTCATGGGATCTCCAATAACAAAGGTTGATTTACTCCCGAAGATGACTCCCTTATGGGCTAACACATCCCCTCAATGATTTATGTATGTCCATCATGGACTATACTTTATTTCGTATCTCTCTTGGACAAAAATTATGGTATCATCAATATTTAGAAGCTCTTATTCTCCGTTTGGACATCTGCAAAGTTATCTATGTAATTTTCAAAGTATATAATATCACATAAGATAAATACATGAACTTTCTAATTTTAACTTTAGTAGCACATTTGGGCCGATGCATCCATTTAACTTTTGCACTTCATCAGCAGGTGTACAATTTTATTTCAAACATTTTCCAAAAATCAATTTTACAAAAAAGGATAAAAATTTAAGATGTATCTATCTGAAATTTCAAACACTTCCACATTTCGAAGGTATTCAACTTGTGGAACTTCTTTACCACATTCCAAAATCTTCTTTTTTTCTTACCTTCCTCAAGCTTATAGACAGGATGTCACTTACTATAGAGCAAGAAAGGATGACATCTATTACATGACATGAAAATTCAATGTATATGATTATTGGTCAAAATTAATGTCTCGCGTAATAAATATGATTTAATTAAATGGATTATCATTTAAACTATATGACAAGACTTTATGAGCTTAGTGATTAGTCCAAATATAAATATAAACCATTAATTCTCCAACTTGGACAACATGATCGAACACAATGATGCTAATGTTTCCCAAAACATTAACCAATAAGAATTAACATAACCATAAAGTATCAAATATGGTTTAACAATATTGATCTATGTAAACATGCATTCATATTAATAAAGTAAGCTTTAGATACAAAATATTTGTAATTTTATACTCCAAATTATTTAAACACCATGTCAAAATTTAATTTGACCATAAACTTATTTTCAAATATAGTATATCAAATATACCGCAAAAGAAATATTGTTTCGATTGAACACAATCACGTGAAATCTAGCAAATATAGAATATAGCCCAAATTCATGGTTTATCGGCATTCACTTTAATAACTTAAAAATATATGAGGGCTCGTATAAAATTCAAAATAATTAAATATCAAATTAAATATTTTAATGATTAAGATTTAAAACTTTCAAAACTTAAATCAAATTGATTATACTACATGGTAGTAGTATTATATATGTTATTCAAACATCAAAATATGAGTTACATAATTCTTGCCTCTATATAAAAGAGAGGATGTGATGAGTACTGTTCATTTTTGGTACGCGTTCACATTTATCTAATTTCAAATGAGTTTTCTTTTTTGTTGTGTGTAAAAAGTTTGTATTGAGAATACAAATGGTTGAATTGTTGTGTGACGTGTGCTGCACGATCCAAATTGTTACTATCATGTTACACCAATACTAATAAAATAATTAAAGAGCAAAAAAAAAAAAGAATTAAAGGCAAAAAAAATTGTTATAAAGTTTTTTTTTTTTTTTTTTTACTTAAATTGAGCTAACTAAAATTAAAAATAAAAAATTTTAATTAATAAATTGAAAAAAATTTGATTTATCATAAAACGAAAAGAATTTAAAAAAATAAAATTGAAAAAAATAATTTATAATATAAAGAAAAAAAGAAATTTTAAAACAATTTTCAAAAAATATATAATAAAAATAAAACAAATTAAACAAAAGAAAGTTATACAAATCAAATAAAGAACACACACACACACACACACACACACATATATATATATATACATTATTTAATATAAAATTGAAAAAATTAAGTTTTATCGTAAAGTGAAAAGAATTAAAAAGAATTTTAAATTAAAAAAAATATTTATATCATGAACAAAAAAAAAAGAATTCTCCTATAACACGGAGAGAATTCTCCATGGAGAGAAACTCTCCATAAAATAAAATAAAAAAATGTCTCTATAACATGGAGAGTCTCTCCATAACACGGATAGAACTCTTCTCGTATTATGGAGAGAAACTCTCCATCTCTCTCCATAACAGAGTCTCCTTTTTTTTAATTGGTTTCATTAATATTGTAAAAAAAATTCGATTTAAAATACTTATTAATTCTTTTCTCTTTACGATAAAACTTAATTTTATCAACTCTAATTAAATAATATTTATATATTCCTTATTTAATTTTCATAACTTTCTTTTGTTTAATATGTTTTGCTGTTACTATTTTTTTTTAAAAATTGTTTCAAAATTTCTATTTCTTCATATTATAAATAATTTTTTGTTCGATTTAAAATTCTTTTTGTTTTATGATAAAACGTAATTTTTTTAATTTTAATTAAATAATATTTATTTTTAATTTTAATTATTTCAATTTTATTTATAAGTAATTTTTTTCGATTTAAATTTTTTTAATTCTTTCTTTTCTCTTTATTATAAAACTTACGTTTGTGTGTGTGTGTGTGTGTATTGTTTTAAAATTTCTTTTTTCTTCTTATTATAAATATTTTTTTCGATTTAAAATTATTTTTAATTCTTTTCATTTTATGATAAAACGTAATTTTTTCAATTTTAATTAAATAATATTTATTTTTAATTTTAATTAATTTGATTTAATTATAAAACTTTATAATAACCTATTGTTTTGTTTTTTTATTCTTTAATTTGTTAAATTATTTAGTTTCTTTTCTTTATTAATATTGGATGGATGAAGTGAAATGGTGTGTGAAAATAAATAAAAAAAATTATTATAAAGTTTTTAAATTGAATTAAAATAATTAAAATTAAAAATAAATATTATTTAATTAAAACTGAAAAAAATTACATTTTTATCATAAAATGAAAAGAATTAAAAAGAATTTTAAACCAAACAAAAAATTATTTATAATATGAAGAAAAAGAAATTTTAAAACAATTTTAAAATAATATATAATAAAAACAAAACAAATTAAGCAAAAGAAAGTTACTAAAATTAAATAAAGAATATATAAATATTATTTAATTAAAATTAAAAAAAATTAAGTTTTATCATAAAGAGAAAAGAATTAAAAAGAATTTTAAATCGAAAATAATATTTATATGATGAACAAAGAAATTAAGAAAAAAAAATCTCGGATAAGGAGAGAGTTCTCTCCATTAAAAAAAAAAAAAATTGTCTCCATAACATGGAGAGAAGAGAGTCTCCCTTTTTAAATATTTTTTTAATTTGTTTCGTTAATATTGTAAATTTTTTTTTCGATTTAAAATTCTTTTTAGTTCTTTTCTCTTTATGATAAAACTTAATTTTTTCAATTTTAATTACATAATATTTATATACTCTTTATTTAATTTTCATAACTTTCTTTTGTTTAATTCGCTTTGTTTTTCCTATTATTTTAAAATTGTTTCTAAATTTCTTTTTCTTCATACTATAAATAATTTTTTGTTCGATTCAAAATTCCTTTTGTTTTATGTAAAACGTAATTTTTTCAATTTTTAATACTTATTTTTTGTTTTAATTAATTCAATTTTATTTATAAGTAATTTTTAATTTAAAATTTTTTAATTATTTCTTTTCTCTTTTTGTTATAAAACTTACTTTTTCAATTTTAATTAAATATTATTTATACATTTTTTATTTAATTTTTGTAACTTTCTTTTGTTTAATTTATCATTATTTTTTTTAAAAAATTGTTTTAAAATTTCTTTTTTTTTTCATATTATAAATTTCTTTTTCCGATTAAAATTTTTTTTCATCTTATGGTAAAACGTAATTTTTTTCAATTTTAATTAAATAATATTTATTTTTAATTTTAATTATTTAATTTAATTATAAAACTTTATAATAATCTCTTTTTTTTTCTATTTTTGCCTATAATTCTTTTTTCTTTTTTGTTCATTAATTTGTTAAATCATTTTGTTTGTTTTCTTTACTAATATTGGACTGGATGAAGTAAAGTATTGTGTGAAAATGGAGAAAATATTGTATTGGAGGTGGTGGTTGCAATGAACTGACGTGTGAAAATAGAGAAATGATTGAAGACGTGACGACGTCGTTTTTTGCTCCTACGATTTTTTAGTAAAAGAAATAAATTCTATGTAATAAAACAGAAGAATCTACTGTTGCTAATTAGAGTGACTTCCATTCCCTCTTTTATATATATATATATAGAGAGAGAGAGAGAGACAATAACTTTCATTCCCTCTTATATATAGTAGGGATCTTTTATATAATAGGGTTAGAGATTTTTGGGAAGACAAATACAAGTGAGATCCTTTTAGCTTGTCAAAATTAACTTTAATGGTAATTCTTATCTCACCTTTGACATGAACAGTTATGGAAAATATGTCAACTATAAATTTGAGGGTAATTGTGGCAAATTAATTATTAGAGGGAGGGCATAATTGTCTCCCCAATTTTTCAATTAAATCATGTTAAAAAGCTTTCATACCACACACATAATTACTTTCAATTTTTCAACATGTGTGGGCCCATTGTGTGTTGGGAAGTGTGTTGCTTTAATGTGGTCAATAACGCATGTGGTGAAAAAATTACGTTCTTCTTTTCTTTCCCATTTTCTTCTACTTTCTTTAATTTCTTTGCTTCTCCATTTTCTTTTTTGAGATAGTAAAAAAAAGGAGAAAGAAACGACTACATCGCAATTTCTTCATCCTGCGATTGCATTGGTTTTCTTCATCTTATTGTGATTTCTAATCGACAGGTATAGTGGGTTGTTTTCTAATTTTTCAATTCACCTTATTGTGATTTCCAACGGGTTTTTTCATCTAACTGTGATTTCTTCATTTTTTTCATGTGTACAGTTCTAATTTTGAGTTCGTGAAATTGACAGGTTGTATGTTAATATTAACAAAAAGAGGTACATAATTGTCTAATTTAATTTATGATTTCTATGATTAAAATTGTCTATCCTTGTTATTGTTTTTTTTTATTTATTTATTAGAATTTCAAATGGAATATTGAGTTCACAGTGCTAGAATTTTTAGTTCTTTCTTGATAAATTGTTGATTATATTTTATGGTGGATTTTCGCGAGGCTTATGTGTTAAACAGAGAGATGTATATAATTTATCAATTTAATTTATGCTTTCTATGATTAAAATTGTTTGATCTTTGTTATTGTTATTTTTTCGAATTTCATATGGATTATTGAGTTCATAGTGCCAGATTTTTAGTTCATTCTTGATAAATTGATTTTATATTTTGCTTCTCTTTTATGGTGGATATTTGCGAGGCTTATATGTTAGCAAGTTTTCTAAAGAGAAAATTTTGATTGGTTTGTGATTTACATTGAATCTATGTTTGAGGTTCATGTAGTGATTCTAGGAAGATTTGAATTTGATACTAAATTGCTGGAATTTTTGTAGGTGCCTCTTGTCATGTTTATGAGTTAATATTTTGTTTTTCTTAGATTTTCTATCTTTAGTTCAAGTTTAGGCAGGCAATTCGACTTCCATTAACTACAAATCAATTGCTAATTTTCACAAATATTGTTAGACTAAAGTCTAGTTTGGAACATATTAGATTTTACATCACCTAACTTTATCTAAAGAATGTAGACATAAATAAGTTTCTTCTTAATATTATTTTGGTTTAAATCTCGAAAACATTAACGTTTTGGCAAGTCCATGAATTAAAAGATCGATCAATTAATTGATTTGCTAGATCACCAATGCTCCTTAGGAAATTTTTTAAATCTCTATATATAAATTTATATTGAATTTTGACATCAATCATCGAACTTTATTTTGTTTCTTTTCTTTCTGTTTAGTCCCACAATTGAAATCTATTAGATATTTTTCTAACGGATTGTATGAGGTCGCAGCAACAATTTGTTATGGCTTTGATGTGGAGGTTTTATATGTTGCACATTCCATTAGAAAACTTAACAGGATTAAATGAAGTGACCAAATTTTTTCACAAAAAAAAAGAAAAAAAAAAAAGGTAAACCTCCAATGATTCTAGCACAAAATAAAGTTTGGTAATTAAAATGAAAAATCTAGAGTATGTTTACAAAGCTTTTATAAACAATTTATTTAATAGATAGATAAAAACAAATGAAGGATAAACGGATGGTAATTGTGAATTTTTAAATTATGTGAATATAAAATGACTTAAATGTTTATAAACATGAGCCAAACATGCGCTTAAAGTCTACTACTTTTAACCATAAAATAGTCTTTTGCCTTCATTTTCAATGGAAATGGCATTATGGAGTAGAAAGATTGGTCTTGAAAAACTAATGGGTACTTAGAAAAACTTCCATAAGCGTGATTTGAATAAAAAATTATTCTTTGGCATGAGCCTGACCCTACAAGCAAAGGACCATTTTGTATCAATGAATTAGAATAGCCCTCTTTCTTATGTGTTGACATATGAATTGAACATGAAATGAACTGCTCGCATCAAGGTCGAATTTGTGTTCCTTCCTGTGATCTCTACGTTTTTTTTTGAACTGTGTGTTTTTGTAGATGCATTAGTGTCATCCTCGTAAAGGGCTTAAAATGTGCATAATTGGACCGGATTCTTTCATATTGTGATTAATTCTCTTCTTATGAACTCCTCATATATATATATATATATATATATATATTTGTTAAATCTACAAGTATAGAGAAGAATTTATTTAGTCGACATCAAATTTAATGGGTAAGATTTGATTTGTTATTGTAAAGAGAAGATATACCCACATTGCATTTTGAAGCCAAATTATGGCCACAAGTAATTTGCGTCTTTTCTGCTCTACTATTAATAATCTTTCTAAGATTTCCACACTTTATTCCTCTGTCAGTAATTAGCTTCATGTTTCATCTGTTTTCTATGCTTACATATGTTTTTATTAGATCATTTATTTACCTAAATTATGCATGTGAACCTTATAACTAAACTGGTTACAAATAAAATTAAATGCAATTGTGACTATAATGATGATGAAATAAATTGTAACACAATTTACTCCTCTTATGCTATTCCTATATTTTTAATTATATTTCATATTTTATGAATCTCTCTTAAGCTATCTAAAGCTTTTCTGAAAAAAATTATATTTCCTTCTTTAAATTACATTGCATCTAAAATCCAATTTCCTTTCTTGTTGGCAAGTAATGTGCAATTTTATTTTTTATTTCACTGTCTTGCTCTTACTTTTGGTGAAAAATTAAGAACCTTTCAAATATTTGTTATTTGATTGATTTTTTCTCAACAAATTTTCTTCTATGGAATTATGTTGTTTGCATTACTATATATTTTACAAAAAATGCACTCCATATTATGTTAGTTCTAAAAATTTTACCTATTGTCGACATATAATCATATTTTTTATTATCTTGGGTATGGATTCTTCTACTCTAATGTTCATATTTAAACTATGTATGACGTAACGTTTATGGTAATAGTTTTTCTTTTTCTTCATATAATTGCTGTTGCTTACTTTCAACTCCAACTACTTGATAATTTTTCTTCCTTTATTAATTGACATAATGGAACCATGTACTTATCGAGAGTCCCATTTGTGTAACGCTCAAACTAGTTCTAAAAGTACAAGTCAATCACATGATACATTAATAATCGTAAAAGAGTAATTCAGCCGATGTTATCTACAAATAATAATTCTCATGTTGTCCATGTACATGAACCTGCAACATCCCATCATTCTAAACATTCTACTTCCAACAACGAAGCATTGAATATATGCAATACTGAATTATAAGAATGTTCTAACCGATTAAATGTACCATGTATTGCATATGAATTACCGATATGCACATATTGTAAAGATTGTGGTGCAAAAAATTTCTATAAAGAAAGTAAAGGTTTTTATTGTTCTGATGGGAAAGTTAAACTCTCTATGTCTGATCTGCCAGCTGAACTATACAATTTATTTACTTCTAAAGAATTTACATGTATGGAATTCAAAAAAAATTGCCAGGGGATATAATAAATCATTTTGCATTCACTTCATTGGGGTAAACTATGATAAATAATTGTTTAAATCATACAGAGGTATCTACACAATTAGAATTCAAGGTCAAATATATCATTACATAAGTCCACTTATGCCAAGAAATAACATGCCTTCTTATATACAATTATATTTTTATGATACATATAACGAAGTTGAGAATCGTATGAAGATTTCGGAGAATTTTGTTCAATCTACTTTGATTTGTTTAATTGAAGTCCTTAAAATAAATCCGCAGAGTAGATTCTTTAGGTTTTTAAGTAATATGACGAATTTACACGATCATCGAATACAAATAAGATGTGATCCGAGATTTGATCGAAGAGTTTTCAATACTCCTACAACGTCTTAAGTTGCTGCTGTATTGGTCGAAGATGATGAAAATACAAATGTTCAAACTCGAAACATTATTATTTATAGTCATTCTGGTGATTCACATAAGGTTCATAACTACTATGGTTGTTATGATCCTTTACAATTTTCTTTGCTTTTCCCATATGGAGAATCTGATTGGCATGAAGGCATTAAGAGATGCAACAATAAATATTTTCAGTCTCAACATCTGTCTAACTTAGATGGTTTTCCTAACACAATAACTTCCGCATATGAAATTATTGAAAAAGATGATGAAAGTCTATGTATATATTTTCTTTATTGTTCTACTTTCTACAATGTAAATTGATAAATGAATATATAATTTCGACATTTTCTGTCATGCAGTGCTTAATGGAACGAAGAAACGGTCTCAGGTCTTTTGTCGAGAATACTATTCACACAAATTCCAGATTAGGCCATCTGGTAAGTCTTTATTGCTTTACACTAGTAGATTATTTCAACAATTTGTTGTGGATATGTATGTTAAGATGGAAAATGCTAGGTTAGACTATTTTTGTAATAATAAAAAACAAAATCGTGTTGAATTATATCAAGGTATTATAGATAGTGTTGAAAATGGAGAAATGAGAGGTACAAAATTGAAAGAAAATTTGTCCTACCACAATCATTTACATGTGGGCTTAGAAACTTGCTAAGAAGATACATGTATGTGATGTCTATTGTGTAGCGTTATGAAAAATCAGACATCTTTTTTACTATGATATGTAATCCAAATTGGCTAGAGATTAAGTAAGAACCAAAGCATAATGATGAAGTTTAAAATCGACCAGATCTAAATGCACGTATATTTCGAGCAAAAGAATTAAAAAATAATTTATACAAGAAAAACATCTTAGGCCTTATTGTTGCACATGTATATATGATTGAATTTAAAAAATGAGGGATCCATGATGCACATCTATTATTGATTTTCAAATCTGACCATAAAATTCGTTATGCTGAACAGGTCGATACAATAGTATGTTTTAAAATTCGTGACAAAAATATATACCCCATCTTCATCTATTATATTTAAATATAATATACATGGTCCTTGTGGAAAATTTAATCCTAAAAATGTATGCATGGAGGCAAATAAAGATTGCAAAAATAAATACTTTAGGGATTATTATAACATGACTACATTTGGTGATAACTCATATCCATCGTATAAGTGTAGCAATAATGACATCTCTGTTAAAGTTAGAGGTCAAATGTTAGACAATCGCTGGGTTGTACCATATAATCTTTATTTAAGTGCGAGATTTGACTGTGACATTAATGTTGAAGTATGCTCTTCTATTAAAACTGTAAAATATTTGTACAAATATGTATAGAAAGGACATGATCGTATTAATTTCACAATTGGCACGAATGAAGCGGAGAAAGAAATTGATGAAATTTCTGCTCATCAATCTGCTAGATGGATATCTCCACCTGAAGTTATGTGGAGAATTTTTTTTTTCAATTTGTCAAAAATTTGTCCTACTGTTTATTCTTTATAGTTTCAGATTGAAAATCACCAACAAGGGACATACAATAGTTATGATAATTTATCTACTATCATTGAGAACCAAAAATATGAAGAGAACAATGTTGACAAAGTTCTTTCGAATAAATCAAACAAATGAATTTGCTCGAACATTGTTTTATCGACATTTTCCAGTACATTTTGTTTGGAATACTAATTTAAGAATTTGAACTCCAAAAAAGAAACAAATTGCTATAGGACGAATTGTTACAACAAATCATTTTGAAGGATAATGCTATTTCATCTGCATTTTTCTTAATCATATTCGAGTGTCAACAACATTTCTTGATTTACGAACTTCAAATGGGGTAACTGCTACAACTTATAGAGAGGTTGCACTTTTACATAGTTTATTAAGCGGAGATAATCATTGTGAATAATGTTTATCTGAAGCCATTGTTTACGAAATGCCAATTTCTTGAAGATGACTATTTGCTACACTACTTATGCTTTGCAGCCCTAATCATTCAAAATTACCGTGGGATAAATTTAACGCTTATATGATAGATAACTATCTACATGAAAATATATCTACAGAAATTGCTAAAGTACATGCTCTAAGGATATTGGTGGTCTTCTAGAATAATTGGGTAAAAACGTAAATGATTATGGAATAGTTCCGTTCAATGTAAATATAGATGATGATGAAAGGTTGACGACCAATTTGGATATCAAAGGAAACTATGCTTGTGTTGCGAGTTTAAACAAAGAACAACATTTTGCATATGATGCGATTATGGAAAAAGTTAAATCAGAATCAAGTGGTGCTTTCTTTATTGATGGTTCAGGTGGAATAGGTAAAACTTTTTTTATATAAAGCACTTCTTGCTGCTGTGAGGTCTCAAAATTCGATCGCTTTAGCTACTGTATCTTTTGAAGTATCTGCATCTCTATTATCTAGTGGTCGAACAACTCATTCTAGATTTAAAATTCCTCTAGATACATATGGTAAAGTAGGTTGCTCCGTTAGCAAGCAATCAACTTTAGGAACTTTACTCAGAATGTTTAAGTTAATACTTTGGGAAGAAACACCCATGGTGAATCGTTATTCTCTTGAAGCTGTAGATAAAATGTTCAGAGATATTACCGATTGTAATTTGCCTTTTGGTGGGAAAGTGGTTGTTTTCGGAGGAGATTTTTGACAAGTTTTACCAATTGTACCGAAAGGAAAAAAGAAGATATAATGAAAGTTAGCTTAGTCTTCTCTGACGTATGGCCTTGTTTATACATCTACCATTGATTGAAAACATGAGGGCTAAGTTGGATTTCACATTTTGTGATTATTTATTTAGAAATGGAGATGGAACAGAAAAATAACATACTTGTAACTACATTACGCTTTCAGAGAGTATTACTCTATCATTTGAGGATGAAATTCAGTCTCTAAAAAATTGATAAGTAATGTTTTCCCAAATATTGAAGCATATGCTGATAATTTACATGTGATGGCAAATCAAGTTATTCTTACACTTACAAATGAATGTGTTGATCATATTAACAGAATTTTACTCAAATAAATTCTAGGTCAAATTTTCACATATTTTAATTTTGACGAAACAATTGAGAAATCAGAATAGAGCTTGCAGGAAGATTTTTTGAATAGTTTAACCCCAAATAGTATTCCACCTCATGAATTAAATCTTAAGGTAAATTGTCCTGTAATTTTATTGAGAAATATTAATCTTCCTGAAGGTTTATGCAATGGGATACGCCTTGTTGAAAATTTGAGAAGAATGTAATTCTTGCTGAAATCACAACTGGTGAATATCGTGAAAAATATATTTTCTTACTGAGGATTCATTTTATACCTCTTAAGACAGATCGAAACTCAAGTCCATTTAAAAGAACTCAATTTCCAATTAGACCGTGCTTTGCAATGACAATAAACGTATCACAGTGCCAAACACTTGATTTTGTTGGTTTGTATCTTCCAGAACCCTTTTTTTGTCATGGTCAACTTTATGTAACATTATCAAGAGCTAGAACAAGTACAAATATAAAAGTTTAGGTGAAACCATCAACTACTGAAAACTTACACATACATGCACGAGAATGTTGTATACAAGGAAATCTTTTCTTTCATACATCCGTAGGGCTATAACTTGGCTTCCTTGTTCATTATTGAAAAACTTCATAAATTTATGCAACCAAAGTCATTGATGAAGCTATCAAATTTGCAAGGAATAACTTACAAATGATTAGAAAAAAAGATGAAGGTGTTATCACAGAAGCTCATGAGGTCAGTTAATTATTATTTTACAAATAGTTTTCTCTTAATCTAATGTTTTATGTATTATTTCATCTCATTTTTTCGCAATACATAATTATAATGTTTACATTTTTTTTATACAAGTAGATCGGGATCTTTTCACTTCATATCATGATCAAAAAGTGTAGTTCTTAAACATTTTATAATTCTTATGAGTTTACTCCTTAGAGAATAAATTCTTTTTCGAATCTTGTAGTTACTGACATTTCGTATACTACGTATAGTAACCAAATAATTGTTTATACTTTTATCCTTAAATATTCTTGTTCTTTTATTATCATTATTATTACAAGTTTACTTTCCTATTCATAATTAGCTTATTCATTTTCCAAACTCTAATTATTCATTTCATAATTAGTTTTTGAATTTAACAAAAAATATTTCACAAGCACTTCAATAGTGTTTTTGTGGATGAAATGTCTGCATGTCGGGTGACACATATTCTTACTTGTGTTCATTTCTAGAAAGCAGATCTTATTCAAATGTGTTTCACATTTTTTTATCCAATCTTTTAAATAGTAATATTATTATTCTCTCGTGCCTTAAATTCTGTCAAACCATTCTAATTTCATTCATCATAATACTATGACTCAAAATTCTAAATGTCTTTTTTTCATGATTTATAGTTTTTCCAAATGCAATTCTTCAACGATCAATGGCCAATTCATTACCTGGAGATAGAGAGTTGAAAATAGTTGGTCAAACATTGAAATGAATAATTTTAAGGTACAATTTACTATATTAAGTAATATCAAGAGAACATGATGCTACTTTCTACCCCAACCAAAGAAAAGAATATTATAAATATTTCTTCGAGTTTCATTACTAATTCCATTTCTTTTATTTTATTATCCCTGTAAACTGGCATAAAAACATTTTAACCTTCTTTTACCTCTTTTTTCTTGCTTCTTTATAGTCTTTTCTAGTCTCTTTTTCCTTTTAGTGAAAAGATTTTAGAAATCCTTTAATCCATCTGATATTTAACTTACCATATTTGACCAATTCGTTTCCAATTTATTTTTATCATAGATGGCCCCGATTATTGCAAATATGGGTAGAGCAAGTATTCCTCTCCGTCTGGACGATCATCCACATTTTCAGTGAGTTTCTATTTGTTGTTAGTAATGTTATAATTTCTAAAATAATTGTAAATTTATGAGTTGTTTTGTCCTTTGATCAATACTAAAATCTTCAATTTTTAATTCATTTTTAAGTTCTTTCAAAATATAGGAATTTGGAAACATTGTCTCTGATAACTTCTACACTTGGACATTTCTTTTCAACAATTTGTATCAATTTTATCTAATAGCCAATCTTGAATTGAGGAGAAAATTTTGAAAATTTTGTTGACAAAGTTTGATTTCCAACGATGTACGAAATAACTCTCTAATTTAGTTTGGTAAGACCTCTAGATATTCTCATGGGATGTATTGGGTAGGAGATATAGTTTTTCTAGAGATCTTTATCTTTCTTAGTTCACTGTGAGGATTTTTATGCTAGAGTCGTTTATTTATTTTTTACAATCGCACAAGACAAAATGTACTTCACAATAATCCAACACATTTAACGCGCTAACGTTACTTTCAAAATAACCAAACCCATGTATTGCACGGGCAAAGACTAGTAAATTGAATAATAATAGATCACTAATACTCACTGGAGTTACACTTTACCTTTTCTAAAATATTAATTAAGCACACTATTGACGGTTAAATATTTTAATGCTTGTTCAAAATAAAATCATAGAATTCTTATGTAATTAGTATAACTATATCAATTCATGTGCATGACAAAATACTAATTTTTGTCATAATATACAATGATAATTATGAATAATCATCGATAGAAGACACATATATACCTACTATATAAAAAGGGGAATGTGAGGGCACTGTAGAAAACAACAGTGTCTTGATCCATCTTTACTGTAGTATTTTTATTTTTTTATTTTTCAATTGGGGACCAAAAACGACGCCGTTTGCTTGATATATATTTTATTTTGTTATGCACTATCTCCAAATTTACTACAACACACAATTTCCATTCTTCCCCCACTCCGATATAGATATATATAGTAGGAATATAAGAAAAAAATCACTTTTTTTATATAAAAAAAAAGATAGAGATAATATGCAACAGAAAGTTTTGAAGTACTCGCGACATAGTAATGCAAGTCGTTAACGGTGTGTGAAACGGTCAATCATAGCAAATGTTATGGGACGTCAAAATAGGTATTTTTAAACTATATTTCGAAATTTTCGATAACAAACTAACTTTAAAAATTCATCGACGATTGTACGATAGTCGAATCGATAAATGTTTTACATTCTCTCGAAACTCATTTTGAGAACTATATCGTAGAGACATCGAATGATCTAAATAGATATCAAAAATAGTTAAACGAATATTAAACGTACGTGTTAAAAAATACGCATAAGTCGTTTTTCTTAAAAAAATCAATTATTTTATTACTATTTCGAAATTTTTGATAACAAGCTAACTTTAAAAATTCGTCGACGATTGTACGATAGCCGAATCGATAAATGTTTTACATTCTCTCGAAACTCAATTTGAGAACTATATCGTAGATATATCAGATGATCTAAATAAATATCGAAAATAGTTAAACGAAGATTAAATGTATGTGTTAAAAAATGCGTATACGTCGTTTTTCTTAAAAAAAATCAATTATTTTATTACTATTTATTCTTTTTTCGTAACAATTTTTTCAATGCATCATTTTGCTAAAAAAAATTATGTTGTATGACGAAAATTTTTTTCTTCGTGCACGGAGTGAATATGTTTTTTTTCATCATTTTATATATTGAATTATTACTAGAAAATTTAATTTTATCTCAAACTATTAAAAATACTGATTAATAATAAAGAATTTGAAGAAAAAAATTAAAAAGAATTCTAAATTGAAAAAACTATTATTTATAATGTAAAACTACAAAAAAAAATCTCAAATCTAAGGTTCTGTTTGGAATTATTAAGAGAAAAGAATTATAAATTGAAAAAAAAAATTATAATGTGAACAACAAAAATTAAAATTCTTTTTAATTCTTTTTTCTTCAAATTTTTTACTTAAAAATAACTTTTTGTAAAATATTTTTTTATATAAAAGTAATTTTTTTTCTTATATCCCTACTATATATATCTATATAAGAGTGGTTGAGCATAGAGTGGTGGGAGGTATGAAAATCACGTTGTGCAGCAGTTTCTTACAGTATAATAAAGAATTTTAAAGTAAATTTTTTTATATATTTTATTACTATAAAATTAAATATTATCTGAAATTATTAAAAAAATAAAAATACTAATACTATAAGATAGAAAATATTTCTGAGAGGTAAAAAGTTACTTGTGAGTAAAAAAATTAAAGAGAAAGAAATTAAAAAAGAATTTTAAGTTGAAAAGAAAAATTATTTATAATGCAAATCAAAACTAAGTTTCTGTTTGGAATTATTAAGAGAAAAGAATTTTAAATTGAAAAAAAAATTATAATGTAAACAACACAAATATTTAAAAAAATTAAAAAAATAGTTAAACGGACATTAAACGTACGTGTTAAAAAATACGCATAAGGCGTTTTTCCTAAAAAAATCAATTATTTTATTACTATTTCGAAATTTTCGATAACAAGCTAACTTTAAAAATTAATCGACGATTGTACGAATCATAAATGTTTTACATTCTCTCGAAACTCATTTTGAGAACTATATCGTAGAAATATCAAATGATCTAAATAAATATCGAAAATAGTTAAACGGACATTAAATGTATGTGTTAAAAAATGCGTATAAGTCATTTTTTTCTTAAAAAAATCAATTTTTTATTTCTATTTATTATTTTTTCGTAACATTTTTCTCAATACATCATTTTGCTCAAAAAAATTATGCGGTATGACGTAAATTTTTTTCAATTATTTAAAATTTCATTTTTTTCCAAGTGGGGAGCAAAAACAACGCGTTCCTTGTGCATAGAGTGCATGAATTTTTTTTTTACATTATTATAGATATAAAAAAAAAAATATATCATCGTAGTTGGATATATCTAATAATTTCAAACAATATTTAATTTTATAGTAATATTTTTAGTAATATTGAATTTTTTAAATTAAATTTATCTAAATATTATTTTAGATAAAATATTAACTCAAAATTTTAAGTATATTTCTTTACATAGTAAAAAGTTTGCTTCAAGTTGTAAAAAAAAAAAAATTAAAAAAAAAAAAAAAAAAAATATATATATATATCAAAATTTTGTGTGGTCATTTGACCCCACATGATCCCATGTGGGTCCGTCCCTGTTTCAAAGCAAGTTAAAGTATCTGTTTCCTTATGATGTTAATTTGTCTCGATCAATTATGTGATGCACTCCAAAATATAAGTACTCTTCGATGATATAATGAAGTTCTTAATATCATCTGCATTGTGCAATCATAAAGACAATTACGAACACAATAATTATACTCGAGTCCCATATGTTGTCTCTCTTAAATGACAGTGTAAACAAAATTTTCTAGAGAAATAATGCAAATATTATTTTACAACGTGCACGTATATACACGGAAGTCCAAAGACTCCGTGCACGGAGACCTGGTCCCTGCAACTCATTACGGGATATCAAACGAAATCGAAATATTACATTTTTAATATCGTTTTGAAGTACTCGAGGCATAGTATTGCACGTCGTTTACGGTGCATGAAACGGTCAATCATAGCAAATGTTATGGGACGTGAAAGTAGGCATTTTCAAACTATATTTCGAAATTTTCGATAACAAGCTAACTTTAAAAATTTATCAACGATTGTACGATAGTCGAATCGAAAAATATTTTACATTCTCTCGAAACTCATTTTGAGAACTATATCGTAAAGACATCGAATGATCTAAATAGATATAAAAAATAGTTAAACGGACATTAAACGTATGTGTTAAAAAATACGCATAAGTCATTTTTCTTAAAAAAATCAATTATTTTATTACTATTTCAAAATTTTCGGTAACAAGCTAATTTTAAAAATCCATCGACAATTGTATGATAGTCGAATTGATAAATGTTTTACATTCTCTCGAAACTCATTTTGAAAACTATATCGTAAAGACATCGAATGATCTAAATAAATATCGAAAATAGTTAAACGGAGATTAAACGTATGTGTTAACAAATGCATTTTTTCTTAAGAAAAATCAATTATGTGTTTCTTTTTAATTCTTTTCTCTTCCAAATAAAACTTAATTTTTCAGTTTTAACGAAAAGGTTATTTGTAGGTTAAAAAAATTGAAGAGAAAAGAATTAAAAAAAATTATATATAGTGTGGTCTTCGTGCACGGAGGATTATTCAATTTTATTTTTTTTGTACTTTTCCGTTCTCCATTTTCATACGCTATGGCCGCGCCTTTTCAAATCAACTCATTTGCTTATAATATTATATTATATATATAGTGTGAGAGAGGTAATGTGAATCTATATAACACGCAACTTTCCATACCTCCTGCCTTACTCCGTGGTGACCACTTTTATGAGTAAAAAAAAAAATCACTTTTAGTAAAAAAAAATTTAAAAATAAACATATTAACAAAAAATATTTCTAATATATGTAAAAATTACTTATATAAGTAAAAAAAATTCGTTTAAAATTATTTAGAAGTAAAAAATAAAATAAAGTTATGAAAATTAAATGAAGAATATATAAATATTATTTAATTATTGAAAAATTTACTTTATAAATAATTGATTTTTTTATCAATTTATTTAAATTTCTTTTTAATTCTTTTCTCTTTCAAATAAAATTTATTAAATTTTTTTTTAAAATTCTTTTGCCCTACCAACCTTAGAGTGACTGTTGTATTGTCCGAAAAATATGCCTGCTGTTAGGGTTCTAATTCTTACACCAACAAGGGAGTTGGCCATCCAGTAAGTGTCATTTCAAGTTATTTTACGTGTGAACCTGAGTTTGTTATTTAAATGTTTGTGTATGTGAATATTTTCTTTCAATTTACAACTGCACGTGTTATTTTTGAACTACAAGTATAGCCTCTCGAATCGAAGTTGCTAAAGAAAAGCATTTTGCAAAATTCAATTTACAACTTATTTGCAATATCAGATAAAAAAAAATATCTTCATCTACATTAAACAAAAAAATACAATAAATAATTAAAAATAAATTATCACTGACATATATACAATCACAACATTCATTATACTTATTTATAAGAATAAAAATAAATTATCGTGACATAAAATATACAGTCGACCAAAAGATGTGAATCAAACAAACATTTCTTATTTCCAAATACTTTTTGTATAATCTATAAATTTTACGCTAAGAAAACCAAAATAAATATAAAATTCGTGCAACGCACGAGACGCAGACTAGTATATTCAAAATTTCTAATATATGTAATTTATGATTTTTTTTCCTGCATAACAGCTAGTAATCTTAAGCCTACTAGGAGCCATTCAATTTCTCGAACTTATGGCCAATAACTTAAAAGATTTCAATGTCCTCATTTTTCCTTTTTCACAACAAATCGGTGACATGACAAAGGCATGTAAGTAGACAACATGTTTGTTTTATAGTAGCAACTCAGGGATGAAGTATTTATAGATAGCACAATCTTAATTTAGGTGTAGCATTTTGGAAGTAAAACATTAAATTTTCACACTGAAATATAGTACAAAAAGTTTGACACAAAATAGGTTGGAGTAAAGCATTACATGGTTACATTTTTTCGTATTTTCATTTTTGAATATTTTCTACAGTTTCTTTTAGTATTAATGGTTTAACAGAACAACTACTCTAGTTATGCACCTCGACCTTTTCAGATTAGCTTGGCTAAAATAATACATTAAACAAGGATCCATAGCTAGCAATTAGATTTTTTTATTTTTTTAGACATTAAAATAGAAATTCTTCTAATTAGAATTTTCATTTCAATTATGTTGTGATAAAAGCTTGACATGTTGAGAATTTAACACTTATAACATGATTAGTCGTACAACAAGTCTTTGCTTTCTAAACATATTTGTTTTCCATAGAGGATTTCATATATAATTACTTCCCTATTAAACCAGAAATGCATAATCTTATTAGACATTAGATATAAGCCAACAGAAGAAAGTTAAACTACATAAAGTTCAAAAATAAGAATTATTGTTTTATCTGCACAGCCCAGCCGTTTTCCTCTCTATTTAAAAGCCTAAATCTCAAAGAAAAGATAAAGAAGAAAGCATAAAAAAATTATGCTACACAAACAGAGAACATAACAAATACAAAAGGAAGCATTAATCTATTAACAAAGACATATTTCAGCAAAAGTTTGTCTAGTCAAAGATTGGCACATGTGAACTCTTAGCCCTGGTTTGGATGTGTCTAAGATTATAATTATTTTTTTAATAGTTTTTTCTTGCATTAATAATAAGACATTTGATTTCATGCTTAAATCAAAATTATGTCGAACATCAAGATATATATTGAAACTACAAATTATTAAAGCCGTGCCTGATATTTTAGGTAATACTTGCAGTAGAACAAGACGTATAATTTCATGCTTAAATCTAGAATGTCAATTCTCATAGGAAAAGCAATCTTGCTGATTTATCCATATTAAAAAGCAATTGCTTGACCTTATAATTAAGAAGCATCCTCCTATTTGTTTTACCACTCAACAGACAACAGAATATATCCATTCAATGAATGATAAAGCTTGCACAAAATGGGTAAAAATAGACCGAAGTTATCCACTAGGTCTGTTGCTCTAAAACACAACTTTATATTGTTGGAAAAATGGGCGATTTGTCTACAGATAAACATGTCAAGTAATAAATATAAATAACATAATTCAATATTTGCATAATCAGAACAATATGATAACATTATAATTCAACAATTAGAAGAGAGTTAGAATGCAAGCCTTGAAGTCACGTCGAAGAAGCTGTGCTAAAGTTGTGTTATCTCCCCTTTGTGCGGATATTTTCGGCACTACACGGCTCCAAAATAAAACTTATACGACTCATAGTCGATTTTTCCTTCTATGGGAACAACTACAAGTACATAAAGAACGGGCCACACATCGAGTTGTCAAAACTATAAAAATATAGTATGAAAATATTGAGAATATAATCCTTCAACTTGTCATTTTATAGTTCTATCTTTCAATGAAATATCATCTCCTCTTATAGGTGAATATCAACCCGTACAATTAAACCATTAAAATATAAGTTATAATATAAATTATGATATTTTCATTTGTGTTAAAACTGATTACTAAATTAAAAAATATAAAATTAAATGATTTAAATATTGAAAGGTAAAAACTTTATTTTCATGTTACAACATCCATATAGCCAACAGGATCTATTCACTGGCTTTCCACTTTATAAAACCATGATTAATACCTCTTTGTCTTAAGCCCCGTATGTTTCTCATTTTTTCCTCATTAAAATGAAAAATATGACCGTTATCCATCACATCAAGCCACTAAATTTGAATTTTTATCTCTTGTGTGGGGCCTGTAACGACTATATTTTTCATTTTCATTCTTGAGAAAATGAAAAACAAATGGGGGCTTAAGTATTGAAGAGGCGAGGTTGATTTTATGGCAGCAAGTAGCTACTGTCCAATTGCGGAAGGGAATATTCCTGTGCCACATATTTTAAACCATTTCTGTTATTGTCAACAAGTTTTTCTTTCTGCAACGAAAATCATATCTCACACTTTAAAAAGACAACTAATTACATATCGATGAAATAAACTAAAGATGGAGAAATGGTATCAAGACGACCAACCTAATCAGGAGACACGAAATATGGTCCAATGTCAAAGTTTATGAAGCTAACTGTTGACCCCAAAAAGTGCGCCAACAGATGCCGGTCCCACCCGCGCTTGCGTGGGCGAATGTCCAACACGCTAAGACACGTGGACGGTCTAAAACGAGCAGTTCAAGGGGGCGTGGGAGTAACCCAACGACGCGGGACGGTGACGTTCGGAATTCGGCAAGTGGTTCGTAATTCGATTGTACAATAATTACCCACCGGTGCTCGTAAATGTATATGCAAAAGTGTATAAACTCGATTTGTATATCGCAAGTAACTGAGAGAGAGAGTTGAGTAAATTTAGTCTTTTGTATTGATTCTTTCATTCGCCTTTGACATTACACGATGGAAGTATTTATAGTGATACATATGAAATGGGAGCCCTTGGATGAAGTGGTACGTGGACTCATCTCTTTAGTTCAGACGTCTTTTCCTAGGTACGGGACTTGACTTGCTAGCTTACGGCGCATTTATTGCTTGCGCAGGTCCTCCATACTAGTGACAAGACTTGACATTTATGCTTGTGACAAACGTTCCATCAGTCATTCGAATAAGATCTCTGAGCAGGCGATCTCTTGGGAGAAGTGACTGTGGAGGAAGCTCCTTGTGGTTAAGAGGCTCGTGCATCAGCTTCGGGGCTTCGACCATTTGACAAATACTTCCACTTGAGGACCTCAGCTACATTCAAAAGGATCCATGCTTCGGGTCATGGGCCTCGGTAGTTGGACTTCGGCAGATATTGCTTGCGCGTACATCGGATCGGGGAGCTTCAGTGGATGGACCTCGGCTGAAGCACTTCGGATATAACCCACCTCGGCAGGAATGCCACGTGGATCAGGATGAGTGGGTCATTGGCCCAGGTGTATAGGACAGGTATGACAACACGCAACAATAGTCCCCCAAGTCCAAGTATAATCATTAATGTAATGCGTGGACTTTAATGGAGTAAAAGTTGAAAGAATTTTTGAACCCCAAATA
>NC_036246.1:12645140-12653545 GCF_002742605.1 Olea europaea var. sylvestris
CAGTCCATGGTTCCACATTTTTCATTCCATTTGTTCCTCGTTTGTAAATGCATTGAGTTCAATATCTTTTCTGGTCTTTTTCTCCTGCAACTTTTTGGGGTCTCCAGGGGCATTCGCAATTATGTTCACAGTACAGTCAAGTTTCAATGAATCCGTACTGGGTGGTACATACAGCGATTCTCATTTGCAGCATTAAAAGTCTTGCGAATGTCAAAACGATATTAGAAAGGAAAGCACAAGAGGGAACCAGTCATTTGCCTGAGATCAGTTCTAATTATTATTATTATTATTTTTTTTTTTTTTTTTGGAATCTGAATGACAATGAACTTATACATTCACCACATAGAGTAAGCATGGCTTGGGGAGGGGTTTTTCCACATTTAACTAACATGACAAGAAAATTATCTACTCCATCCAACTAGTTCCGGGTTCAAATCTGATTCATTTTTGTACATGAGGAAACAAAGAGAATTGTGCAGGTCACAAGGATACTCCTTGTTGACCCCAAAAAGTGCGCCAACAGATGCCGGTCCCACCCGCGCTTGCGTGGGCGAATGTCCAACACGCTAAGACACGTGGACGGTCTAAAACGAGCAGTTCAAGGGGGCGTGGGAGTAACCCAACGACGCGGGACGGTGACGTTCGGAATTCGGCAAGTGGTTCGTAATTCGATTGTACAATAATTACCCACCGGTGCTCGTAAATGTATATGCAAAAGTGTATAAACTCGATTTGTATATCGCAAGTAACTGAGAGAGAGAGTTGAGTAAATTTAGTCTTTTGTATTGATTCTTTCATTCGCCTTTGACATTACACGATGGAAGTATTTATAGTGATACATATGAAATGGGAGCCCTTGGATGAAGTGGTACGTGGACTCATCTCTTTAGTTCAGACGTCTTTTCCTAGGTACGGGACTTGACTTGCTAGCTTACGGCGCATTTATTGCTTGCGCAGGTCCTCCATACTAGTGACAAGACTTGACATTTATGCTTGTGACAAACGTTCCATCAGTCATTCGAATAAGATCTCTGAGCAGGCGATCTCTTGGGAGAAGTGACTGTGGAGGAAGCTCCTTGTGGTTAAGAGGCTCGTGCATCAGCTTCGGGGCTTCGACCATTTGACAAATACTTCCACTTGAGGACCTCAGCTACATTCAAAAGGATCCATGCTTCGGGTCATGGGCCTCGGTAGTTGGACTTCGGCAGATATTGCTTGCGCGTACATCGGATCGGGGAGCTTCAGTGGATGGACCTCGGCTGAAGCACTTCAGATATAACCCACCTCGACAATGTGTGCCACCTCGGCAGGAATGCCACGTGGATTGCTTGCACGTACATCGGATCGGGGAGCTTCAGTGGATGGACCTCGGCTGAAGCACTTCGGATATAACCCACCTCGGCAATGTGTGTCACCTCGACAGGAATGCCACGTGGATCAGGATGAGTGGGCCATTGGCCCAGGTGGGTAGGACAGGTGTGACAACACGCAACAATAGTCCCCCAAGTCCAAGTATAATCATTTAATGCGTGGACTTTAATAAGTAAAAGTTGAAAGAATTTTTGAACCCCAAATAATAGTCCCCCAAGTCCAAGTATAGATATTTATATTATGGTTGGAGTTTGAGAAGTGTTGCTGTGGGTGAGCGATGAAGTAGGCGAGGTGTTTGAATTCTGAAGATGAGCCGAGGTGGTTGAGAGGCCGAACCTGCGAGGCTTTGATGCTGAATGGTGAAGAGGAAGCCGAGGTGGTTGAGGAACCGAACCTGCAAGGCTTGATTGCTGAGTGGTGAAGAGGAACCGAGGTAGTTGAGGAACCGAACCTGCGAGGCTTTGATGCTGAGTGGTGAAGAGGAAGCCAAGGTGGTTGAGGAACCGAACCTGCGAGGCTTGATTGCTGAATGGCGAAGAGAAGCCGAGGTAGTTGAGGAACTGAACCTGCGAGGCTTTGATGCTGAGTGGTGAAGAGGAAGCAGAGGTGGTTAAGGAACCGAACCTGCGAGGCTTGATTACTGAATGGCAAAGAGAAGCCGAGGTGGTTGAGGAACCGAACCTGCGAGGCTTTGATGCTGAGTGGTGAAGAGAAGCCGAGGTGGTTGAGGAACCGAACCTGCAAGGCTTGATTGCTGAGTGGTGAAGAGGAACCGAGGTGGTTGACTGTGATGCTGAGTGGTGAAGAGAAGCCGAGGTGGTTGAGGAACGGAACCAGCAAGGCTTGCCGATGTCCAATGGTAATGATTGTGCGTTGGCTACTGTGCCAATGATTTGATGTTTTGTGCTTGTTTTCGAGGAAAGGTGGCTGAACCGTTACGACTTCCAAGGCGCTACTGCCGTCGAATTAAAAATGCAATTATGAGGGCAGCTGGCGCTTCTAGAAGCAGACGCGTTGCAGAGGTGCGTGGGAGGCAGGCATAAATCTGAAGCGTAGGATTTGAAAACTGTTTGAATTCAATGCCTCGGATTGGATCTGAAATGGAGGGCTTGGATTGACTGAGATTTGATCTGACGGCTGGGGTTCGTCTTGAACCTTTATAAAAGGCGAGAAAATCCCAATTTTAAGGATTTTTGAACACTTTGCACTCTGAAACTCTCTCAAATCTCCAATTTTTCGGCTTCGAGATTGTCTGTGATATTAAATTCCAGCCAGTCTCCATTTGTGTCGAATTCCCTTAGGTATTGTTTGAACAAAAACCCTTGTTACTGTCTTTTTACTGAGAAAATGGAGTCCACTTCGGGTAGGGAGCTTGTTACAGTGGCGTCTTTAGACTATGGAGTCGGTCATGGGGGGATGTCCGAGGTGGATAGGTATGCCATGGACGAGGAGCCTGTAGATTATACCCAGGAGTGGGGGGGCTTCTAGAGTGCCCTCGAATATGACAGGAAAGAGGTTGGGGAAACTTAGGGAGAGGTACAGTGTACCCCATAACATAGAAATGTTAGTCCCCGAGCCGAACGAGCGGGCCTGTTATCCGAGGCCCGGCTGCGTGGCCGTGAGTGAATACCTGTTCAAGCAGGTATGCGTCTTCCTCTGCACCCCTTTTTTAGGGCGGTGCTTAGGAAATTCATGCTGTCGCCGACCCAGGTTCTGCCGAATGGGTGGAGCCAGCTGGTCGGCTCGTACTTCCTATGGAAGGAAGTGTCACTTGGGGAGGACATGCCTCTTCATGTGTTCATGACCCTGTTCCAACCCCGGGTAATTGGGAAGGAGTCAAGGGGGTGGTACTACCTCACGCCTTGGGGGACTCACGCACCCTTTGTGGTGGGACTTCCTTCCTTTATCAAGGGGTGGAAGGAGTCCTGGTTCTGGGCGCGAGGTGAATGGCAGGCAGTGGAGGGTGACAAAGCCCTGTCATGCACAGTGCCGACCCAGTACTACGAAGCTCGTGAGTCTCCCGACCTCTGCTTGTCTTTTTGAAGTCAGAATATGAATTCGTCTAACTGTTGGAGGTTCCTTTGCAGATAGTAGTACGAGGTTCGAGCTCAGCAGGGAGGAATTCGAGGTGATAGAGGACATTTACAAGAGGCCTCTAAAGCTTCGGCACTTCGATCACCTGATTGATAGGAGCAGATACTTTTTGGACTTTGAGCTGATGGCCTCCAGAGGTATGAGGCCCCAATACTTTATCCCTTGTTTTTATCCTTTTTGTTTTTTATACTGATACTGATCTGACCTATTGTACAGATAAATTCAAGAAGAGGGAGTACCCAGCTCCGGACATGGCCTCTATCTTGAAGGCCACATCTACTGCAAAGGCGAGGCCCTTGAAGCCTGGGTCCAGTGGGGCAAAGGAAGTCCGGGGCAGGGTTGAGCGCCTGTCCAAGGACTGTACTCCCAGGGCTTCGGAGGAGGCAACTACTTAGAGGCCGGAGAAGCCTAAGGAGCCTCGGGGAAAGGAGAAAGTCCCTAAGGAGACTAAGAAGAGGAAGCTGGTGCACATCTCCAGCTCAGCTGGCAAGTTTGGGACCTCAGTGTCCCTTAGGGCCGAACAGACCGAAGAGTCGAAGCTTCTTGCTGCAGCCTCCAAAGCCATCAAACTGGAGATGGTAAGAGAGGTAGAGGCCGAAGAGGCTAGAGAAGAGGCTGCAAGGCGAGCTGCAGAAGCCGCCGAAGAGGAGGCAGCGAAAGAGAAGCCGGTTCGGGAGAAGGGGAAGTCTCCAAACTTCCTAGCTGGGAGGGAGGAGGAGCTGGCCCCATCTTTGGTGAAGGCTCTCCCTGAGGAAATCAGAAGTGCCACTGAGAGCTTTTACAAGTTCTGGACAGAGAGGTGGCAGCTGCATGCCTCGTCTTGTGATGTCACCGACCTGACAAGGGCACTGGTGAGCCAAAGCGCCCAGACCTTTGGCCTCGCGCTCGAATGCAGGGAGGCCTTGAGCGAATTCCAGACAAGGACCCACGCCTCGGAGGGGAAAGCTGCCTCCCTTGCAGAGGAAGTTAAAGCTGCTAAGGCCGAGGCCGAAGAAGCCAAATCCCAAAAAGTTGAAGAGGCGGCGAAGCTGGAGTCTGCTTTGGCCCAAATTGAGGCCCTGAAGAAGGAAGTGTATGAGTCACAGTGCGAGGTGGCCTCCTTGACAAAGAAGGTGGAGGTCTCCAATGAGCACCAAAAGGTGACTGCTGAGGCTCTTGAGAAGGCGAATCTCTCCTTGGCCGGTGCTCGAGATGCTTATCAGTTTCTTGAAGGCCAGGCGAAGTGGTACATGAACGATTCCTCTGTTGCCAGAGAAGAGGCCCGAACTGCAAGGGAAGAGGCGGTGAAGGAATACATCGCCAATTTCCACACTACAGAGGAGTATAAGAGCTTCAGCTCCTACTGGAGGAACTTCGCCTATGCCGAAGTGCTGGAGAGGGCAGAGGAGCTATATCCCAATTTGGACCTGGCTCAACTTAGGTCCGAATTTGTGGATGAGGTACCTCAGACCCCAGCTGAGGAGGTCCAGGGTGATGAAGAAGTTGATGCCGAAGCCCCTAGGGCTGAGGCAGAGAAAACAACTACTGATGCCCAGGTTGCCGAAGCCCCCAGTACCGAGGCGCCTCCGTCATCTAGCCAGGCATAGACTAGGTTTTATTTTTCAGTAATTTGGATGTAATGGCCAGAGGCCCTCCTTTGTAACCTTCTTTGAAATATCAATGTACTGTCTTTCTTCTTTCATTATTGCTTTTGTCCAAGTTTTTATACCTCGTTAAACAAATTTATTGGAACTTGATAGAAGCATGAACTAAATAAATGAACATAACTTGAGTGACTGAACTGTACGACCCTCGGACTTAAGCAAATTAACATGACTTAAGGAGATGAACAGTGTGAACCTCGGACTTAAGCACATAAACATGACTTAAGGAGATGAGCTGTACGAACCTCGGACCTTAGCAAATTAACATGACTTAAGGAGATGAACGGTGTGAACCTCGGACTTAAGCACATAAACATGACTTGAGGAGATGAACAGTACGAACCTCGGACTTAAGCATATTAACATGACGTAAGGAGATCGGACTGTAGGGTTGTGGCTTCTCCCTTTGACGTTCAGCAAGGTCAAAGGGAGGCATGTGCTAGCGCCTTGGAGTTCAAGCGAGGTAGCCCAGAGGTGGGTCCCGAGCCCTTCCTCCGAGGTGACGACGCATCCCAGACATGGTGGATGGTGCAGCCATGTTGAGGCTTCTCCCCTTGGCATTCAACAAGGCCGAAGGAAGGCATGTGCTATCGCCTCAGAGTTCAAGCGAGGTAGCCCAGAGGTGGGTCCCGAGCCTCTCCTCCGAGGTGACGACGCATCCCAGACATGGTGGATGGTGCAGCCATGTCGAGGCTTCTCCCCTTGGTGTTCAGCAAGGCCGAAGGGAGGCATGTGCTATTGCCTCGGAGTTCAAGCGAGGTGGCGCAAAGGTGGGTAACGAGCCTCTCCTCCAAGGTGACGACGCATCCTAGATATGGTGGATGGTGCAGCCATGTCGAGGCTTCTCCCCTTGGCGTTCAGCAAGGCTGAAGGGAGGCATGTGCTAGCGCCTCGGAGTTCAAGCGAGGTGGCCCAGAGGTGGGTCCCGAGCCTCTCCTCCGAGGTGACGACACAGTATGACGATTTAATCAATGCATTTTATTGGGCCATAGAAATATTACAAAGGCTGGGAAAGTCATCCAGCATGATACAATTCATTGATAAAAGATTCTGAGGTGTTCAATGTTCCATGGACGGGGTTGTGCCTTGCCGTCCATGTCTTCAATCCAGTAGGTCCCAGGTCGGATTTCTTCTCTGATCTTGTATGGACCTTCCCAGTTCGGCCCCAGGGAACCGGAACCAGGTTCTTTTGAAGATGGGAAGACCCTCCTGAGCACAAGATCGTTGATTCGGAACGACTTCTTCTTGACTTTGGAGCTGAAGTACCTTGTTATCTTTCTTTGATAGGTGCCCAGCCTTAGCTGGGAGTCATCCCTTCTCTCCTCAATGAAATCGAGGTCGAGCCTCCGAAGCTCGTCGTTGGTCACTTCGCTGAAGTGCAGACGACGTGGAGATGGGAGTCCGACCTCCACGGGGCTCATTGCCTCAGTCCCAAAAGCCATGAGAAAAGGGGTCTCCCCAGTTGGGGTCCTGGTGGTGGTTCGGATTGCCCAAAGTACTTGGGGCAGCTCATCAACCCAAGCTCCCTTGGATACATCAAGCTTCCTTTTCAGAACGTGCTTGATTGTCTTGTTTATGGCCTCAACTTGGCCATTAGCTTGTGGGTGGTGAGGTGTAGAGAAGTGCTTCTTTATGCCAAGGTCTTCACACAGTTCTCTAACCTTCTTGTTATCGAATTGCCTGCCATTGTCTGAGACGATCGAGTGGGGAATTCCGAACCGGCAAATAATATTCTTCCATAAGAACTTGGAGGTGTTTGCTTCTGTGATTTTTGCCAGTGGTTCAGCTTCAACCCACTTTGTGAAGTAATCAATGGCCACTATTGCAAAACTTGCACCTCCTCTACCCTTAGGAAGGGGGCCTATGAGGTCCACACCCCATTTCGAGAAGGGCCAGGGGCTGGAGACTGCAGTCAAATCCTGTGATGGTCGTCTTTGTACGGGAGAGAATCGTTGGCATTTATCATATGTTCGCACGAATTCGAGGGCATCCTGTTTTAGGGTAGGCCAGTAGTACCCTTGCCTCAGTATTTTTTGTGCCAGAGATAGGCCTCCAGAGTGGTTGCCGCACACTCCCTCGTGGACTTCTCTTAGTATGTAGGTAGCCTCTTCTCCCCCGACGCATCGTAAGAGTGGAGAGGAGAAGCTTCTCTTGTAGAGAATGTCGTCAATGAAAAGGAAGTGGGCTGACCTCCTTCTCAGCTTATAAGCGTCATTCTTGTTGGTGGGCAGCGCCTGGTCTTTCAGATATGCTATGATTGGTTGCATCCAGGTGGGAGTTCCACCGACCCACATGACATTAGGGGCCTCGGTAGAAGGCAGGAGGAGGTGCTCGATAGGCACTACAGTGAGTAGCTCCGAGTCTTTACTACTAGCTAGCTTCGAGAGTGCATCCGCATAAGCATTTTCGATGCGGGGAATCTGGGTTAACTCGAACTTCTCAAAGGATGGGATGAGGTTCATCACCATTTTCAGATAGGAGGCCATCGTTTTGTCTTTGGCTGAGAAGTTACCATTGACTTGGCTAACAACCAGCTGGGAGTCACTACTGACGTGTAGCTTCTTTACTTGCATTTCCTTGGCCAGTCTGAGGCCTGCAAGGAGTGTTTCATACTCTGCAACATTGTTGGTGGCTTTGAATCCGAACCTCACGGTCGAGGTGAGTTTGTGACCCTCAGGGCTGATGAGGACAACCCCGGCGCCTGAGCCGACATCCCCAGCTGAGCCATCGACGAAGAGGCTCCACATGGGTGGTTCGACGGATTCCATGATTTCATCCACCTCGAGTAGGTTGGCGAATTCAGCAACAAAGTCAGCTAAAGCTTGCCCTTTGATGGCTGCCCTAGCTTTGAACATAAGGTCAAATTCACTTAGTTCCACTGCCCATTTCAATAATCTTCCCGAGGCATCGGGCTTTTGGAGTACTTGCCTCAGGGGAAAATTTGTAAGTACATGGATGGTGTGAGCTTGGAAGTAGGGTCTCAACTTCCTAGAGGCCGTGATTAAGGCCAAAGCAAGCTTCTCCATAGCGGGGTATCGGGTCTCCGGCGATAGGAGCGCTTTACTTGTATAGTAGACGGGAAGTTGGGTGGACCCTTCTTCTCGAATCAGCACCGAACTGATGGCGTCATTGGAGACGGCAAGATATAGTTGTAAGATGTCACCGGGCTTCAGCTTGGAGAGGAGGGGGGCCTACCCCAAATGCCTTTTCAGTCCTTGGAAGGCCTCTTCACATTCCTCAGTCCATTGGAATTTCTTCCCAGCCTTGAGCACTTTGAAAAATGGGAGGCACTTGTCA
>NC_036246.1:12653888-12686355 GCF_002742605.1 Olea europaea var. sylvestris
ATACCCTCCATTTGCCATTGTGTTTCTTAACCAAGACCGGGTTGGAGACCCACCTCAGATAGGTGGCCTCCCTGATGAAGCAATTTGGGTTGAGCTTCTGAACTTCTTTCTTTAGGGCCTCATACCTCTCAGGGTTGAGGGCTCTCCTTTTTTGTCTATGCGGGGCAACATTAGGATCAATTTTCAAGTGGTGGCAGCTGATCTTGGGGTCTAGGCCCACCATGTCCTCATGCTTCCAAGCAAAGACATCAAAGTTCTTGCCTAGGAAGTCCTTAATCTTTTCTCTCAAAATGTTGGACAGGCCTCTGCCTACTTTCAAGACCTTGGACGGATCTCGGGGGTCGGCTGAGAAGCTCTCAAGTTCCTCTACTGGGGATGCTTGAGGCTCATGTTCCATTATGCGGGGGTCGATCTCATCAACGATCAGCACCTCCTGAATAAGCGGTGCGTCAATCATATCAACATCTTCCTGGTTAGTGGGAGCGTCACCTGGGACATCCGCCATGACCACATCAGCCATTATCACATGGACGTCCCGGGGCTCTACCTTCTTAATGGAGCTCAGATAGCACTCTCTCGATCCTCTCTGGTCGCCTCTCATCGTTGCAACCCCATTTTCTGTTGGGAATTTCATGCACAGGTGGTGGATGGAGGTGACTGCTCCCAATTCCTTTAGGGCCGGTCTGCCCAAGACTCCGTGATAAGCCGACCGGCTGTCAACTACGAGGAATTCCATGAAGTTCATCGTAGTTTGAGGAGATTCTCCCATCTCCACTGCCAGTGTTATCTTTCCTCTCGGAGTGATGCTATCTCCGGTAAATCCGTACAATGGAGTGGTGGTGGGCGTCAGCTGATGGTCCAATATCATCTTGTCAAAGGCGGACTCGAATAGGATGTTGACGGAGCTGCCGTTGTCGACTAGCATTCGTTTGAGCCTATTTCGGGCTATGACAGCCCTCACCACCAGCGCATCGCAGTGGGGGTAATGAACTCTTTCGGCGTCTTCCTGGGTGAAGACAATCGGTGGTACTTGGTTTCTTCGAGAGCTACCGTCCACAATGTAGCTCGTCAGAGGGGGGTGCTTAGCCTCCCTAGCATAATTTATTTTGGAATTCCATGTTTCACCGCCAACATAAGGGCCTCCAAATATGGTATCTATCTCGTGGATAGGGACCTCATCTTGAGCTTGCCTATTTATTCGGTGTCTACGCCCTTCCCTGGGCCTCTCTGTGTCTTGCTCCCTTCGCCTTGGGGATACATCCCTTTGACGAGGAGCGGCCGCCTCACGCCCATGTCGGTTGTCCTGCCTGGGCGGGGGCCTGTTCGCCTGGGGCGAGTTATGTCTTTCTCTGGCGGGTTCCTGCCGGGAGCGGTGTGCATAGTCTCTGCAATCCGCGGTGTCGTACCCGTAAGACCTGTGGTGCAAACAGTACCCAGGGAGGTTCGGATTGGACCTATTTCTAGATGCAAAACCTCGGCCTCGGCCTCGGCCTCTTCCTCTGCGGGGTCCCTGCCGGGCCTCCATCTGATGTGGGTCAGCAATTGGGTTGACATCCTCATATGCTAAGGTTGGAACCACGTTCAGAGTTGTGGTGGCCAGGGCTTGGCCGGAGTTCTCATTTACGGCTCGGTTCATCTGGTAGTCCATGAGGTGAGAGGTCGGACCCCTACCTCTCTGTCTTTGAGGAGGTGGGAGGCCTCTACTTGCCCTGTTCCTATGCTCGATCAATTCTTCATTGATTATCTCCCTTCTCATCATCTCTAGTAGGGCATCATAGGTGGTGGGGTCTTGATTCTGCACATCCCTCCAGAATAGGGTGTTCATGTTCAAACCTTCTCTCAATGCAGATAGTGCTTCTTTGTCGGTGACTTGTACACAGTAGGTCATCTCGTCGGTGAAGCGAGATAGGAAGCTTTTCAAGGACTCACCATACGCCTGTCTCATATCTTGAAGACGCTGGATGGGGGCCTCTCCTTCCTTGCTCACTGCGAACCTCTTCAAGAAGGTAGTTTTGAACTCGGGCCAGCTTCGAATGCTCCCCGATGTAGCCTACTATACCAGATTTCAGCCGCTCCACTGAGGGTTAAATGGAATGCTCTGCACTTTACGGCTGGGGTGGCGCCCCTCAGGCTCATGTGAGTTTTGTAAGCATTGAGGTGCTTTTCTGGGTCACCTCTTCCATCATACTTTGGTATTTTTGGCATGACGTAGTAACTCGGGACCTGGGCATTTCTTAGTTCTCTTGAGAATGGCAGGTTCTCATCATCATCGTCCAAGTCACAGGACCTCTGCTGCTCATCAGAGTCGTAGTCTTCGGCTTCGTACCTCGGTTGTTGGTAAGAGGGTCCGGGCCGGTTCCTAGCCTCTTCCTCCCTCCTTTGCGGCCTACTTCTAGGCAGGACAGCGCGGGGGGCATTTTCATGCCTTCTCTCCGGCTGCTGGGGCATCGGAGGTGGAGGCTGTGGCCTCGTCTGAGGCTGCTGAGTCTACTGTTGACTGGGCCTTGGTTCGGCAGGGCTGATTCTGTCAAAAACACTTCCTGCTCTCCTATGTCTTGGATCTTGCTCATACGGAGGTGGAAAGTTATCATGGCTCATTTGGACCTCGGTGGGTCGGCCAGATGCATAGTTGGAGGAAATGTCGATTCCCACTTCCCTCTCGAATGGGCTTTCACCTCGGCCATAGTCTGGTGAGGCAGCTCTATGACTCTGGACCTCGTCCTCTTGCTAATAGTGCCCGTGGGGGGCATATGGGGGAATGGGGAAGCCTCCCTGGCCTTGCATTTGGGCCATGAGCTCCCTCATGGCCAAGTTTTGGTTGGCCATATCCCTCATGTTGGCTGCCATGGTAGCCATTTCTCTTGATAGCTGTGCTGTCGCACGCATCCCACCTCTCCTTTGGTGGTGGTGGAGCCTCTGCCGAGCTGCTGGGGCAGCAGGCTGGGGAGGCACATTCGTACTTTCTTTTACCCTCCTTGGGGGAGTATCTTTGTTAGAACTCATTTTTCTTTTACCAAACTTAGATTTCTCCAAGTGATAGGGGTTCCTCCTGTTCTTTTTTCAAAAACAAATCCTTTTTCAAGGGGGGTTGCCCAAATGTTTTTCAGTAAGCTTTTACCACAAGGTTGCTTGTGGTTATGGAATGGTTTCCCACAGACGGCGTCAATCTGTTGACCCCAAAAAGTGCGCCAACAGATGTCAGTCCCACCCGCGCTTGCGTGGGCGAATGTCCAACACGCTAAGACACGTGGACGGTCTAAAACGAGCAGTTCAAGGGGGCGTGGGAGTAACCCAACGACGCGGGACGGTGACGTTCGGAATTCGGCAAGTGGTTCGTAATTCGATTGTACAATAATTACCCACCGGTGCTCGTAAATGTATATGCAAAAGTGTATAAACTCGATTTGTATATCGCAAGTAACTGAGAGAGAGAGTTGAGTAAATTTAGTCTTTTGTATTGATTCTTTCATTCGCCTTTGACATTACACGATGGAAGTATTTATAGTGATACATATGAAATGGGAGCCCTTGGATGAAGTGGTACGTGGACTCATCTCTTTAGTTCAGACGTCTTTTCCTAGGTACGGGACTTGACTTGCTAGCTTACGGCGCATTTATTGCTTGCGCAGGTCCTCCATACTAGTGACAAGACTTGACATTTATGCTTGTGACAAACGTTCCATCAGTCATTCGAATAAGATCTCTGAGCAGGCGATCTCTTGGGAGAAGTGACTGTGGAGGAAGCTCCTTGTGGTTAAGAGGCTCGTGCATCAGCTTCGGGGCTTCGACCATTTGACAAATACTTCCACTTGAGGACCTCAGCTACATTCAACAGGATCCATGCTTCAGGTCATGGGCCTCGGTAGTTGGACTTCGGCAGATATTGCTTGCGCGTACATCGGATCGGGGAGCTTCAGTGGATGGACCTCGGCTGAAGCACTTCGGATATAACCCACCTCGGCAGGAATGCCACGTGGATTGCTTGCACGTACATCGGATCGGGGAGCTTCAGTGGATGGACCTCGGCTGAAGCACTTCGGATATAACCCATCTCAGCAATTTGTGCCACCTCGGCAGGAATGCCACGTGGATCAGAATGAGTGGGCCATTGGCCCAGGTGGGTAGGACAGGTGTGACAACACGCAACACTAACGATCACACAATATTTGGTGTTCGTTAATTCTAATGTTAAGTCCCTTAAAAATGTTAGTTTTTCTTTTTAAAATACTAAGGGTCTTTTTGATTGCAAATGTGGAATTTAGGTGGAAAGAAAACGAATTCCAAGGAATTGAATTGATGAAAAATTGTTTTCCTGGGAATTGTAAATTATTGTGTTTGATTGGTATAATTTTTCACGTGAAAAATGTTTAAATTAAAGTGTTTTTAAATGTTCGTTTGGTTTTGTTTTACATGAAAATTGTCAATTAAAATGAAATATTTTTTTACAATAATTCTTAGAATTTGTTACTATTGCCAAAAAAAAAAAGAAAAAAAAAAAGATAAAAGCCAGCAACCAAGAAAATCAATTCCCAGCTCACCCACCCAAGGGAATTGGTTTTCCTCATTTTCATTGAAAAGGTGACCACGTGCATGAAAGATGGAAAACAAGTTACCTAGAAAAAATTCCCTATCAAACAAAGCAAATTGAATGTTCCATTTTCCAATGGAGTAATCAAACATGACCTAAGTGAATCTCGGGACTTGTGTCTCTTTATAAGCGGCAAAATGCCATTTTATGATCGAAAACTTCCCCACACATTGGAGACCTTTTAGATACAAACGTTGAATCCATATTTGAGCCCCATTCTTTAATTTATTTATTATTATTATTATTATTTGCTTAATTTATTTTTAACAACACATTCTTTCAATAAAATAATTTTACATGAAATCCAATTTTTTTTTTTTTTAACCACTCGTTTTCTTAAAAATCACCATTAAAAATTTTATTCTCTCAAAAAATGAGCTCAAAGACTCCATAAAGTATTCGTTACTGCAGATTTGTGAAGTTGTACTGTTCCATTCATTGTAACTTGAGTTGCAAAGAGTAAAGGAAGAAAATCAAAAAGATGCATATTGTAAAAAATTAAATTGCAGATCGAAGGTTGAATAGTTAAGTACCGATTTTGTAGAGATTAAAATCAGATTTTTAGTAAAGTTTGATAAAAGTTAATGAAATGTGTGATTGAAAAATTGTAAATTTTAATAACTTTATGATTAAAATTAATTATTAATTTTTATTTAAATTTTAATCAAAATTTTTAGCGAGACCAAATATAGGCTAAGGGCTCGTTTGATTGCAAAAATGAAATTTGAGTGGAAAGAAAACGAATTCGAAGGAATTGAAATGTCTGAAAATTGTTTGACTGGGAATTTTCAATTATTATGTTTGATTTATATAATTTTTCACGTGAAAAATATTGAAATAAAAGTGTTTTTTGGTGTTCTTTTAATTTTGGTTTACATAAAAATTGTCAATTAATGAAATAAAATTTACTGGTATTAGGGATAGAATTTATTTCTGTTTCAAAAAAAAATCAACAAAATCATTTATCATTTGGTGTTCGTTTGTTTTGTTTTACATGAAAATTGTCAATTAAAGGAAAATATTGTTTTACAATTAAGGATAGAATTTGTTTTCATTGTCTTAAAAAAAAAAGACACAGCTTAGAAAAACAATTCCCATCTTTTTTCTTGAAAACCAAGAAAATGACAATTTGGCAAGAAAATCAAGAAAATTAATTACTTGAAAAAAAATATACTATCAAACAGTCAAAAAATAAAGTTGGAATTTAAATTTTATTTTTCATAAAAAATAATGGCCTATCAGACGGACCCTAAATGTTAGAAAATAACATGAGGACAAAGGTATAACTAGTCAAACATCAGTTGGCAAATTAAATGCTCCCAGACATAATCCGAGACCGTTGGTTTACATCCAGCGGTTGTACTGCTGTCATTATGCCCCACCCCGTGACGACCTTTTACTCCGGTTCTCTCAACCTTATCTGAAGTCGCGATATAATTCAATTATTATAGAAGAGGCGGACTTTTATTGCATTGTCATATTCAACCTTTCAAATAGAACATTTTGGTCTCAATTTTCTAATTTTTGTTGCACTAATAATCTCTCCCTCTCTCAATTTTATTTTATTTATTTATTTATTTATATTTGGGAAACAGAGGAAAAATGACAAACGAATACAACTATGAATTACGTTAGTTGTACTTTTTTGGATGACGTTATGGATGATATTGTGTGATATGTGAAAAATTATGTTATCTTGACCATTTCTACAATAATGAGAATATAACTAGAGTCTGAAGGAAAGATTCAGATTGGATAGTTTGAGCATGTGTCATTGTAAAGGGTAATTTAGGTAGATATCACCCTTGTTTTGTATGGTTAAAAATTTTGATTTAGCCCAAACTAACAATAAATTTCTATCATATATTTCATAAAATCCAAAATTTCTATTAATTTTCAATCATATATTCCGCCTTTGTTTGAGCCTCATTTTTCAATAATAATTTTTCCTTCAAAATTAATTTCAATAACAAATTCTCTTGATAAAATAATTCTGCACGCAAATCTAAAATATTTTCATACTTTTCAACCATACATTCTCTAAAAAATTACTATTTCAAAACCTATTTTTACAATGTAATGAGGCTCAAACAACGGCTTCGTCATTTTGGTCAAAATCTACTAAAAATTTTACTTTTTATTACAACAAACACCATATCATGTTCCAGGATTAGAGGTTCAAAAAAAGGGGGGGGGAGGGAGATTTACGTATCACTTTGAAGGTTAAGGACAATAATAGAACAAAAGCAATAAGTTAGGGACTGGATTTGCTATTTACCAATGTAAAATCGGTGGACAGAAAATTCTCGCCCTCTTCAAATAGCTACCTCCCTCCTTTTTTTCTCTCTGTCTCTCCCCATTTCCATCAGCTCCTTCCTCCTTACTCCCTCCCTCAACGTTTCCTGCAAAAACACACAAAAAAAAATGAGAGAAATCTTACACATTCAGGGTGGCCAGTGCGGGAACCAAATCGGTTCCAAATTCTGGGAGGTGATCTGTGGCGAGCATGCGATTGGACCAACGGGTCAGTTCCAGGGTGATGAATCATCCGATTTACAATTGGAGAGGATTAATGTCTACTTCAATGAGGCTTCTGGCGGAAGGTATGTTCCGAGGGCCGTTCTCATGGATCTCGAGCCCGGCACCATGGATTCAATTAGATCCGGCCCGTATGGACAAATCTTTCGACCGGATAATTTTGTGTTTGGGCAGTCCGGTGCGGGTAATAATTGGGCGAAAGGGCATTATACAGAGGGAGCTGAATTGATTGATGCCGTCCTGGATGTTGTGCGAAAAGAGGCCGAAAACTGTGACTGCTTGCAAGGTCATAATAATATTTTTACTTTAATTTTCATACACATAGTTTAATTTTTATTTATATATGTTGTGCATAGACACGGCTTCATAATTCGCAGTGCTAATACACGGTTCCATGCATTTGCCATGTTATGTTAACGGGGTTGTATGTATACGTAATACGTGTATATGCTTGCATGTTAGATCTTTCTAACGATCTACGGATGTTAATTGTCTTGTTCGTGACATATTTTTTGTTTATATATTGTTTTGTATAGTTGTAAAAATGCAGCATTGTGATTTTCGCTCCATCATTGGATTATTGGGTAATTTGATCTCTTTTAGATATGATTTTTTCTTCGATCTCTAATATCATGATTTGCATAATCACCAGCATTGATGTAAATTAAATGAAGGAGTGTGGAATTAAGAATAAAGTTAGATGCTCGATTTTCATATTTTTACGGTAGATATTTGTCTGCCAATAGGTGATCTTGTTGATTTCGATGACAATTATTTGTTTACAAGTAATACCCTAATTTTGTGAAGGAACAAACCAAATGTTAGGACCACTTGCAAATAAGGATATACATGTATTGTGGTACACTCATCTAGACATGACTAGATCACATCAAGTAACATAAAGAGACAAGATAAAGTACGAAAATGTAATGATATAATTTGTTGGTTGTTTTTTTTTTTCCCTTATCTAAGTCGATGTGCCAAACATGCTATTACTCAACCTTATTTTATTTACTTATTGTTTCTCTCCAATAAGGTAAGGTCAATGTGCATTTCCATGCAATTGAAGTATGGAAAGAAATTAACTTATCTGTAGTTCTTATTAGAACTTAGCTTGTGCAGTAATTTAAAACAATGATTAATAAATCCAAACTCTGATTATCTTATTGTAATTTTTTTCTACTAATTATATGTTTATCTTTATTTGGTTGGTTGATATTTTATATTCATAAAGTTAATATTTTCTCTATGATGCATTATTAGTGGACCCCTATTTGTTTTAAGTAGGAACCCTTCATCTCTTCAGTATATTATTTTCATTTGGGGAGAATCTATTGACACCTCTTCATTAATTATTGCTTTGTTGTAATGGCATTGATCCATGGCACCGACAGTTCTATTACCCTCACCAACTGCTAATGAGTGAAAATTCAGGATTCTGTAGCAAAATTTTAAGCTCGATTTGGCCACTGAGTTGGTAAAAAGTAAATCCGAGAAATTAAAGATCAAAAAATTTAACCGGGGTAAAGTTGGAGGTCAAAAATCCGGTCAATCCTTGCTGGATTGGCTGGTTGCCTGAGGTTTTTCCCTATCGATTTGTGTTAATTACGACCTTTGTTACTTCAATTGTTAAATAACTTTTTATTGTATACTATGTAAGGTAACTCAAAATGATAAAAATCATTTATTTGTGCAATGAACAAATGCAATCATGCAATTGGCAATTCTAATAATACAGCAGAAAATGAAGTGGTGAGAGAGTAAAAAGACATTGATTGATAAACTTTACATTTTGCAAAATTGTTTCATGTGGCCAGGATTCCAAGTATGTCACTCACTTGGAGGAGGCACTGGTTCGGGAATGGGGACCCTCTTGATTTCAAAGATAAGGGAGGAATATCCAGACAGAATGATGCTCACTTTCTCTGTCTTCCCTTCACCAAAGGTTTCAGACACTGTTGTAGAACCCTATAATGCTACACTCTCAGTGCACCAGTTGGTTGAGAATGCCGATGAATGCATGGTTCTTGACAATGAAGCACTGTATGACATATGTTTCAGGACTCTGAAGCTGAGCAATCCAAGCTGTGAGTACCCGCACATTTACATGAAGAATAAACAGTATCAAACGTGACTCTACAGTTTAATATACGAGATCTTTCTACTTCACCTTTTCAAACATGCACCGGGAAGTTTTGACTGTATGCTAATCGATGTGTTTTTTTATCCTTCTTTCGACAGTTGGTGACTTGAATCATTTGATCTCTGCAACTATGAGTGGCGTGACCTGCTGCTTGAGGTTTCCAGGCCAGCTGAACTCTGACCTCCGGAAGCTGGCTGTGAACTTGATACCTTTCCCACGTCTCCATTTCTTCATGGTCGGGTTTGCACCACTCACCTCTCGTGGATCACAGCATTATGTCTCTCTCACTGTCCCGGAGCTAACTCAGCAAATGTGGGACGCCAAGAACATGATGTGTGCAGCCGACCCTCGCCATGGACGCTACCTGACAGCCTCCGCCATGTTCCGAGGGAAAATGAGCACCAAAGAGGTTGATGAACAAATGCTCAACGTCCAGAACAAGAACTCATCATACTTTGTTGAGTGGATCCCTAACAATGTAAAGTCCAGCGTGTGTGATGTTCCACCAATCGGCCTGAAGATGGCTTCAACGTTTGTAGGAAATTCCACGTCAATTCAAGAAATGTTTAGGCGAGTGAGTGAGCAGTTCACGGCCATGTTCCGACGCAAGGCCTTCTTGCACTGGTACACCGGGGAAGGGATGGATGAAATGGAGTTCACTGAGGCTGAGAGCAATATGAATGATTTGGTTGCAGAGTATCAACAATACCAGGATGCTACTGTAGAGGAGGAAGAAGACTATGATGAGGGTGCTGAAGAGCAATACGAGGACTAAAACATTAAAATAAAGCTCAGCATTACTGCTCAATTCTTGTCGTTTGTCCAATTCGAATGATGTAATGTTCTGTTCTTTGCTGCATTTTCTCTCTTGAATTGTTAACTGTAATATCTTAATAGTTATAGTTTTATATTCTGCATTAAGATGGTGCAAGTGGTGCAGCATCTACATGTACAAGCAGTGTTTTGCTCATTATAAATAACCTATTTCTCTAAATCTGTAATTTTGGGACCCACAATAAATGTTATTGTGGAGTGGATATAGCTAAACAAGAAAAGCGGGTGGGGGTGGGGTGTAAAGAACTATTATTTATCATTTCCAATTTGATATCATGCCAAAATTGTTTTATTTTTCAATGCCCAAATTATGGACATAATATTATATCGGAAAGGATCTCACAGTATACTTCACCAGGTTATCAAAAGTCCCTATACAATAAATAATATAGGGATTATGTGCAAATAAGTCAATACTCCATATTTGAGACATTAATTATTCCTCCACTAATCAATAAAGTTGTCCTCTAAATAATAAAAAAATCTGTAAATCGACAGTTCAGATTTTCTGGGATAAATGCCCATCTCATTCTTAATTGTGTCATCAACAAACATTACATTTCATTTTTATTTAATGTACTTCGAAATATCAATGGAACAGTGAACCCTAATATCTTATTGGGTCGGTAAGGGACTATGCTATTTGTGTTTCAGTTTTGTAGTTTTGAATTTATTTTAGGTTTAGTATTTTGAGTACCTGTTTTGAAATTGTTGAAAATACATTCTCTTTATCATTTTGAAAAATTGTTTCTGAAAACATAAAATTGAAAAACGCGTTTACTTTGAATTTTTGAGAATATTTTTTATTATATTTTATTCAACAAATATGATTATTCAATAAACTTTAATAGTTTAATGATAATATAGTATTAAATAATATATAAATTTTAAAGTTGGTGAATCTTGAAATTTTTTTGGCAGATATATTTAACACAACCTAAATTAAATTTGGCAACATAGTTCAATAGATACTATTAGAAGTTTACGTGTCATTGCAAAACAAATAGACACTAAGCAAAATATAAAGTACATCCACGGAATCATGTATGATGTCTTGATTAGTCATTCCACATTTGTGTAACAATTTGATCCCTGACTTGTCCCATTTGAGCTGTTTGACTAGCATTAAAATGTATGACTTCTTGATCTTAACTTAACTTCAGTATATCTTGAAATATTATATTCTCCTCCGAATACTCTACGAACAACTTATCTAAAACGTGCTCCTAGCAAATAAAGCTGTTTATTGCGCAACATACAGTATGAATTTATCTTTTTCTACTAAGTGGATAATTGGTAATCAACTTTAAAATAGGAAATTTTGCCTTTAAAATTCCAATGCAACTTTCAATAATGTTATGGCACAAGAAGTGTCTATAATTGAACAATTCTCCCTTTTCAAGTAGTCTTTCCCATCTAACATAGTTACGCAGATGATATATTTGACCTCGATCAGGAGCAAGAAATCCATGCATGTTTGGATATCCAAAATCAACAAGGTAAAATTGATCTACAAAATAAAAAAAGGCATACGTAGTGTGACACTGTAAATATATTCACGATAATTATTTGAAGTATAAGAATATACCTCCCATGGTATTGAAAAGTTGTTCGAGCTTCTTGTGACTGTGTCAACGAATACTTGAGAATCATTAGCAGTATCTTTCCAACCAGAATACACAAATGTAAATTTTATATCAAAATCACATATCAACATCAAATGTTGTATTACATTAATTTTCCTTCCTCGAAAAGATATTTGTCTCGATGCAGGAGTTCAAGCTGCAACATGTGCTCCATCTATTGCGCCTATACAATCCTTAAAAAAAATTATATTTGCACAAAGTCCACTAATGCACAATATCTTGATTTTGTCGAGCGGATTATCACAGTGCCAAATGAAGAAACAGCCTTTACAACTCGTTTAAACCATTTGTGTATCGTGTTGTTGGAATGTTAAAACCTATCGTCAATAACACGAAATAGTGTAGCACGCCCTACAATAATCAGCAACATAGCAACACCCTCATCGATGCTTACTTTTTTCCCTTCTTTTAGCAACCCTTTCTCTGTCGAAATATTACAAAAATTCATGAAAACGTGTTTCTGCATACGAAAATTATGGTAGCACACGTCCAGATGTCCATTCAAAATTTCTAGCATGTACATTCTTCCCATAAATAATGATGTTTTACAAGGACTCCTACCATGGTACTTCCTTTATTGGCAACAAAGCAATTAAACATCATTAAATCTCCAAAATTTATGTCAAAGTCATCCATATATAACAAATCATTATCACTCGAATCTTCATCAATGGAATCATCAGTACTTACATTATCATCCACATTTGATTTACTGGCCATACTGTGAACAAAATATAACCAAAATAATTAACATAAGCCATATCAAACATCATTCTTTCAAATAAAACAAGCAATCAAGCATTTAAAAACTAAAGAAAAATTAACATCAGTTCTCCAACCAACAACATCACTAAATTTGTAAATGAAAACAGTACGACATCACCATGAAAGGAAAAAAAATACTTCAAACTTTGAAAATAACACAGTACTTCAACCTTCAACATTACACGTTACTAGAGAAATTAAAACATCAGTTACATCAAAATTGTTCCAAAATAGGTCTTCTCCTTGCTTCTGGTGTCTTCACAAATGACATCCTGAAATCGAGATTCTTAAAAGCCTTTATTACTTTCATATAAACCTCATTGGACACCCCTTCCATATTGTTTAAGATGACCAAGCAAATAACATTTGACTAAGGATCCGGACCATTAACTTCACTATCCGATTGATTACTTGATTTTTATTGGATCTTTACAAGTTTTCTAAGTTCAGTTTCTTCATTCCTCAAACTAATTGTAGATGGCCACTGTATCATATAGGCCTCGAGTTTATCACTTTTACTAATCTTAGGTTCCTTGCGTCGACGTTCACCCGATGTACCAATTTCGTTACATTAACGCGTATTTGAAACCACATCGACTTCATCATCATTTTCCGCACATACATGCACTCCCCTGTTAAAAAAAAAAAATCATATTCTAGCTACCTTCCTTCCTCTGATGTGTTTGGAAGTTGAGTGGAGGCATTACCTAATCTCTATTAGTTGTAGTCTCACTAAATATCTCCCAAGATTGTGGTATTGCTCGTCTTTCCCTCTTGAACATCTTGTAATCCAATTTGTTAATCTACCATTGAAAAAAGAAGTCACGTTGTCAAAGTGTTCAACAAAAAAATGTAAAATTGATGAGAAAAAAGCTAATGACAAAAATATTTTTTAATAAATATATGTACCGTATAAAAGTATTGCCAAACTTCTTTTGCAACATTAACTTTGTTGGTATTTGGATCCCATATAACACCTGTATGTCCCAAAAGTTCAAATAACATGCGATGAATCTTACGTAAGCGGTTCCACTTTCCCTTTAATCTATCTATGCCGTAATCCATTTTTGTTGAAGCTATCATGGTTTCATTGATCCTGTCTCATTCGTCTTTCGTACATGTAGAACATTGCAATGCGTTTGATTTCACTTTATCATAAAGAATTTCGATAAAAGCGTGTTCATTCTAGTCCAAACATAACATTGATTCCTTATTCCTAATTCTGTGACCACCCATGTTGAAGCTATATCGAATATATATCAAATTATCAAGAAATATATAAAACTTTCCATAGGCAATTTGAGGATATATTAATGTATTTAATTATAGTCACATACCACCAATTGCTCAAAAGTCTTTTAAGTTAAATGTCAAATAGCAAAAGCATACCTAACACATGTACCCATAATATGTTTTACAAAATTTCTAATAAAGTTATATTGTCTCCATTTCCTTATATACAATCTATATACATATAATAAATACATAATTGATAACATCACTAGAAGTAGTGATGGCAACGGGGCGCACCCCGCCTCGCCCTGTCAAAGGCAAGGCGGGGCGGGGCAGGGCAATTTTCTTGCCCCGTTTAACTTTTTTTTTAATTATTTCGAATTCAATAAAATACGGATAACATTCAAGCTAACAAAATTAATATCCAAAATAAACACTACAAATATTAAATATAATGGTCACTATTGGTACACAACATTGATTATTAGGATGAACAAGGTTTTTTTCCTTTGATATTGTCACAAAAGTTATAACCCTACACACTTTAATTTATGACAATATATAAATTTTCAAATTTGTTCAATTGAACATGTTATATCTTTTTATATTTATTTTTATCAATATAATATCAATTTAACAAGTAGCATAATAGTATATATAAATTAGTCAAGTTTGATAATACTTGTACAATTGAAGATACTAGAAAATAGGTCATCCTTCTATTTGAAGCAAGTTGAACCCTAACCTTTTATATAAAATAATAATAATAATAATAATAATAATAAATAAAATAAAAAAATAATTCACGGGGCGGGTTCAGGGCGACTGATGAGTTTGTTTCACTCATGATTTTTGCACAATTGTAACTTGATTAAATGATAGATCTTGTGAGTATAAAACGTCTTTGATATGTTTGTTAGTGTTGTTTTGAAAATTATGAGAAGCGATGTGAAAAGAAGTATTAAAGTGGACGAAGAGGCCAAAAACACGGAATTAGGACAGAAAGACGAAGCTTAGGCGTTGCATTCATAGCGCCTAGGCGCTACGAAATTGAAAAAAAATGAAGATGAAATTTGGACCCGAGAGGCAGCGCCGCAACCATGGCGCCCAGGCGCCGAAACCACAGCGCCCAGGCGCTATAACCAACGCTTAGGCGTTGTCTCGTAGCGCCTAGGCACTGCAATTGAAGATCTAGGGCGCGTTTCTTTTGGGCCATTTTTAGATCCATAAAACCCTACTACATAAAACAGAAGGGGCACCTATAAATACATCTTCCTCATACTTTTGAAGGGTTCTTAACATATTAGAAAGAAGACAACAAGAAGGGAAATTCAAAAGAGAAATTCAAGAAGATTAACACCAAGCAATTGGAGATTAGAAGCATTCATTGAAAAAGGAAGGAGATTTTGGTGCAAGAATTCTACTTTTTCTTCTACATCTTTATTACAAACTCGGTGATGTATTCTAAGACAATTTTCTACTTTTCTTCTTGTATTATGAGTAGCTAAATTCATTATTAGGGAGAATAATGTAACCAATTGGGATCTTTTACATTCTCTTATTAAGACTTTCAATTTTTAATTCTTACATGTGTTGATTTTGTAATGAGTTGATGCATTAAATTATCTGATCAATAATTTGATGATTCTTGTGACTTCTTTACAAATAGAGATATGAGTTTAGGATTTAAACCATGTAGTAAAATTCAATACATTGGTATAACGAGTAGAGATACATATACCATTTATTGAGGTCATAATTAAATTCCTAAAACATAGAACTCGTTTAACTAAGTTAAATTTGCATAGAGATATGAAATTTAATTAGTTGAATAGATTTAATGAGAACTCAGAGGGGTAAATTAAATATAATAAGAGAATTCGACTTAGCACTACATTCGAATTAAGTTTTAATTTGAGATGTAAAGGTGATCAATTGGTGAATTTATTCTACGCTAACATCCATTCATTATTTGATTCTCCAACCAATCGTGTGAACATTCATTTATTTTCTAGAATTTAGATTAAAACCCAGATTTTACAACCTTTGATTTGTGTTAGTCAAATAGTAGTTAAAGAAATACTGAATTAAGTGCTAGAAAATAGTCCTTGTGGGATCGACAAACCGGACTCTTAGATCCGCTATTACTTGTTATGGGTCGTACACTTGCGAAACAAAATTTTACAACAAGTTTTTGGCACCGTTGCGGGGGACTATTTCTTCTAGTCTCAATTAATTTTTATTTTAACTGTTATTTGATTTATTTATTTTTCTTTTATTTACAGAATATTGTGTTCGTTGTATACTCCGTGCTCAAGGCGACGATCTTAAATCGTTTGATTCGGAGATAGAGCGTACCTTCAGACGAAGACGCAAAGAACACAAACAAAAATAGCAACGTCAAATGGCTGACAATCAACAAATTCATATCCCTATTCAGCCGATTGGACAAATGGCCGCAAGAGTGGCACCACCGGAACAGCAGCATGAGCGAGGGGAAATAAATGAAGGTGATTTGTCAGTATCAATGTTCCTGACACCTATAGCAGCACTCATGCGCTCCAGTATCGTATATCCAGATTTTGGGGTGAATAACTTTCAGATCAGGCCAGATTTGATTAACTTGATGAGCAACACCCTGCAATTCTACGGGCTACCTCAAGAGAATCCAAACACGCATATATCTAGATTTCTCAGAAATTGTCAAAACTTTTATGCTCCGAGGGTCAATGAAGATGTTATTAAACTACGACTATTCCCATTTACATTGAGAGACGCTACATTGGAGTGGTTAGATGATGAGCCTCACGCTAGCATTACCACATTGGAAGAACTAATCAGGAAGTTCTGCAATAAATTTTTCCCACCGGAGAAGGTACCTAAAATCATATTAGAAATTCAAACTTTTCAACAGAAAGAGGGAGAAAGCTATCACGAAGCATGGAATAGGTTTAATGAGTTGATGAGAAAATGCCCAAACCATGGAATTACTATAGGTAATCAAGTGCAGTACTTCTACACTGGACTTGCACCACTGTCAAAATCTCAAGTCGATGCCTCAGCTGGAGGATCAATTATAGGAAAATCTGTGCAACAAACCATGGAACTATTTGAATTGATTGCCACTACACATTCAATGCTCTCATCGGAAAGAGTGGCGCCACCGAAGACAGGAGGAATGTATGAGTTAGACAGCAAAACAGCTACCAATGCCCAAATAATAACATTGACAAAACAGGTGGAGCTATTAGTGAAATCACAAACGAAAGAAGCACATGCAGTGACAGCTGGTCCATCATGCGAGAACTGTGGGGCTAATCATCTTACAGAAAATTGCACATCTATAGGCTATCTTGACAAACAGGTCAATCTCATTCAGAATGGGTCTCGAAATTTTAATCCATTTGCTCAAACGTACAACCCAGGATAGAGACAACACCCAAAATTCAGATGGTCGGATAATCAACAAAGAACAGTTCAAATAATGCCCAACAGGAGAAAAAACCAAATTTGGGGGAGAAGTTCAACCAGTACATGCTAAAGACTGACAAAGTGTTTCAGCAGATTGACACTAACTTTCAAAATCAACAAGCATCAATCAAGAAGTTGGAAACACAAATTGATCAGATAGCTCAACAGCTTGCAGAACGCCCACAAGGGACATTGCCAGGCAACACAATGGTCAATCCAAAAGAGTAAGTGCAAGCTATTACTATCAGGAGTGGGGTGCAACTTCCAGAAATACATGTGAAGAAACCAGAGCGAAAAGAAAAGGAAATAATGGGTGAAGAGACTGGAAAAGAAGTAAAGAGTTTGAACAACCAACTGACAAGAAAAACGAAAGGAAAGAAATACTTGCAGTGAGAGCACCCAGCCCTGTGAAGGCTTATGTGCCACCAATACCCTTCCCTCAAAGGTTACAAAGAAAGAAGTTGGTTAATCAGTTTGCCAAGTTTGTGGAGATTTTCAAGAAACTGCACATCAATATTCCTTTTGCACACGCAATTGCCCAAATGCCCAGCTATGCAAAATTCTTGAAAGAGATCCTATCTAACAAAAGGAAGCTGGAAGAACGTGAGACAGTATGCTTGAACGAGGAGTGCAGTGCAATACTATTTAGAAAGCTACCTCCTAAACTAAAAGACCCAGAGAGTTTCACTATACCTTGCACAATTGGTTCTAATTTCTTTGAACATTCTTTATGTGATTTAGGTGTCAGTGTTAATTTGATGCCTCTCTCTGTTTACAAGTCTCTTGGATTAGGAGAAGCAAAACCTACAACAATCTCTTTGCAACTGGCCGACGAATCGATCAAACAACCAAAAGGAATTATTGAAGATGTGTTGGTCAAAGTTGACAAATTTATTTTTCCGACTGACTTCATTATTTTGGACGTGGAAGAGGACTCAAATATTCCTCTGATCTTAGGAAGACCGTTCTTGGCTACTGGGAGAGCATTGATTGATGTGTATGATGGAAAAATGATTCTTCGAGTGGACAATGAGCAAGTCATATTCAACGTGTTCAAGACAATGAAACACCCATTGACTTCCGACACTTGCTGCCAAGTTGATGTTCTTGAAGAGCTTGTGGCGGATACATTTGATATAGAGCATCAAACAAATCTTTGTGAGGCAGAACTTGCGCAATTGGAAGCAACAAATGCAGGAAAAGCTGAATGTGTAGTCAACTTAGCCGAGCAACCCATAGGAAGAAGGCATTGGTAGTATGAATCTCTGGGAGACAACCCTTCTCCCCCGGTACCCTCAATGGAAAAGGCACCCACTCTTGAACTTAAGCCCTTACCTTCCCATCTTCGTTATGCATATTTGGGAGAATATTCAACACTGGTAGTAATCATTGCAAATGACATGACAATGGAAGAAGAGAATAAATTATTGGAGGTACTCAGGTAACACAAAATGGCAATTGGATGAACAATAGCTAACATAAGAAGGATCAGTCCAACTCTTTGCATGCACAAGATTCTAATGGAGGACGGGTCAAGGGCATCAGTGGAAGGACAACGCCGATTGAATCCACCTTGAAAGAAGTCGTGCAAAAAGAAGTGCTGAAATTATTTGATACAGGAATAATTTATCTCATATCTGATAGTTCGTGTGTGAGTCCTGTACATGTTGTACCTAAAAAGGGTGGAATCACGGTGGAGAAGAACGAGAACGAGTTTATACCAACACGGTTAGTGACAGGGTGGAGAGTATGCATAGATTATAGAAAGCTAAATAATGTAGCCAGAAAGGACCATTTTTCATTGTCATTCATTGATCAGATGTTGGAAAGGTTGGCAGGACATTCTCATTATTGCTTTTTGGACGAATATTCAGGGTACAATCAGATAGTAATTGCTCTAGAAGACCAAGAGAAGACAACATTTAGATGCCCTTATGGAACGTTTGCGTTTAGAATAATGCCTTTTGGTTTATGCAACACACCAGCAACATTTCAACGATGCATGATAGCCATCTTTTTTGACATGGTAGAAAAGTACATTGAGATTTTTATGGACGATTTTTCTGTGTTTGGAGATTCATTTGATGATTGCTTACAGCGGTTGGCTCTTGTATTGCAAAGATGTGAGGAGAAGAACTTTGTGCTTAATTGGGGAAAATGTCATTTCATGGTAAAGGAAGCAATAGTACTGGGACATCGAATTTCTGCACAGGGGATTGAAGTGGACAAAGCCAAAATACATGTGATTGAGAAATTGCAGCCACCTAATTCAGTAAAGGGGATCAGGAGTTTTCTGGGACATGTAGAGTTTTATAGAAGATTCATTCAAAACTTTGCAAAAATTACAAAACCATTGTGCAACTAGCTGGAAAAAGATATACCATTTCAATTTTCTGATGAGTGTTTGAAAGCCTTCAACACTTTGAAACAAAAGTTGACATCGGCACCTGTGATAGTGGCTCCAGATTGGGAATTGCCTTTTGAGCTCATGTGTGACGCCAGTGACTTTGCAGTGGGGGCACTGCTTAGACAACACAACAGAAGAGTATTTCATATTATCTACTACGCTAGCAAAACATTGAATGATGCTAAGATAGACAACACAACGGAAGAGTATTTCATGTTATCTACTACGCTAGCAAAACATTGAATGATGCTCAGATCAATTATGCAACAACTGAAAATGAATTGCTTGCAGTTGTTTTTGCTTTTGACAAATTCCGTTCTTATTTGATTGGATCCAAGGTGATAGTTTATACAGGCCATGTAGCTCTGAAGTATTTGTTTGAGAAGAAGGACGCGAAGGACAAGAATTTGACATCGAGATTCGTGATAAAAAAGGAACAGAAAATCAAGTAGCCAATTATTTATCAAGGATAGAGCAATAGCAGGATTCAGATGATATGAATATTAATGAGGTCTTCCCAGATGAACAGTTACTGCAAGTAAAAAAAGCTTCGTGGTATGCAGACATTGTTAATTACTTAGTCAGTGGCTATATGGATCCGGATATCACCTATCAGCAAAAGAAGAAGCTCAATCATGAAGGGAAATTCTATTACTGGGATGATCCAAATTTATATAGGAGAGGGGCGGGCCAGATCATTAGGAGATGTGTGCCTGAGGATGAAATGAAACTGATCCTTTCACGAGTACATGCTTCGACTTATGGAGGACACTTTGGCCCCACTATTATAGCGCTCGGTCGAATTCTCCTATTATATTCAATTTACCCCTTCGAGTTCTCATTGAGCCTATTCAACTAATTAAATTCCATATCTCTATGCAAATTCAACTTAGTTAAATGAGTTCTATGTTTTAGGAATTCAATTATGACCGCAATAAATGGTATATATATCTCTACTCGTTATACCAATGTATTGAATTTTACTACATGGTCTAAATTCTAAACTCATATCTCTATTTGTAAAGAATTCACAAGAATCATCAAATTATTGATCAGATAATTTAATGCATTCAACTCATAGCAAAATCAACACATGTAAATTAAAAACTCAAAGTCTTAATAAGAGAATGTAAAAGATCCCAATTGGTTACATTATTCCCCCTAACAATGAATTTAGCTACTTATAATAAAAAAAGAAAAGTAGGAAATTATTTTAGAATACATCACCGAGTTTGTAATAAATATGTAGAAAAAGTAGAATTATTGCACCAAGATCTCATTCCTCTTCCAATGAATGCTTCTAATCATCAATTGCTTTGTGTTAATCTTCTTGAGTTTCTCTTTTGAATCTCCCTTCTTGTTGTCTTCTCTCCAATATGTCAGGAACCCTTCAAAAGTATGAGGAATATGTATTTATAGGTGCCCCTCCATTTTATGTAGAAGTAGGGTTTTTATGGATCTAAAAAGGGCCCAAAAAACGTGCCCTAAATTTTCAATCGCAGCACCTAGGCGCTACGGCCCAAAAAAACGCGCCCTAGATCTTCAATCGCAGCTCCAGCGCCTGGGCGCTATGTCTTCAGTGCCTCTCGGGTCCAAATTTCATCTTTTTTTCAGTTTCGTAGCACCTAGGCGCTATGAATGCAACGCCTAAGCGCCGTCTTTCTGCCCCAATTCCGTGTTAGCCTCTTCGTCCACGTTAATACTTCTTTTCACATCGCTTCTCCTAATCTTCAAAACAATACTAACAAACACATCAAAAACGTTCTATAGTCACAAGATCTATCATTTAATCAAGCTACAATTGTGCAAAAATCATGAGTGAAACAAACTCATCAAATACCCCCAAAAATTCGCAATACTATATCAAAAAAAGATATGTAAATCAAGAAGGATATAAGAAAAATCTTCTTGTCCTCATAGACACTGGAGCAGATAAAAGCCATATAAATGCTAAATTTGTTAGTCATTTAATAAATTTTGAAATACTAGAACCATATATATTCAAGGATTATTTATTTTGAAATACCAGAACCATATATATTCAAGGATTATTTAGGAAATAATCTTGAAATAAGAAAATATGTAAAGTTCCCTCTTATACTTATGGGAGAAGATCAGAAAGAATATATTAAAGAAATAATTCTATATAAAGATGAATTATATGGAGTTGATCGTTCACCTATACTACTAGGAATGAACATTCTTGAGAAACATAATCCTTATAAAATCTGCCAAGGATATTTAAAAATAACAGTTGATGATAACCCAATCATCATATCAAGAATAGATGAAAATATGAAATCATTGTTATCATGAAAAGAGTAATTAATATTAATCCCATGAGTCCATATATTGAAATTACACTCAATATAAAAAATTATTGCAGAATTAAATTTCATACTTACTTAGATACAGGAAATACAATAAGCTTATGCATACCAAATGTACTACCCTCTGAATACTTAAAATATAATTCAAAGAGAGTCACCGCTACAACGGCAGGTGGAAATAAGGTAATGTACAGCAAATATGCTACGCAAGTACCTTTTCTAGATAAGTATTTGTTGATACAATATATATGTTAAACACAATTGGATGTGATATTTTATTAGGACAAAATTTCCTATTAAAATATGCATCATTTACACAATATATTGATAAATATATGTTCACAACTCCTTGTGCACACAAAATATTTATACCAAAAATAAATAACGCTGTTACTATAGCATATAAAGACATAATCCATCAGAGTTCCTTAACCCAGCGTGGTGGATGTTGGAGTACAGAAAAATTTAAACCAGTTACAGTCCTAAAAATGACAACAGAAAATAGGTTAGAAAAATTGAAAAAAGAAATTTCTGAAACATATTTTGAAAATCTATTAGAAAAATGGAATACAGACAAAATAAAGGCAAAAATAGAATTAATCAATCCAAACACTATAATAAAAGTCAAACTCATGAAATATAGTGTAGATGACCAAAAGGAATTTAAAGACCAGATAAAAGAACTGTTAGGAGTCAAATCGATTAGGCATATTAAAAGCCCACATAATAGCCCAGCCTTTATGATTAGAAAACATAGCGAGATAAAAAGAGGAAAAGCCATGTTGGTGATAAATTATAAAAAGTTAAATGAAGTTACCAAATTTGATGGATATCACTTGCCAAATAAGGACACCCTTATTAACCAAGTACAGAATAAAGAGATATTCTCAAAATTTAATTGTAAGTCAGGTTTTTGGCAAATCATGCTTACAGAAGAAAGTAAACCATTAACTGCATTTAGTACCCCCAATCCTTTAGGACAATACGAATGGAATGTAATGTCATTTGAGTTGAAAAATGCACCACAGATATTCCAAAGAAGAATGGATGAGGTAATTAAACCAATTACTCATTTTTGTATAGCATATATAGATAATTTACTTAATCATTTAAATAATATTGAAGAACATATTGAAAAATTTTGAAAAAATTTGTTATATTATGAAAAAACATGGTATTACACTTTCTCAAAAGAAAGCTGAGATAGCTAAAATAGAAATAGAATTTTTAGGATTATTTATAAAAGAAGGAGAATTGCAATTGCTATCTCAAATTGAAGAGAAACTTCAAGAATTTTCTGAAGAAATCAAAGATGAAAAACAATTACAAAACTTACTTGGTATATTAAATTATGCTGAAGGATTCATTGAAAATTGTGTAAAACTAAAAAATTATTTTCTTCCAAAAGTAAGAAAAAAATATAATATGGTCTTCAGAAAAAAAAATTGTGAAAATATAAGGTAAAAGAAGAATTAAAAGTATTGCCCAAACTTATAATTCCACAAGAAGAAAATTTCTTTATCCTTGAAACCGATTCTTCAAATAATTACTGGGGAGCAGTATTAAAAGTTAAAAAGAATTATAAAGAATATAAATGTGAAAAGAATTGTTCTTGTCCTGAGATATTTGCAGGTTATACATCAGGAACATTCAAAGAAGTTGAAACGAGATATGAGACGAACAGAAAAGAACTCATTGCTGTAAAAAGAGGAGTTCAAAAATATGAAAATTATTTATTACCAAAAAAGTTCTTGATTAGAACTGATAATACTCAAGTTAAAAAATTTTTGAAAAATAATGTTGATACATCTATTGCCAATAGATATATTATCAGGATACAAATTTGATTTTTATACTTCAAATTTGATATTGAATACATAAAAGGTAAAACTTTCTTCCTTCCTAATTATCTCAACAGGAATGGAGCTAGAGCAACTAAGGACGAAAATCCTAATAATTAAGAAAAAAGTTTCCTATTTGGAAACACAAATTCAAAATACCCAAGATAGCCTTCAAGGCAAAAATATAGCCCTTGAGGCAGAAGTAACTTGTACCAAGTCTAGTATCCCTTCACAGGGATCAGTAAATACTAACCCTCTCTCCGAGGATAAAGGAAAAGAGAAAAATGTAGTAGGAACCCCTTCATAGGGAATACTTAAACCTATTACCGATAATGAATATATCAAAATTCCCACTATGGAAGATATTCAAAATATCAAAAGCGAAGGTACCTCTTCATAGAGCCAAACTAAATCTAAACTTTCTATTAAAAGAATAGATCCAAAAGATATTGTCAAGATATGCCATGAGGCAAAATTTCCCAGAAAAGATAACCATGAAAAAATCATATTCTTTATTGTTATTTTTAATGTTTTATTAGATTGGTATCTGAAAATAGGAAAGTGGATGAAAACTCTCTACTATACAAAATACAATAAGATAAACTTCTATCCAGGAGCACCAGCCAATTGGGTACGAAACTGTTTTGAGATAGGAAATATACTCTGTATATATCCCAACAAAGATCTCAAAGAAATAGCCCAACTTCCAGCCAACGTCAGGAAAACTGTAAAAAGATATACTGAAATAGTCAAGACAGCAAACATATACATCATATTCCATTCAGCAACTATGGAATAAGATCTCGTTCTTGAACATATGCATCCATCATTCCATGTTATTAAAATAGGACTTACAAACCAACATTTTTTACCAACAATCAAAATGTTGTTAAAAATGAAGAAAAATATTATAAATATGATGCCGTACAAAAGAGCAAAAGGGTACAAAGAAATATTTGTACTTGTAACTCAAATTATTACTGAAAAAGAAAAAATATGGATTTATCCATTTGAAGATCATATAATCTACTCCAATACAAGGATGGCTACAAAGGAAGAAGATATATGTTATCTTGACCAATTATTATCCTCAATTACCTCAAACCAAGTATATGGATCAGAAGATATGGCGAAAGAACTGTGCAAAACTACTCTAGAACTATAGTGACCACCATTGTGAATATTGCGTAGTGGAAGATATGAGTCAAGCATCCCTCAATAGTGAAGAATTCCCTGCAGAATTCTTTAATTCAAAGATGGAAAAGTGATAGTGACAAAAGTGACCTTTTATCAATACTTTAATAAAGAAAAACTGTGACTACTAAAAGACAGAAGATAGTACAAAAAAGTCTTCATAATTATGACTACTCACCTACCGATTGTCATAAGTGAAAGACAAATTCAAAAATAAGACAGATAATTTCTAAAAGAGATGTCTACCTAGCAAGAAAGTAATGAAGAAATCGGTGGAGATAAGATTACTGAGCTACCCAACAAAAGAAAGGAGGAGACACCTATCAAGATAAGATTCTCAAAATCTTCTATAAAAGGAGGAAGAAAAACTTATCTGGGAGGATTCGGAATAATCACATCTCAAAGATATATCTTTTGTAATCTGTATACACCACTTGTATTCAAAAATATTAGATAGTTAGAAGAGAGCAAATCTTGTAATAAGGTAATCACTTATGGAGTTCTAAACTTCATAAGGTGAGTACCAAAGGTACGTAAATATAGATTGTAAGCATATACTATTTCAATTTATGAATATTAAAGAGAACTTTGTTATGTTTAACAAAACTTTCATAAAAGGATTTCCTTAAATTTCTCATAATTCCTCAGCAGTACAGATAGAGATTTTAAAAGATTTTCAAAATGTTAATTTTGAATGGATGTTAGCCATGCCAAAGTATCCGTATTTGATGAATGGTTTAGGGGGAAAATGCAGTTTTCTAACAAAATCGTAGCACCTTGTATGTGAGTTATCTTTTAAAATTTCATTCCAAGTAAGAACTTGATTCTGAAAAGAGTCTGAATAAATGTGAAAACAGAGACTCTGAATACTGTGAAATAGCGTCTGTGGTAACACGACTAGTTCTCTAGAGTGAAAAATGCAACCTTAATTGAAAAGCATTTTGCGAAAACAGTTGTAGACCCAAATGAAAAAATTTTTACTTGATTCAGAAGATTGATTAAGTACATGAAAAGATTTATGTTTATATTTTTTAATCTTTTAAACACCTCTAAATATTTTCTGTATCATGATAATTTTTCAAAGATTCTAGGCTGATATTTCTTAATTATGTATCCTGGAACTATTCCTTCTGAAACTTCTTCTTGTATATCTTTGTGTTTAGTTTTAATATCTTCTACCTTTTTTTATTTCTCTACTAGTTTTTACAGAATCAATTCTTATATTATGCTTACAATAATAATCTATATCTCGATATATTTCTTCAAGTTTTTCTTGGTCAACAGAAAATATGTCTTCAAATTTTTCAGCTAATTTAAGTAAAAGCGAAATATCTTTCTCATCTAAATATAATCTGGGATCATTATCATTATTAGAAGTGGATGTGGATACTTGTTAAGTGTTCATCAAAATTAATCAAAGCATAAGCATGTAAAAGCGAGTAAATAACTTACAGTAATCGAATAGAAGTAAACAGACTTTCCCTCCAGTATGCTCTTATAGATGCTTTGCATGTACTTAATCAATCTTCTGAATCAAGTAAAAAAATTTCATTTGGGTCCACAACTGCTTCCGCAAAAGGGTTTTCAATTAAGGTTGCATTTCTCACTCTACAGAACTAGTCGTGTTTCCACATACGCTATCTCACAGTATTCAGAGTCTCTGTTTTCACCTCTCTTCAGAATCAAGTTCTTACTTGGAATGAAATTTTAAAAAATAACTCACACGCAAGGTGCTACGATTTTGTTAGAAAACTACCTTTTTCTCCTAAACCATTCATCAAATACGGGTACTTTGGCATGGCTAACATTCATTCAAAATCAACGTTTTGAAAATCTTTTAAAATCTATCTGTACTGTCAAAGAATCATGAAAAATTTAACGAAATCCTTTTATGAAAGTTTTGTTAAACATAACAAAATTCTCTTTAATATTCATAAACTGAAATAGTACATGCTTACAATCTATATTTACATACCTTTAGTACTCACCTTATGAAGTTTAAAATTCCATAAGTGATTACCTTATTACAAGCTTTGCTCTCTTCTAACTATCTAATATTTTTGAATACAAGTGGTGTATACAGATTATAAAAGATATATCTTTGAGATGTGATTATTCCGAGTCCTCCTCAGATAAGTTTTTCTTCCTCCTTTTATAGAAGATTTTGAGAATCTTATCTTGACAGGTGTCTCCTCCTTTCTTTTGTTGAGTAGTTCAGTAATCTTAACTCCACCGATTTCTCCATTACTTTCTTGCTAGGTAGACCTCTTTTTTAGAAATTATCTGCCTTATCTTTAAAATTGTCTTTCACTTATAACAATCAATAGGTGAGTAGTTATAATTATGAAAACTTTCTTATACTATCTTTTATCTTTTAGTAGCCACAGTTTTTCTTTATTAAAGTAGTGATAAAGGGTCACTTTTGTCACTATCACTCTTTCATCTTTGAAGTAAAGAATTCTACAGGAAATTCTTCAATATTGAGAGATGCTTGACTTATATCTTCCACTACTCAGTATTCACAATGGTGGTCACTGTAATTTCAGAGTAGTTTGCACAGTTCTTTCGCCATATCTTCTGATCCATATACTTGGTTTGAGATAATTGAGGATAATAATTGATCAAGATAACATATATCTTCTTCTTTTGTAGTCATCCTTGCATTGGAGTAGATTATATGATTTTCAGATGGATAAATCCATTTTTTTTCTTTTTCAGTAATAATCTGAGTTACATGTTCAAATATTTCTTTGTACCATTTTGCTCTTTTGTAAGGCATCATATTTATACTATCTTGATATCTATTTTTAACAACATTTTGATTGGTTAGTAAAAAATATTGATTTGTAAATTCCATTTTAATAACATGGAATGATGAATGCATATGTTCAAGAACGAGATCCCATTCCATAGTTGCTGAATGGAATCTGGTGTATATGTTTGTTATCTTGACTACTTCAGTATATTTTTTTACAGCTTTCCTGACATTGGCTAAAAGTTGGGCTATTTCTTTGAGATCTTTGCTGGGATATATACAGAGTATATTTCCTATTTCAAAACAGTTTCGTACCGAGTTGGCTGGTGCTCCTGGATAGAAGTTTATCTCGTTGTATTTTGAATAGTGGAGAGTTTTCATCCACTTTCCTATTTCCAGATACCAATAAAACATTAAAAATAATAATAAAGAATATGACTTCTTCATTGTTATCTTTTCTGGAAAACTTTGTCTCATGGCATATCTTGACAATATCTTTTGAATCTATTCTTTTAATAGAAAGTTTAGATTTAGTTTGGCTCTGTGAAGAGCTACCTTCGCTTTTGATATTTTGAATATCTTCCCTAGTGAGAATTTTGATATCTTCATTACCAGTAATAGACTTAAGTATTCCCTGTGAAGGGATTCCTACTACCTTCTTCTCTTTTCCTTTATCCTCGGAGAGAGCGCTAGTTTTTACTGGTCCCTGTGAAGAGATACTAGACTTGGTACAAGTTACTTCTGCCTCAAGGGCTATATTTTTGCCTTGAAAACTATCTTGGATATTTTGAATTTGTGTTTCCAAATATGAAATTTTTATATCAAGTATTTGGACTTTCGTCCTTAGTTACTCTAACTCCATCCCTACTGATATCTGTTTTGGTATTTCAAAATCTATTAAATGACTAACAAATTTAGCATTTACATGACTTTTATCTGCTCCAGTGTCTATGAGGTCAAGAAGATTCTTCTTATATCCTTCTTGATTTACATATCTTGTTTTGATATAATATTGCGAATTTGATGGTTCAGCAATACTTAATTTCTTAAGTTTGCTTATCTTAGAGTCTTGTCTAGAGGGGAATCTTGCAATAAGATTATCTCCTTCTAGGCTGACACTATTTCTTCTTATCAATTTTCCTTCAGAATTAATTTCTCTAGCTTGTTTGTGGGAATCAAGCAATATCTGTTCTGGTATAGTGACTTCTTGTTCTTGGTATTTCCTAGGAGGTATATATTGTGCTAATTCCTCAAAATCTTTATGTATGATAATATTGTCAGTTATTTTTCTTAGATTGTTATGATGGCTAGTACTAAAAGCAAAAATTGATTTTATGCTTATACTAATAACCTTACTTTTTCGTAACATTTTCAAGTTTCCAATTTTATAATATAAATTGAAACTTTGGTCAATATTTTCATCAATTAGTGATATTGCATAATTTGATTTTACCGTAAATATTATCTTTTGATAGACTAAGTTTTCTACAACTGTTCTTAATAGGGCATCTATAGGATCTTGTAAGATTCTGTTGTCCATACAATATATTTCTATTGGTATGTTCATACATTCTCTAAAGAATCCTTTTATCATTATCTGGACTCCTACTATTTCAATACATTTCAATTTGTTTCTTATGTTTTCCGAAATTTTGGATAACTTTTGTTTTACCCATTTTTTTGTAATTATAGGAATTCTTGCTTTTCCTATAATTTCTTCTATATTGATACACATTTCTTTATAATTCATACTTACAATTCTTTTATTTACTCTTGGTAGTATTCCTAAGAATCCTTGATAAAATACATCTTTTTCTTGTAAGTCTATTATTTTCTTGGTTATTTCTTTGTATTTTTTAATATCAAAGGTAATTTATTGATTTATACTTTCTATCGAGTCTTCAACTTCTTCAGTTATTTCTACTTCTATTTCTAGATCTGCTTGTTGTATCTCTTGATTCATATATACTATCTCCTCAGAATCTTCCTCTAATGAGGATGTATCTAATTCATAAATGCTACTACATTCACTACTTAAATCTTCAAAATATTCAATTGGTTCTATACCACTATAATCTTGGAATTTTTTATAAATTCTAAGAGTTTTTATATTCTGTCTATCCTTCTTTTTAGGACATTGAGGGGCAATGTGTCCTTCATTACAGATGAAACATTTACATTTTTTAATATTTCTTGGTTTAGATTTTTTATTTCAATTTCTTTTCTTGAAAAATTTTTTGTGTGGTTTAAAATTTCTTTTCTTAAAATTTTTGTAGTTTTTGAATTTTCTTTTATATTTCTTAAATAATTTATATTTCTTCTTATGGCATCAAAATTGTTCAATTTGACATATATCTTTGTAACAACACAAGGAATTCTTTCTTATTTTATATGCTTTCCTACTCTCTAGTGCTTCTTTGCATCACATGCCTATCATTCTTTTTGTAAATTCAATCCTACTTCCAAGACTATTTATTTTTACTACTGAATTCTATTTTTATATTTCGACTTGTTGATGGATTAGTATTCATCTTCGTATTTTTCATTTTTTCAGTCAATTCTTCCAACTGTTTTTTATATTCATCATACTTTTCACCAGTAGATTTTAAGAATTTTTGTTCTAGTTCTTCTACATCTATAATCATATATTGATTTTCTTCATTTTCTTCCCTTTATTATTTTCCCTTTGTGTTATCCTAAAATCTTGAGGTGGATTAATTATTATCCTATCTTTTCCTTTAAGGTTTTTATCTAAAAGAGCATTTCCTACTTGTAGATTATGATCTAAATTTTCTAGTCTCTTTTGTATTTCCTCAAAACTTTCATTTGTGGTGGGTCAAGCGTAGCGCCGTACATTCACAAGTTGGTTCACTTCCCAACTCTCAATAGTCAATTATTTCCTTTCTTCACTCGTAAGATTCACACACCCCCAAACTCGATTCTTTTATTCTCTTACCATGGTGTAATTCTACAGTTCAATTTTGTTTAAAATTTTCTCACACCACTATAATTTGGGTTAATTCAACCAGCAACGTCAACAATTCATTCATATAGTAATTCTCCCAATTTATGAGTGTTTCAACAATCGAGTTTATACTTAGTGATTCAAACACACTGGTTATCTAGGCCCCCAAGATCAGTCTCTCTTTTTTTCTTTTTCTTTTTTTTATTTATTTATCTCACTCTTTTTTCCACTTGACCCCTATAGCGAGTGTTAGGCCGGTAACTCCCCGATTTTTTGTATACCAAAGGATACCAGGTTTCAAGAAACCCCTACGGACTTAATAACTCGAGTCAAAAAGGTGCAGGTGTGAGGCTCAACTGAATAAGTGCAATGCTTCTTCTCTAATACAAAGAAGAGAAATTTATAGAGGTTAGATTTATAGCATTCGGTCATCACCAAGCTTATACTAGAAAATTAAATACACTCCACACAATCTTTTTAACATGCACAGAATCACCACAATCTTAAATCATTTCTTTCGCCGGTTAGAATGTCCCAAATTATAATGTATACTGTTAAGGGGGGTATTGACATTCATAGGTTACGGGATTACACACCTAAGTCATCTCTTCAACCTATGTGCATGAGCCCTCATGTTCTTGTACGATATTCAACTTAATACTCGTGCATAAATATTATACCGCTTCATATGTATAAGTAGAAAATCCAATTAAAACATATGATTCATCCACAATCCATAAACTAATACATGCTCTCAAATATATTCATCAAAGCTAACAAGACTATCTAACTCACACAAGCATGCTGAAGATGGAAATGCATATATAAATTATTATTATTTTTTTTTTACTACACACATGAACACATAAAACAAGCAAATCACATGCAAGCATTCGAGAAACTCAACAACGTAACAAATTTATTCACCCCCAAACTTAACTGAAATATTGTCCTCAATGTGAAATAGAAACAAAATAGAGAGGGCACTTACCTAACGAACGACGTTAATCGTCGTCCTCGACATCGTTGTCCTGGGTATTCGAAATTGGATTGGCAGGATGATCAGGTAGGAGAGGCGGCTAAGGAAATGTTCGATCAGAGTAAATCGAAGCCAATACCGCATTGAACTTATGTTGATAATGGAATTGCTCGCACAATGTATTTTGCATCAAATTCATTTGCAGTCGTATGTCATGAAGCTGAGTGGCAAGGTCAGAAGTGGGTTCACTAGCTGGTGTCGGTCGGCGTGAACGGAGCGACTGGTCGCTCCATAATTGAGGGTAGCCCGTTCTTTTGTTACTTCACTTAAATTGCTACTGAGAATAAGTTTGCCAGAACATCAGGCAAGGAATTTTCTGAGTGGAGGATCAAGTGCTATTATATAATTCCCGGCTTAAGCTTTTTCCAGGAAAATTGAAGTCTAGATGGTTCGGTCCTTTTACGGTCTCTCAGGTGTTTCTCTACGGGACAGTTGAATTACACCATCCAACTAAAGGAAATTTCAAAGTAAATGACCAACGCATCAAGCATTATGTAGAAGATTTCCCCACCGCCAAAGAGAGTCTCGATCTAGCTGTTCCCGAATAACTGCGGCACTATGTCCAGCTAATGACTTAAAAGAAGCGCTTCTTGTGAGGCAACCCAAACTCTACCATTTATTTTATTATTAGTTTTTGCTTTGATTTTGTTGTTCCTTTAATAATCTATGCTATCGTAGTAACACTTTCTTTTGTCTTTCCTTTTTTTTTTTTTTTTTT
>NC_036246.1:12686610-12697294 GCF_002742605.1 Olea europaea var. sylvestris
GAGACCCCCCCCCCCCCCCGTTTTTGAAAACCCTATTTTTTAGTTTTGTTTTTTTTTTTTTTTTGTTGAATTTATTTTATCACCTCACCCACATCACAATTCTTTCAATTCCACATATTCTCGCTCCCCTCCCAATCCCCCTTGTTGTTTTCAACATTTCATTGTTGCTACGTGTAAATTCATCCATTCCTATTAGTTTCCACAACACCATTTCAGGTATGGTTCTTTTTTGCTCCCTATTTTTTTGTCCTCTTTTACATGATAATTGTTGCTTATATGTGCCTATTTTTTATATTTATGTTAAGAGGAGGGCTTGCTTTGTTGTAGTGTCAAGAAATTTGTGTATGGTACGAATAATGTGGCATGAATTACTCCCAAATCATGGGCAATTTTTGGTGAAAATTTGGTGCCTTCAACGTGTTTGATAGATTGCCTGGGTGAACTTAATTGGATACAAAGGAGCTATTTTGGCTATTGTGCTAATTGACTTATGTGGGAATCAGTGGCGAACCCAGAAATGGAAGTCAGCTAGGGCGGTCGGTAGTTGACCTTTGACCGTCAACAGTCAAGCCCTTCCTCAAGAATTATGAAGACCAAGAGAAAATAATGTTTCTAATGTCTGTGATCCATGATCTATTGATCTTCTTAATAAATTCTATATATCTTAAGTCACAGGTTACTGGCTATACATCTTAGCCTCCGGAGTAGAGACTCCTAATATGCAAGCAATATCAACAGTTCTAGAAAAAAAACTCTACAATAGAATCTTTCACAGACCTAATATTTCTTTTGTATGACTATAAAAGGTAATAGATGACCAACTAGCTAAAAAGTCCAAGTCCATACTTAAGAATAATGCCACAATTTCAAAGTTAAATTAACGAAACTTAAGTACCTCGAGCAGTGCAGTCACCAAAGGATCATCCAAAATCTCAAGACTACAATCAGCAAGATAGTTGACCTGCATTGGCCAGAAAATGCTCAAATTGATTAGCAAAATTAGCCTAAAAAATAAATAATACCATACAAAGTCGTGGTCAGGGTGTCAAGGCTCAAGGCCACTCACATATAATTCAACACGAAGTCGACGTCCTCGTACTCGCAGCTCAGCTCAAAATATGTAAAGCACAAAACTTTCAACAATCTAATTAAGTTCACCACTAAATCTTCTTCTTTGACCATAAAATTCGTCCTCTTTAATTGGGAAAATTCACCTGTTTACACACTGAGAATACAACAATAAGCTTCCAACCCCCACAAAGAGATAGAATTTATGAATACCCTTCTCCGTAAATGGCCCTAACACAACAAATATTAACACAGAAAGTATAAACCTATTATAATAATTATTATTATTATAATGTAATAAAAAAGCTAAAAAAAAGGTAGAACTTCCATTATAAATGTAAAAGACACTTCGAATGTTTGAAAACCCACAAATTCAAGTAGATCAATCAGAGCTCAAGATTATACAAGAATTCCAAAAAATCCCCTGCATTCCTGCCCAGAGAAGCCAGAATTATCAATAAATTCCAAGAAACGAAACTTTGTGAAAATAAAGCAATAGGATCCTTGGACAATATAAAATACTACCAAATCTGCTGCTTCGAATGGATTCGCCAATCGCCACTGATTATGGAATTAGGCAATTAGGTAAAGAGTTTGCAACTTTGTGGTTTCAATCGCACTTCAGCCTCCGCCAATCGCCCTTCGCCCTTAGGTTTGCCTTTTACGATTTAGGGGAAATTGAAAATGACCATGAATTGATAATGATTCATTGATTTGGATTTTGGCAATTGGATTTGGGCCTATTGTTTTTAAACAAAAAATGCCCATCCCATTCAATTGTCATCAGCCCAAAAGAAAAATGAAAAAAAAAACGTTGTCTTCTTCGGTTCTTCTTCCTGTGTCTGCAACTTCCTCCATGGCTGAGCAAGTCTGCAAGTGCAAAGTGCAAACCAAGCTGTCGGTTGCAACATAATTTAATCATCTATGACTCTGTTGTCTTCCCTTCCATTCTGCGCTCAAGCTTCTGGAGACTGCAACTTCCACTCGTTGGTCCCGGCGGCTATGAAGACTCCGGCAGATCCAGCTAGGGCGGCCGCCCTAGCTCGCCAGGTACTGGATCCGCCCCTGGTGGGAATTGCCATGTAGAACATCGTGAATTGAAATTGGGTTTAGAATACATCTATTGCACGTTCGCCCATAGTTCCCTCTTATGGCTAGATTTTAAACCTGCCTTATTTTCCTTTACTGCTGTTTTTGCTAATGGTTTGCATGTTCTACCCTTGCACAGGTCCAATGCCGCCTAAAAAGAGATCTAAAGCCGCAGCCTCCTCTTTTAGCTCATTTGACAGAAGCAAATTCATTAGTGCCGAGGTCGCTGAACGATATAATAGCCTAGTGGTACACAAGACATGTATCCCTAAACGTGGTTTTGACAATTATATGACAGAGCAAATAGGTCGGCGGAACTTGGAAGTGTTTGCTCGACAACCACGACCGGCGCTAATTTCGGTTGTTCGGGAGTTCTACGCCAATGCAAAGGAGCGTCAAGATTTTCGAGTGTTTGTGCGGGGTAAATGGATACCATTTGACAGAACCTCCGTCAACAGGTTTTATCATTTGCAAGATATCGAAAATGACGAGTACTCTAAACTTCGTGACGAGGGTGTTGATCCTGATGAGGTCATTCTAGTATTGGCCACAACTGGTACTACATGGAAACGTTCGAAAACTGATGTAATTAACTTCCCTGCTTCTGGTATGACTTCGGGTTGTAAGGCTTGGCATCACTTCATTTCTGGCAAACTTATTTCAAATAGCAATTCAAGTGAAGTAACAAAAGAACGGGCTACCCTCAATTATGCCATTCAATGCCGCCTATCAATTGATATTTGTAAAGTTATTCACAACAACATCTTACACACTTTGAAAGGATCCATGACAGGTGGTCTAGGGCACCCATCGTTGATTTATGAGTTTTGCTTAGCGGGTGGTGTTGTCACATACTCGACTTAGGAGGTTGTGCACCCCAAACCAACTATCACACGAGCGCATACTTGGAAGTTCTTACGCTGCTCCGAATCCACCAGTGCTCCACCCCTTCCTCGGAATGACCAGCCGCCCCGTTCACGCCGATCGACACCAGCTAGTGACCCCACTTCTGACCTTACCGCTCAACTTCATGACATGCAATTGCAAATGAATTTGATACAAAATACATTGTGCAAGCAATTCCATTATCAACATGAGTTCAATGCGGTATTGGCTTCAATTTACTCCGATCGAACATTTCCTCAACCGTCTCTCCTACCTGATCACGCTGCCAATCCAATTTCGAATACCCAGGACGACGATGTCGAGGACAATGATTAACGTTGTCCATGAGGTAAGTCCCCTCCCCATTTTGTTTCTATTTCACATTGAGGACAATGTTTCAGTTAAGTTTGGGGGTGAATAAATTTGCTTACGTTGTTGAGTTTCTCGAATGCTTGCATGTGATTTGCTTCTTTTATGTGTTCATGTGTTTAGTTAAAAAAAAAAAATTATATATGCATTTTCATCTTCAACATACTTGTGTAAGTTAGATAATCTTATTAGCTATGATGAATATATTTGAGAGCATGTATTAGTTTATGGATTGTGGTTGAATCATATGTTTTAATTGGATTTTCTACTTTTACATATGAAGCGATATAACATTTATATACGAGTATTAAGTTGAGGGTCGTACAGGAACATGAGGGCTCATGTACATAGGCTAAAGAGATGACTTAGGTGTGTAATCCCGTAACCTATGAATGTTAATACCCCCTTAACCGTAAACATTATAATTTGGGGCATTCTAACCGACAAAAGAAATGATTTAAGATTGTGGTGATTTCGTACATGTGAAAAAGATTGTGTGAAGTGTATTTAATTTTCTGGTATAAGCTTGGTGATGATCGAATGCTAGAAATCTAACCCCTATAAATTTCGCTTCTTTTTATTAGAGAAGAAGCATTGCACGTATTCAGCTGAGCCTCATAAGTCCGTAGGGGTTTCTTGAAACCTGATACCCTTTGGTATCTAAAAAATCGAGGAATTATTGACCTAACACTCGCTACAGAGGTCAAGAAGTGGAAAAAATGGTGAGGTAAAAAAATTAAATAAATAAATAAAGAGAAACTGATCTTGAGGGCCTAGATAACTAGTGGGTTTGAATCATTAAGTATAAACTAGATTGTTGAAATACTCATAAATTGGGAGAATCACTACATGAATGAATTGTTGACGATGCCAGTTGAACTAACCCAAATTAGAGTGGTGTGAGAAAATCTTAAACAAAACTGAACTTTAGAATTACACCATGGTAAGAGAATAAAAGAATCGAGTTTGGGGGTGTGTGAATCTTACGAGTGAAGAAAGAAAATAACTGACCATTGAGGGTTAGGAAGTGAACCAACTTGTGAATGTACGACGCTACGCTTGACCATCCACGCAGGCACACACCCGCTTCGCTTTGTATGAGTGGAAGTTTGGTTCTTGCATTGTGATTTTAACACCATTCATAAATATAATATAATGTTATCATGCTGAGCCAAAAAGACATGCTGTCTAACTGACTAGTTATGTGGATATCGTTCTTGGATGATTTTACTGTTTGGATTGTTTGTTTACTCGAGGACTAGCAAATGGTTAAGTTTGGGGGTATTTGATGAGTTTGTTTCACTCATGATTTTTGCATAATTGTAGCTTGATTAAATGCTAGATCTTGTGCGTATAGAACGTTTTTGATATGTTTGTTAGTGTTGTTTTGAAAATTAGGAGAAGCGATGTGAAAAGAAGTATTAATGTGGACAAAGTGGCCAAAAACACAAAATTGGGGCAGAAAGACGGCGCTTAGGCGCTGCATTCATAGCGCCTGAGCGCTACGAAACTAAAAAAAAAATGAAATTTGGCCCCGAGAGGCCGCCTGGGCGCCGAAGACATAGCGTCTGGGCGCTGCAATTGAAGATCTATGGCGCATTTTTTGGGCCGTTTTTAGATCCATAAAAACCCTACTTCTACATAAAACGGAGAGGGCACCTATAAATACATCTTCCTCATACTTTTGAAGGATTCTTGACATATTGGAGAGAAAACAACAAGAAGAGAGATTCAAAAGAGAAATTCAAGAAAATTAACATCAAGCAATTGGAAATTAGAAGCATTCATTGGAAGAGGAAGGAAATTTTGGTGCAAGAATTCTACTTTCTCTTCTATATCTTTATTACAAACTCGGTGATGTATTCTAAGCCAATTTTCTACTTTTCTTCTTGTATTATGAGTAATTAAATTCATTGTTAGGGGGAATAATGTAATCGATTGGAATCTTTTACATTCTCTTATTAAGACTTTCAGTTTTTAATTCTTACATGTGTTAATTTTGCTATGAGTTGAATGCATTAAATTATCTGATCAATAATTTAATGATTCTTGTGAATTCTTTACAAATAGAGATATAAGTTTAGAATTTAAACCATGTAGTAAAATCCAATACATTGGTATAACGAGTAGAGATACATATACCATTTATTACGGTCATAATTGAATTCCTAAAACATAAAACTCGTTTAACTAAGTTGAATTTCCATAAAGATATGAAATTTAATTAGTTGAATAGGCTCAATGAGAACCAGAGAGGGGTAAATTAAATACAATAGGAGAATTCGATCGAGCGCTACATTAGAATTGAGTTTTAATTTGAGATGTAAAGGTGATCAATTGGTGAAGTTATTCAACCCTGATATCCATTCATTATTTGATTCTCCAACCAATGGTGTGAACATTCATTTATTTTCTAGAATTTAGATTAAAATCCAAATTTTACAACCTTTGATTTGTGTTAGCCAAATAGTAGTTAAAGAAAGATTGAATTAAGTGCTACAAAATAGTCCTTGTGGGATCGACAAATCGAACTCTTAGGTCCACTATTACTTGTTACGGGTCGTACACTTGCGAAACAAATTTTTACAATAGCGACCATTTATGCCCCGCCCCACGAGCGGGGCAGGGTAAATTGCTATCACTAACTAGAAGATCTCTACGCAGGGCGGGACGGGACGGGGTAAATTGTCATCACTAACTAGAAGATCTCTGGGAGCATTCATTAAAGGACCTAAGCACATTAGACATTTTCTTAAAAAGCGAAGGGAAAAAGGTCCCATCACAGACTAAAAAACACATTAGAATCTTAATCAAAATAATGAGGAGGGCATCATCATATGAATTAATGCTTCAAATTACAAGGGTACAGTCTACTGCAGGTGGAATTTACAGTTACTGAACATGGGATTTAACACAGCTTTCAAGATACAACAGTGGCATACTAAGGACTATATACAAGCGCCAGCAAAAATGTCCATTTTCAATTGTAATTTCGACATTACCTGCAAAAGGTTTGTTAATATATAGACTTGCTCCCACCTAAGAATCGCACACTAATGGAGGTTAAAGAATTTCCCCTTTCCAATTTTCCTATTGTATTTTTTCCATTTCGGAATCTTAAACATGTAATTCTAACTTCTAACTGTACTAACTGTATAGTTCACGTAAGGGTCTTTTATCTTTGGTGTTAGGGTGTACTATTTTGTTATATAATTTATGAATTTTGATATGGAAAAATTGGATTATGAATTAACTCGACAGAAACAAAACTTCTTTTGATTACCAATCAAGTATTCAAGATTTTCCTCTCTTAGGTGATCTGTCCAATATCAATCCAACTTGCAAATCCTAATCTTGAACAATTTTTATTGTCTACGCTTCTGGTGTTTAATAAAATAATCAGAAAGCAAACACCATTCTCTTCACAAAGTATTCAATGTCTGCAGTCCTTCATTTGGCAAAAACAAAAAATTACCAGAATATTTTTAGAAAAAATATAAATCTCAAGACTTTTGGTACAGCAGAAACTAAAGCCATCCATGCGGATTAATCAAGAATTCAATACATAATAGCAGAAGAGTATATAATCATTTCTCCACAAACCAAAATTATGAAAACTAGTTAGGCATAAAGATACACAAGTTTATATAAACACCAATCACAAGGAACCCCAGTGCTCTGGATGAAAGAATCAAAGACCTAATAATAAATCAGCCTATACTCCTCCAAAAACCCAAAATCATGAAAATCAGTTAGCATATACACGCAAGTGACTATATATAAACACCAGTCTAACGAACCCAATGTTGTAAATGAATAAAGAATTCAAGAATATAACTTTGTTTAAAGTTGAATCTTGTATTTAAAAATATTTTCAAGAAATTAAATTCAGCTATGTTTTAAAAACTTTCAAAATTTGCATGTCATTGGTCAAATCTAATGGACTTGTCCATCCAATTTTTCTGGTACTGAATAATGGTCTCATTTTTGGCTTTTTTATAAGCAACTAAGAGACAAAGGTTACAATAAACTACCAATACTATTACTCCTTTCCTAGATAAAAAAGGCCTCTATTGAAATATTTTATTAGTCAAATTTAATAAAAGAGAGGTTATCCACATATAAGGAGTTTCAAAGTCACCAAAAACTCTACATTTTTTTAGATCAGATTAATAGGAAAAATGAAAACTTTCTGCTACATTAAAGAAGATATTCATCCTTTCATTCATGTTCAGCTACAGTTAATTTAAAACTAGCAACTTTTTTATTTCTATAGAGGTTGCGTCCTACATTACCACCAAGTATAAAAGGTAATATCCAAGTGCTTTCACAAACTAACCCTTTGTTCATAGTGCTAACTAGAAATCTTAGAAGTCTAGAGAGTTTCACTTCTCCTTTAGTGTGAAAGTCGATGAACTTTAAAACTACACATCTTTGGAAGATAGACAACATAACAATTAATCTACAACCCACCAAACATTTTGTATTTTAAAATCAGCTCCAATTGCACGAAAAGAAAATGATCATAAATGCAATTTCAAATAAATCAGATCCAGCATTTGCTTGAATGTCTGAAAAGATAACACTACATAATTATCCTAAATTTAATTTATTTTTTTTTCCTTCTTCATTGCATCAATTTGCTAAAACTTAGCTCAGAGTTCAGATCCGTCAAAGAAAAAAGCCAAATCAGAATCCACCAAATGCTCAAATAGCACATAGGAGTAAAAAGTTGCCCAACAACAGCTACCACCTGATATCCTACTCAGGCATGAGTTTGTGTCTTTCTCGGGACATAACTGAACCCAATTCAATAACAAAAATAGAACAAGAAATTCAACAGTCACGCAGAAATAAATTTAGATTTTTGCAGAAAAACTATATGGGTTATGATCTATTAAGCAACAAATAACAAATCGATGGCACATTAAAAAAAAAAAGCAGCAAACAAACTAAATAAGGGGTTTTATTAATACAGCAAAAATAATATAGTATGAGTGAAGAACCCTAGCTACAGTGCCCAATAAAGCAGAAGCAGCAATGATTTAGTGAAAGCCCACAATTTATAGCGGTCAAAATTGTGTTAACAACTCTAAAAAAGCGAAGACAATTACACAATCTGAAGATAGTATTGAGCAAAGAAAAAGATAAAAACAATTTGAAAATGGAGGAATGAAAAGGCAGAGCAAAGCAATAATACCAAAGACATACCTAGATTTGAGGTTAGTATTGAGCAGGAACTCGACGACGAGGATAGGAGATGAGGATGAGCCTCTGAGATTCTTCAATCTGCGAGCAGAGCAAACCGTGAGTAAAAAATAATAATAATAATAAAGGTCGTTTTTAATTTAGGTGTGTTTCTCGTGTTTTTATTCATTTTGCTTTTTTGACCGCAAAACACTAAAACTAGTGTTTGATTGGAACCAATTTCATGGAAAATAGAAGAATAATGTATTTGAAAATCGCTCATCGCAACAGTCGCTTTACGTGGCATACACATGACAGGTGATTATTTGATACATTAATGAATAAAAAATTATCACATTAATACATCAAATAATCACGTGCCATGTATATGTCACATAAGACGACTACCACAGTGAGTGATTACAAATAGTATTACTCAAAATAGAATAAATTTTTCGTCTTTTACTCAATTAATGGTGTTTGATATCATTTATTTTTCATCGAATTGATTTTCTTGCTTTTATTGGTACATGGATATTTTCCATCTAATTGAGGATGTGGTGAGAATTCATTTCCCTGGTTACTGTAGCATTTTTTTTAATTTTTTTCGATTTTATTTTTTTTATGTTGGCAATGAAGACAAATTCTAAGAATTATTGTAAAAAAGTATTTTCCTTTAATTGACAATTTTCATGTAAATCAAAATCAAACGAATATAAAAAGATAGATGATTTTCTTGAAATTTTTGTTTTTTTGTTTTGACAATGGAAACAAATTTTATATCCAATACCAGTAAATTCTATCTCTTTAATTGACACTATTCACGTAAAACAAAGTCAAACGGATATCAAAAAAATTTTTAATTTAAACATTTTTCACATGAAAAATTATATCAATCAAACACAATAATTTACAATTTCCAAGAAAATAATTTCCCATCAATTTAATTCCCTGAAATTCATTTTCTTTCCACCCAAATTCCATCTTTGCAATCAAACGGACCCGAAAGGCATTTCCAATCATTACACCATTTTGTATCATTTTTTGGTGCAAAGTTGCTTCAATTGCACCAAACTTTACACCATTTTGATGTAAAATGGTGCAAAGTGAAAAATGTCTCTTTTGACCTTATTTAACATTTTTCAAATAAATTTATTAATAGTACTTATGTTATTTGTGCTATATATTTTTTAATACAATAAATTATTTTTATTATTTGCATTTAAAATTTATTTTAAATGTAAGACATAATAATTAAAAAATTAATTAAAAGACGAAAATAATTTAAAATACATCAAACACGACTTCTTATTATAGTTAACACGAAATATATTAAATAGTGACATACATACGATAATCTAATTTTATTTTTAAAAAAAGGATACATAAAAGAGTGCATAGTTCAAATCGACATTTTCAGGAATTTCTTGCTCGTCATAGACAAATCAAGGATAAAAAAATTTACATTGCACTTCGAAATGCATTAATCGATCATTTGTGGGATGAACATATGAATTCTGAGAATTAAATTGCAAAAATTTAGGGATTTCGTAATATCGTCTATCCAAATTCGAAATGTATTGTACTATTTTTTGATGGCATGATTTCATATTTTCGTTGTTATAGTATTTTTATTAATTGTTCTATGTTTTTTATATTTATTAATGAATTTAATGTTTTCCGTAATTTAACGTAATTATTTATTTAGTAATTTATGAAATAATTAAATAAATAATATTTTAAATAAATAAATTATAAAGAATAAAAAAGAGAAGAAAATGGTTAAACGCTGTTCATTTTGTGTAATTTTTGGTGCAATGGTTAGAGATGAATTTTAGTTTGGTGTAGAATTGGAGATGACCTAAGGCCCCATTTGGTAGCCTTTTTTTCAAAATGTATTTTTATCTCTCTTCTTTTCAACCACACATTCTTTACTAAAAGAATATTATACGTAAATAAAAAACTTTTCTTTATTTTTCAACCATACATTTCACATTAATTTACTATTCTAAAATTCATTTGTATATTAAAAAAAAATACCTATCAAACACTCCTTAAAAGAAGTTTTGAGTTTTTAATACTTTTT
>NC_036246.1:12697305-12723598 GCF_002742605.1 Olea europaea var. sylvestris
GTTGACAAAGTGTGTGTTGGCAAGATCAAAGCCAATGTATTTTATTGCTTTCAAAAACTGTTTTTGAATTGAGTGGTCTTGATTTTGGCAACAACTACTTTGTTAGTCTTTTTTGTAAACCTACTTTGTAATCATAGCATCACTCTAAGTATAATAGCCTACCAACAAGTCAACGATAGCTAGAAGGATCTTCATACAAGTTTGAATCAGATGCAGAAAGTTTAAAAGTATATGGAGAAAGCAGCTGGTTTGGAACCAAGAAAACCAGTGTCTTGAAGGATATCAAGGGCGTATTTCCTTTAGCATAAAGAGATGCCAGTTCTTGACCTTGCAACCGCTAATCCAAGAAAATATTTGTGCTGGCCAAGATCTTGGATAGTGAACTTATCATGTAAAAAGGACATTAATTTCTGGATTTTAAAAAATGTTAAATTATGGTAAAAAGGACATCAATTTCTGGACATCAACTTTTCATTCTTTTTTATTTCCATGTTGTCATTATGAGATGCAAGACTCCAACAGTTTCCGTACACTATGCTGTGTGGGATCTTTCCGACGAATAGAAGGCTTTATCCGGATTTCAGGCTCATATGGGGAGGTTAAGAGTAGGGTCACTTGATTCCTTTTATTTATTTTTTATTATTATTATTATTATTTTGGATATCCAAGTATCATCTTACAGTGACTAAATCCTGAAATCTACACCTTGGCCCTTCAAGCTGCAGACAGATTAAGAGTAGGGTCACTTGATTCTTTATTAGAAGAGGAGGGAGATGATTCTTGAGTTTCATTCTTTTACGTTGTTAGTAATTTATATTACAAGATGTTCTTGTAAGTGGCGAAAAAGCCCATTTGTAGCTATAAATCCTTCCTCGTAATTTGACTAGTTTTAGAAGTTCAATCCCTTTGCCATTGGAGATACAGGACACTCCTTTCAAATGAATATACTATGGCCAAGAAAGTCGATTCTTAGAAAGTAAGATGGAGGGAGGTCATGGATCAATCTATATGCCATCCAACTCCATTGACCCCTCATAGTGTAATTTACAGTATTCGTAGAGCAATTGAATCCAATATTTTACATAAATTGGATTCATATGGTTCTCCTACGTGTTTTACTTGGTTCGAGGCAGCGTAGTCTTGTTTCTGTTGAAAATTATAAACCTTAAGAGCAATCAATTTAAATAAAGTAAATAAGCAATCAAGAACACGCAAGATTTATAGAGGTTCGCATCAATGTGAAATTATGTCTTCTCTAGTCGCTATAGTAATTCACTACAATGAAAAAAATTTACAAGAGAATGTCAATCCTATCACTTCTAACCTCTTTTTCTCTCTATTTGATTATAATACAATTAAGTCTAAAAACTGGTTCCTATTTATAAGATAAATTAGGACAAATTCAAATTTTACAAGAATTCCTATTTCTTCATAGAATTTTATATGAATACAAGTTTCTAAACAATCCTTAATTAAAATTTTTGTCCAGGAGGGAGCCACTGCCCCCTTCCAACCTACATGACGACTCAGCATTAATTAAATTTCACGATTTAACGGTTTCTTTTCTTTCTTATCATAAAATATATATGTTATGATTTCTTTTATTAAGTTACACATATTTCTGATATTGTCGGGGCCCGAGGCGAAGTACAAAAATTAGGCTCCAAATATCAACGTAACTGCAAAATTCAATGGTTTATTATGCAACATATTATTAACTTAAAACTTAACATTAAAACAATAAACAAATATATCAATCATCTCATAATTAATGAAAAAACTATTTTCTTTTTCCTTCTTTTAATATTTTAAAAAAAAAACTTTTGGGCCAAAATAGGCCCTCTATGGTTTTGGGCCTGAGGCACAGATCTCATTTGCCTCTGCTCAAGACCGGCATTGGATGTCAATTACAAAGATAGAAGGAGTTCGAAGAGAGGTAGAAAGAGTAGAATAGAGAGAGAATGGAGGGTTTGAAATTGCTTCGATGATTTTTATGATCTGGTGAAGACGATGATGACATTGGAGATCTTCAAAGTGCACATTGTAGCGACGAGAGACGATGGTCTTCTGGCAACGGTGGTGTTCCAATGTGAGGGAGAGGAAAGGAAGAAGTGATGATTATGATTTGGATAGTGGTGGGTGGGATAGGCATTGTGCACATAAAATAATTTATAGTATTATCTATTATTATTATTAAGATCCCTTTTGGGCCCTGTCAAATTTATAATATATTTTTATTTCTTCTTTTTAACTATACATTTTTCAATAAAATAATATTATAACATCAAATAATGGGATCAAATGGGGACTGAATGTGAAATTATCTCTTAAACTTGATTTTTGGAATTGGAACTTAAAAAATTTGTTTACATGTAATTTTCACTTTAAATAACCCAAAGTCCCCATTTGAGTCCAATTTTCTATGTCTCAATTTTTTCAATAAAATAATTTTACATGTAATTTCAAAATTTTCTGTAAATTATTAATTATACTTTTTTAAAAAATCACTATTTCAGAACTTATTTTAACAATAAAAGGGACTCAAACAGGGACCAATTGTTACCCAGCTTACTACCATTTGCATCAATTTCTCAAACCTGACACAGGAATTGAGCAAGAAAATTTCTTCATTAAATTTACACTTTAATTAGAACTAATCAATAAATAATCATATACTTTATTGCTATCAAAAAAACATGGGCGGGGAACCAATCATCTGCTTCGCAGAGTCCTTACACCACTCTTCATCGACCTATTCTTGATTATTCCTCTCCTCAACCTCCTTGCTTCAGCAAATCTGGCACGTTTATCAGCAAGATCTTTGTTCACATAGGTTGGTTCCATCCCAAAAGCCTCTTCAGGAGATAGATTCAGATCAGGTAATCCAACTGGGCCCACCTGATTAATATGGCACAATCCATTACTGGATGGGTAGTGAATTTTTTCACTTATTTGTTTTGATGGTCCAGAGGCCGTCTGATCTAAATTGACCGGCTGTTGATGAGCCACGGCCGTAATTTGATAATGTTGGGCTAAATGCATCTCAAAATTCAAGAATTTGCTCATTCCCATATGGGAATAGGATCCTTCGTTTATAAGGCAAGTTGTTAGTGCCTGTTTGTTAACAGAAACAAAGATAATCAAAATTCTTACCAAATAAAGACGAGAAACAAGAAAAAAATTGTTCGATTGAAAATTCATACAATCGACTCTTATAGAACACTTAGTATATTGTTCAAAAAAGATACTTTTAAACACAATCAAACAAGAATCGGTATAATTCAAGCAATATATGGATACCTTCTGTTTCATCAATTTCAACTCCAAATTGTAAGCCTTCAATTTTTTGTAGTAATTCCTCACATTCTCTACTTCCTGACACCAAAAAGAGTCCCATTACCACATGATTTCTTGAAAAGATGAAACATTATAACAAAATGCGATACAAATATATCAAAACGATAAGATAAAATATGAGAAACTAAAAGATTATCAATTTAGTTAGTAGGAAATTACAAACTCACCCTTGTAAGCAAATCTCTGCGCTGAGTTAATCCTTCTATCATCTCCATATAATTCTGCAAATTCAACAAAAAATGGTGTAATTCACATACAATTCTTGAACTGCAAACTCGACAGAAGATAATATATAAAAGAGCCTAGAAACAGGGGAGCCATAAAAGGCTGAAAATAAGGAATTGGCCCAGATTTTAAAACTCCAAGAAAACAGAAACCCATAACGAAATTATACTAAAAACTAGAGAAAAAAAATATTTAAAATTTAAAATTAAAAAAAAAAAATTACCCTTTTCTTGGAATTCTTGGAAGAATACTTCGACTTTTCATCAGATTCACTTGGCGAGAAAGATAAAGGTGTTGTTGGACTTTTGGATGGCGGTTCAAGTTTGACTTGAGTTTGGATTTCAGTTTCAGTTCCATGAATGGAGGGCGAAGGTAATGAGGGTGCAGGAGCATGAGATGGATTAGATCTCCTCCTCTTACAACCCCAAGAAAGATTGTTTCTTGATTCTGATACAGGAACTGAATTTCCCAAATCCAGTAAAATTTCTGCCACTTCAATCTCTTCCTCTGTCCAACAAAAGTTGTTCTGTTTCATTGTGTTTTTTACCTTTCTTGATTTTCCCACTTCAATTCTACGAAGAGAAGCGGATAGCAATAATAAATAGACTTCGAGGCAGAAAGAGTTGTCTTGGAAGGGTTGGCTTAATAAGGGAAATCCATGGAGAAAGAATTGGCTGATGCCACGTGTCGAGAAAAAGTAGATACTGAGAGCTGTCTAGGGTTTATACAATGCTGATGGTCATAAATAATAAGGCAAAAATAAATTTTCAGGAAAAAAAAAAAAAAAGGTCAAAATGAAGAGCTCCGAATAAGGTAAGAAGTCTTGCCATTTTTTTTTCTCTATTTTTTATTTTCTAAACACCAAAAATATAAAAATTTGCTTCATTAATTTCTTGGTAATCAAGAAATTGGAGCTCTAAACGTGTAACGAATCATGATCGCGAGTTTCTTGTGTAGTAGTTGTGAATAAAAGTCAGGTGAGGATAATAAGGCCCTATTTTTTTCAAAATATATTTTTTTTTCTTTTCTTTTCAACCACACATTCTTTATTAAAATAATATTACACGTAAATCAAAAAAATTTCCTTATTTTTCAACCACACATTTTCCATCAATTTACTATTTAAAAATGCATTTTTACATAAAAATGTCTTCCAAATACCCTCTAAGATTTTATTAGAAATTAATTATATAACATTTTAAAATATATAATAAAAGTCAAATATTCTTAAAAATAAATTAAAACTATAACTAATTAAATTAAATTACAAAAAAAATGCAACTATTTTATAGATGTTCACAATTAATATTTAAAATACGAAGAAAATCAAATATAGACTCGCATGAAAACGTCATTTACGTGTTGAATTAGAACCCAAAATCAAAGTACACTTCTATTTCAGTTTATCTTTAAGATCAAATTTTTATAAATAATATTAATATGACAAACTTATGAACGCCGATTACTTGAATATCTTTGAAAATTAACACGGCCATAAATCATTTGAACAACTACAATACTATGAGTTCTACGTCACCGAATAATTCTTACAAATTAGTCAGAAATTCAAGAGGAAAAAAACATAATAGATGTTAAATTAAAAATAAAAAGCAAATAAGTTCTCTTAATAATGATCAAATGATAGAAAAAAAGTAGTTCATAAATATCACAAACGAAGGAATGTCAATGCTAATTTTCACAAAAGGCGACAGAGAAAAAGGATGATAACATTTGTTAACTTGGGGATTCTAACCTCAATTGTACATGTACACCGATTTCTTTTACATGCGGGAAATGTCATGAAGAGCATACATCTAACACTGTTCTTCTAATGTTTAACATTTTAAATTAAGCTACTTGTACTTTCATTTTGTACATCTTGATTGATATTTAGGGATGACAATAAAACTCGTCTCGCCCCAGATAGGGCAAAAAAACCCACCCCAAATGGATTGGTGCGGCGGGACAGGGCGGGGCATCGTGGGGCTGGTTAAAGGGAAAAAAAACATATTAAAAATAATTTTATTTATAAAAAATTCACCCCGTTAAAAACTAATTTTGAATTTGCATTTTATTCTCTAATAATAATATAATTCGAAAATTTGAAAATGTAAAAATTAAACGGGGCAAAAAGTTGCCCGCCCCATCTAAGGCGGGGGCGGGATGTGGGACAGGGCGAAGTTTGGGGGAAATGGGGTGGGGGCACCCCTCCCCGTTGCCATCATTATTGACATTCCATGATGTCTAAAAAATTTGGCCATTGATTTGTAAGTGTAGCAAAATTGTACCTTTTTTTATTTTTCGAGTTTTGTTTTGGGCTTTGATTCAAACTTAAACTTAGCACAAGTGTCCAACATTATAAACTATTTTTAGTGTTTTATTCACTAAAAATAATGCTGATAGGTCCATGATGAAAGAAAAATAAAAGATCATCATAGTCAGTAAATCACTTAGAATTGTTAGAATCCAGCAACGTGATCGTATTATACAATCATTTTGAAATCATAGAATTGTAGGATCGTAACGTTTAGATCTAGAGCTCAACAACCATTATATAACTTTCGACGATGGGGCTTGGTGGTTGTGCCGTCTGCTTTGTTATTTTGGCTCAAGCATTTTTTATTTAAGTTATTTGTTGGGATTTTGACTATATTCGATGCTTGAAGTATGAGAGTTAATTGTTTTAATGGTTACTGAACTTAGGTTCATGTCTTCAATTATCCACTGAACTTTAAAATGTTGAGTTTTGATCAATGAATTTTGAAAAATGTCGAGTTTTGGTCACTGAACTTAGGTCCATGTTTTTTATTGGCCACTGAACTTTAAAATGTTGAGTTTTGGCCACTGAACTTTGAAAAATGTCAAATTTTGGTCACTGAACTTAGGTCCATGTCTTCGATTGCTCATTCAAGTTTCAATGTCGAGTTTTAATCACTGAACTTTGAAATATGTCGTACATTACTCACTAGCATAACGGTTGAACTTTGAAAAATATCAAGTTTATGGTGAATAATGTACAATATTTTTCAATGTTTAGTGAGTAATATACAACATTTTTCAAAGTTCAATGACCAAAATTCAACATTTTAAACTTTAATGAGTAATCGAAGACATTGACCTAAATTCAATGACCAAAACTCAACATTTTTTAAAGTTTTAGTGGCCAAAACTCAATATTTTAAATTTCAGTGGTCAATCAAAGACATGGACCTAAGTTTAGTGACCAAAACTTGACATTTCAAAGTTTAGTAGTCAATAAAAAACATGAACCTAAATTCAGTGACTATTGAAACAATTAACTCTGAAGTATGATGTTGTACAATTAATCCCTTTTACATATGTTGGACACTTTCAATATAGTTAAACTTGGTGGTGATCGCCAAGGTTTACCATGATAAAGATTCCATGATGGCCAGATTTACCACTTAGTAATAGTTACAAGTCAATTTAATACATGCAATAGGATTGAACAATGAAATCGTCGCATTGGAAATTGAATCTAAATCTTTTTTTATTTTTGAATCCTTGTTTGGATCCATGTGAATCGTCAACGTTTTGATTTTGAATCGAACCAAACTGCTTAGAAGGGTTTGGTTTGGATTTCAATATTTGCAAATTGTTTAAAATTGTCCAAATGTTTATACCCAAATAAAAAATAATAATAAATAAAAAATTGAAATAAATTCGTTTAAATTTTTATCCAACCCAATTAAAACTAAGCGCATCTTAATTAAAAAGATACATCCACATTATTCGTCTTTATTTATTAATTAATTAATTAGAATATGCCCAAATATCCATTAATTATTTACAATTACTCGTCTTATTTAATTAATTATTAATATATACCCAAATATTCATTAGTCATCACAATTATAAATGCAAAAACTTCAAATTGGCTATAATGCCAAATTATTGTTGTCCAACCATAATCATCTGCTGGAACGTTTTATGCATAATAAAAAGTATATATAAATTTAGAGATTGATTTTTCTAAACACTTTGATAATGATATTTGTTTTGGTTCTTCATTCTTTTGGGGATAGTTTCATCAAATGTTCCAAACCTTTAAAATACTAGCAGATTTTTTTCAAATCTTTGTTTTGTTGCAACTGTCACCCCATAATTTTCAAATGTTGCGAGTAAAGCTTTTTTGGACGATTTTCATCCACAATTTCGTCAATTGATTAAAAAATTAACTTTAACCGCATTTTTAATATATTAAAAAGGGACAAAAGACTAACTTTCTATTTATCATATTAAATAATTAAATTAGATAGCCATCCTACAACCTCCACCACCCAACCCCAAATCTGAAGTGCACTCTTTCCCACCCTAGAAAATGATAAGGTTGAAAATTATCCATTACACAAAGCTACAATAAACAGGAAAATTGGACAAAAGCTCTCAAATACACACTTTGCAATTTGAAATGGTCTCTCTTCTGGTTCTTAATGCATTGGTCTTGTCTGGCACTAAAGCATTAGCCATCATGCTCAGGCACACATAATTGTGAGTTTATTGCATTTCAAGTCTTTCTTCTTTTCCATTAATATATATTAGTTCATTTTTTCAGGGAGTTTGGAAGGGGTGTACAATCCTAAGTCCTAACTCTTCATATGATTGTAAATTTTTGCATTTTTGGGGTTGGATGGTGGCGATTGTGATGGGATAGATTAGGGGTGGGCGCGGGTCGGTTCGGTTCGGTTCTCTTTAGAACCGAACCGAACCAAACTTTTCGGGTATCTAGTAAATGGAACCGTCGGGTCCAAATATAATTATGGAACCGTTCGGGTTCGGTTCCATTCGGTTCGGTTCGGATCGGTTCGGATCCGTGCGGTTCTGTACTATAATTAAATTTTTTTAACATTTATAACAACGTTATATAAATACGACTAATGATACATTCAATAGTTTTGGAATGTCAGAGATTAGTAAACTACATTGTTCAAATGATCGTTACGATCAAAGTTTCAGTCGGGGAAAGTCACGGCTTAGATCGGAGGTCAGAGTGTGGGTCGACGATTGTATAGATTTTGGAATATTAGATAGGCTGCAAGAGTGAGTGCGAGAGTCGAGACAACGTTATGTACTTTATTGTAGGTGTTTAGGGTTATTTAGTGGATTTGATCTTGTTTGGCTAAGAAATGAAATAATAAAATGGGTAATTGGGCCAAAAATTAAAAAATTAGAAATGAAACAAATTATTGGGCCAAAAATTTGGATTTAGAAATCATTAATTTGTTAATTTGTTTAGAAAAAATTAAAATTAAAATAATTTGATTTACTCAATATAAAAAAAAAATTAGAAAGATTCGGTTCTTATTCGGTTCTTCGGTTCTTGGTCTAGAACCGAGAATCGAACCGTACCCGTCGGTTCTCAATTCAGATACCCGTTCGGGTATTTAATTTGATAAGAACCGTCGGGTTCGGATCGGTTCGGTTCGGGTTCGATCGGTTCGGTTCGGGAGATTTGCCCAGCCCTAGGATAGATGATGGTGGCCAATAGCATGTCGTTGGAGGAGGTGGAGGTGACGGTGGTCGAATGACTGATTTTGGGATTGAGGGGATGGGGTGAGAGGAAGAAGATGATTGTGTGTGTGTGTGTGTTTTCCCCCCCTTTCTTCTTCTTCTTCTTCTTTTTTTAATATAATTTATCTAATTTAATTATTTAATGTGATAAATAGAAATTTACTCTTTTGTCATTTCTAAATTATTAAAAATGTGTTCTAAGTTAAACTTTTAATTGACTGACGAAATTGTGGATAGAAACTATCCAAAAGGGCTTCACTTGCAACATTTGAAAATGTTAAGAGTGACAACTGCAACAAATAAAAGATTTGAAAAAATTCTGCTAGTGTTTCAAATTTTTGGGGCTTTTGCTGCAATTATCATTTTTTTAAGAAAAATAATTATTAATTTATCATTTTTATTATTTAGCCCCTATTTGGTATGGATTAAAATAAGACTTTTAATTTATTTAAATAAAATTTGATGAAATATATAATTGAAAAGCTGTGAATTCCATAAAATATGTAGTTAAAATTGATTGTTTATTTTGATTTAAAGGGCTTAACATACTTTTTATGTTAATAATCAATCATTTCAAATATGATTTGATAATTTAAGGAGCAAAATATTGAAATATGTAACTTATTAAATGCATTCACTATAAAAATACGGTGAGTTTGACTCTCGAAATTTGAAAAAATCAAACTCAATATGTATTTCAAATAAGTTTTGGGTGGGGTTTTAATTAGATGTTTCATAAATCTAGTTAAATCGATTTTGGTTTCCAGCTCCCCATTTTCTTGAGTGAACGAAATACATTTATATCTATTCATATCATTTCAATTAATGAAATCTTAAGAAATTCACTAGTTATCATTCTACGAGATACAAATAAAAAGATAGAATTGTGAAATTGTTTTTATTAGAATTTGGAATCAATTTTCTAAGAGAGCAGTTAAAAAATAATAATAAATAAAAATCGAGCTCTAACTCCAGGGGCAGACACAGACTTTTTGTATTGTGGGGTCAAAATTTGAAATGTAGTTTTTTTAAAAAATAATATAATATTAATGAAAATAATTGTACCATTATCAATATTATTATATGAATTTTGTTACTTGTACAATTTTTTTTTTTTTTTTACCATTTCGTTGATAGATGTTAAGCACAGAAGTAAATCAAACTAAATGTAGGAACTAAATGAATTAATTTTTTTTAAATTTAATTTAAGATAGGAAATAAATGAAATTTAAATTTAATTCAAAAATAATTTGAAAGTAATTCAAATTATATTTAATTCGTAATGATCCTAAAATTTTTGACGTTATACGCCATGTAAAATTCCTAATAAAATCATGTAAATTATATTAAAAAATTTATTGCGCAAAAATAATAAACGTCAATGAAGTAATTGATTTTTTTAACGAAAATACGAGTTAGACTCCTATTTTAAGGCGTACGTTTGATAGATATTTAACCATTTTCGATATTTGTTTGAGCCATTCAATATGACTACGATATAGTTCTCGAAACAAGTTTCGATATGATGTAGGCGATTTGTGTAATAAGATAGTATACGATTATCGAAGAATTTTGAAAATTAACATATTATCGAAATTCTCGAAATACTAATTTGGAAAGCCTACTTTGATACGTCATAACTTTTGCTATGTTTGGTTGTTTCGCACGTCATCAACGAGCGAAAAATTAGGCTATGAGCATTTTAAAATGGTATTAAGGCTGCAATGTTTCAACTTCATTTGGTATCTCGAGTGCGCCAAAGTAGATAGTAAAAGGGTCAAAACACTTTTTTTGGGAAAAAAACAAAAAAATTTCTGGGGTCAAATAACCCCACACGGCCCCATGTGAGTCAACCCATGCTCCCAAAGCAAAATCAAGGACTTATGGACAAAGATTATACTATTGAATTGAAGCAAGCATAGTTGTCAAACCCGACCTGAAAGTCGACCTGAACAACACAGTGAGTCAACGGGTCAGTGGTTCAACCGGCGGGTCATTTCCTATCAAAAATAATATTAACTATTTCCATCGAATGAGAATGTTTTCCATTTTCTATTAATAACTAAATTAACCTCATATTGTTTTGTTAACTAAATATTAATTTGTATCCCAATTTCACAAATTCTAGATCATACATAGTGAAATATGAATTTGAAACAATAAACACAACAATCAACCATATAAAAATCTTACAGCATGCTCACAAAGCTACAAAAAGAATCATTACGACAATTGAGATTCACAGTGATGCTACCAAAAATCGTACCTGTAGATTTCCTGAGCTTGATGACGGATGTGGAGTACGAACGTGATCTTCCGATACCTGAAACAAAGGCAACGAGATGTGTTCTCGTCGCCCCTCCGATGCTTAAGTCAGAAAGGGAAATATATGCGTGGGGCTATGTGTTGAAGAACAATGTAAAACGTACCTGAATAATGGCCCAAGGTTCTGCTTTTATAGGAGTAGGTAGTGTACTCCTAGTAGGATTGTGCTGGTTGGATGTTTTTATCCCAGAGAATTTCTATTATAAAGAGTGTCCTACTTGTAATGGAATTGTTTGACAAGTGGTGTCAGAGTTGATGTAGAATCCTTGGGTGTTTAGGTTTGTTAGTTAGGGACCCAGGTCTTAGGAGGCATGTTGGTGGTGTATGTCTCGAGGACTATTCTCGAGGACATTGATAGAATGTAAATGTGTCCTCGAGATATCTCGAGGACTACGATACCTCGAGGACTTAGGGTGACCCCAAGGACCATGGAAGAGAAATGAGTGTGGGGCATATATTGAGTCCTCGGGATAAACTCCTCGGGGTGTATCGATATTGGCATAGTCACTGGCCCCCGTGCACTCGTCCTAGAGATCGAGCTCTTAGGATGGGGTGCACATAGGTTATGTCATTTCTCGAACCTTCGTCGAGAAGTGATGGCTGATGATATAGGTCGAGATATGACCATTGCAGAGAGTGGCTTGGATTTGTGACACGTGTTTCCGTGGACGATCGTAGATAGCGGCCTTTGGCCTCCCATCATTTTCACCTATAAATACTATTGTTCTCACCCTCATTTTTCACTTTTACCCACTGTAAATCAGAGCTCTGAGAGGTCGTGCTCGAGAAAAACACTTTGGGAACTTCTCAAGTCGTCGGGAACTCAAGGTAAGGCTCGAGACTTTAAGTTATTCATAAGCTAGGTCTTTAAGTTTGTTAAGTAATGTCGAGTAGTGAGGGTCGAGAATCTTCTAGCAGTTCTTGTAGTAGTGAGGAGGACGTAGGGACCTCGATAATATCGACGACTATTCCCCTAGAGACTACTCCCGAGGCCCAGGTTAATATGGTTTTTGAGTATCCCGACGAACCCTGTAGGCTTAAAGAGCACTCAGTCATAGCCGCGGCTAGGGAATATGGTATAATGCCTAATTGCGATGTTAGATTTCCTGACCCCGAGGATAGGATTATTCGAGCACGACGAGGGGAGTTTGTTATTTTTAGGGAGACTCTTAAGGCTGGGTTTAGGTGGCCCCTTCACCCCTTCTTTATTGCTCTATTGGTCAAGCACTCCATGTGCCCTGGGCAGTTAGTGCCCAACGCTTGGAGGATGCTCGTTTATTTTTTTATAGCATGTAGATACTTAGGTATCGAGCCCACCATTAGCCTCAACAAATTAGTGTTCGAGCTTAAGAAGCATCCTCGATACACTTGTTTTGGATATCTCTCGACGATTGGGGGCTTTAAAGTCCCGAGGATGGCGAGCTCTTTAAAGGGGTGGAGGGAGGGGTGGTTTTATGTTATAGCCCAAGAACCCGATCTTCCTTTCTGGCCTGATTGGGGAATCCCCGGCACCGAGAAGTTCTGTGAGGGCCAGGTGTATCCGGATGTTTTGGAAGAGCATAGGAGGATGCTGGTCGGGCTCAGCCCCCTTTTCTCGACGATGAAGGAGATTGGGGAAGAGGTTATAGACCTGGCAGATATTAGAGGCGTCGAGGGTAGGGATGTTCCTTTATTATTATTTTTTGAAAAATACCCTGACCTTGTGCTCGTTCTAAAATGTTTGTAAATATTTGCAGGTATGTCTTTTGATCCTAGGACTCTCCGGAACTTCGTCAGCACAAGGGGAGACGCTCATCCACAGGGGCAGCCCCCTAGGAAGAAAAGCAAGAAGAGGCCTCGAGGGGCTCCTGAGGGTGTGAGGGGGCCTGGCGAAACTTCTCGAGCACACCCACAAGTCTCGACCCCTCTGCAACCAAACCTCAGATCTCCCACTCCTCGGGTGGTCACTCCTCGGCCTCCTTCTGAAGTGGTCGACCTTGAGGATGACCCGTCTCTTACCTGGGACTTCGAGACTTGCCACCTTGCTCCTGAGCTCGGAAACAAATACAAAGAGGAGGTCAAGCTTGAGGACGGGATGAAAGTCCTCGAGGGCCTTACAGTGAAGGTAATCTTCGAACTTTCGACTTTAGCCTCGAGTTTATTGGTCGAGCTTAATACTTGACATTTTCTTCATTTTTTCCAGATGTTGAGTATAGCTCGAGGACTCTCTTTGCAAGGGCTCGAGGAGGCCAAGAGGGCTGCTGGGGTCGAGACGTCCATGGCCTCTAAGGACAGCAGGATTCAAGACCTCGAGGCACAGGTCGAGGCTTTATTGAAGGAGCGTGATGACGCGAGGAGGGAAGCTGCAAAGGCCAGGGATGACCTGGTTATAGCGAAGGATGAGGTCGAGGGTGCGAGGCTCGAGCTCATCCAGAAGACAGAGGATTTCGGGCGCGAGCTCGCGGCTGTCAGGGAGAGGGCTTGGGAGGAGTTTAAAACCTCCGAGGACTGTGACAAGATAAAAGGGGAGTATGCGTCGGGGGCGTACTTCCATGCTCTGAAAGAAGCCCGGGCCTTCCTCCGTCAGAAGTTGCCCGACGTCACTCCAGACGACCTGAAGACAGTGCCTTCCATTGCTGATACATTGGAGCTCTCGGGTTCTTCAGGAGGATCGGGGGAAGATGATGAGGATGGTCTTGAGGACGACGTTGAGATCGACATCAGCAGCCTCGACCCTCCTCTTGGCCACATTGGATGACTTCCCCACCCCGATCTTTTGTAATTTTTTGTTTAATTTTGACAATGTAATTTGATCGAGGACTATGTATGTTCTAAAGTTAATTTATTGGAACTATTTATCTCGACCCCTTGGACTCCATACGTTCGAGCAAACAAATTGGAAACTAACTGTTCATGCGATATTGAAGTGTTTCCTCGAGGATTCCACAACTCGAGCGCATTTAAGGGATTAAAAAGTGACAGACATTCTCGAGGACTGTAATTCTCGAGCACAAATAAAAAATGATGATGTGACATTCTCGAGGACTGTAAACCTCGAGCACAATTAATCTTAAAAATGGTAATGTGGATTCTCGAGGATTGTGTCCTCGAGCACAACTATTTTTTAAAGATTGAATGGCATTCTCGAGGACTGAGCACAACTAAACTTAAAATTTGATAGTGACATTCTCGAGGACTGTAATCCTCGGGCACAGCTAAACTTAAAAATTGATAGTGACATTCTCAAGGACTGTAATCCTCGAGCACAACTAAACTTAAAAGTTGATAATGTGACATTCTCGAGGAGTGTAATCCTCGAGCACACACTAAACTTTAAAAAGTTGGGTTGTGCTTTCCTCGAGGACTGTAAAACCTCGAGCACATCTAATTTAAAAAGTTGTAATGTGAGATTCTCGAGGGTGTCCAAAATGATGTGGGATTTTTGTATGTCCCTGGGCGATACTATAATGGTTTACGCTTGAGTATATGATCAAGGCTTTTTGTGCTTGCGCAGGGCAAGGCTTTGGTGCTTGCTCGAGGCAAGGGTTTTTGTGCTTGTGCAGGGCAAGGCTTTGGTGCTTGCCCGGGGCAAGGCTTTTTTGTGTGCTAGCCCGGGGCAAGGCTTTTTTGTGTGCTTGCCCGGGACAAGGCTTTTTGTGCTTGCTCGGGGCAAGGCTTTTCGTGCTTGCGCGGGGCAAGGCTTTTCGTGCTTGCGCGGGGCAAGGCTTTTACTAAAGGGCTGTTATACCTGAAGCTCGAATTTACTAATTTTTCGGACTGGACTTGGATTTATATTGTATCCAAGCTGCCTACGTACCCAAACGGGATCAAGCCGAACGTAGTTCATTACAAAAGAGAACGGAAAACATGCATGGGCACGCAGGCCCGCTAAACTAGAAATAAGATGCAGAAAAAGAAAATCTCCAAAAAGGCGTCGGGAATTTTACTTGTAATATATTTTTAGATTGTCGGCATTTCAGGGCCTCGAAAGAGGTCTGTCCGAAGTGTCTCTTAGGCTGTATGCTCCTTTGCGAACCTGTCGTACGACCTCAAAGGGCCCTTCCCAGATGGGCCCGAGCTTCCCTGGGGGGTGGCCTGCTGCTTCGGCCCTCCTCAAGACCAAATCACCAGCTCTGAACCTCCGAGCCTTGACTTTGCTATTAAAATGTTTTGCTGTCTTAGTTTGGTAAGAGGCCACCTTTATAGCGGCTTGCTCCCGTACTTCTTCCAAGAGATCAAGATGTTCAGTTGTATGATCCGAGGTTTCTGGCACGAGCCTCCTATGGCTTGGTAGTCTAATTTTCACTGGGACCATTGCTTCAATGCCATAGGCCAACATAAAAGGGGTTTCTCCTGTGGTTGTCCTATGAGTTGTTCTATACGTCCAAAGTATAGAAGCCAGCTCGTCGGACTAAGAACCCCTAGCATCGCTTATTCTTGTTCGGAGGTCTTGCAATATGATTCGACTTGTTACTTCGGCCAGACCGTTGCTCTGAGGATGCGAAACTGATGTCAGACGGTGGTCAATCCCAAGGTTTGAGCAAAAGTTTCTAAACTGTTGGTTGTCAAATTGCCTACCATTGTCGGTGATGAGGACCTTTGGTATCCCGAACCTGCAAATGATAGACTTTCAAGTGAAGGTTCTTAGCTTGGGCTCCGAAATTATGGCGAGGGGTTCGGCCTCTACCCACTTTGTGAAGTACTCTACTGCTACAGCAACAAACTTTAATTGGCCTCTTGCCACAGGAAAGGGGCCGAGGATGTCAACTCCCCATTGTTCAAACGGGGCCGAACAGTTAATGTTGGTGAGATTTTCGGCTGGTGAGTGGATAACATTCCCAAACCTTTGGCACCTATCACATCTTTTAACATATTCTGAGGCGTCTTTTTTCATGGTTGGCCAGTAGTATCCATATCGTACGAGTTTAAAGGCCAAGGCCCTGACTCCTTGATGATTCCCGCACACACCTTCATGAACTTCAGCAAAGGCCTGGGATGATTCTGATGGCCTGAGGCACCTTAGGTACGGAAGGGTAATACTTCAGCGAAAAAGGACACCGCTGATCATGTAGTACCTAGGAGCTCGGGCTCTGATGCTTCTAGCCAACCTGACATCGCTTGGTAGATTTTCGTTTGCGATGAATTCTATGATCGGGTCCATCCAGGATGGTTCGTTGTCAATGTCCATGATGTCGAGGATTTGACTGATGCTGGGTTCTGTGATGATTTTAATGTGAACCGTTCTATCAAGGCCGTCTACCCCCATGAACACAAGCCTGGATAATGCGTTGGCTTTTCCGTTATCCTTTCGAGCAATTTTTGTAATTTCACAGCTCTTGAATTTTCGTTGAAGATCCTGAACCTTCGTACAGTACAAACTCATTTTCTCCTCCTTTCTTTCAAATGATCCTTCAATTTGTCTGACCACTAGCTGTGAATCGCTGAATATCTTTACGAACTCGAGCTCTAGGCAAAGGGCTAGCTCAAGAGCAATAACGACGGCCTCATACTCAGCCTCGTTGTTGGTTGCTTCAAACTCAAACCTGAGAGCGCATTGAATCTCTATTTTTTTGTCAGGGCTGATGATGATAACCCCTGCGCCCGAGTCCGAGGAGTTCGATGCTCCATCCACAAAAATTTGCCAAGTGTCCAGATTAGTGCTCATGCTCGATCTATCACCTGGCCCCCGAGGCCTCGGGGTTAGTTCTGCAATGAAGTCGGCCAGAGTTTGGGCTTTGATAGATGGGCGTGGTTTGAATTCTATGTCAAATTCTCCAAGCTCGATTGCCCATTTCATCAGTCTTCCTGATACGTTCGGCTTCTGAAGTATATGCTTAAGTGGTTGATTAGTGAGCACCACAATAGGGTGAGACTGAAAATACTGCCGGAGTTTCCGTGCTGCTATAACCAAGGCAAGGGCAAGTTGTTCCGCCAAAGTATACCTTGTTTCTGCATCCAGTAGGACCTTGCTTACATAGTAGATAGGTTGCTGGACTCTGTTAACCTCTTTCACCAAGACCCCGCTGACAGCGTTTTGAGATACTGCCAAGTACAAAAATAAGGTGTCACCAGGCTCAGGCCTAGTGAGGATCAGTGGAGATGCCAATGTCTGCTTGAGCTCCTGGAAAGCTTTCTCACAGTCTTCACTCCAATCAAAGCCTTGGTTTCCTCTTAGGACTTTGAAGAAGGGATAGCACCTGTCTGATGCTCGGGACATGAACCTGTTCAAGGCTGCTATCCTACCAGTCAACCTCTGTACCTCTTTCTTGTTCCTTGGTGATTCCATAGACGCCAAGGCTTGTATTTTGTCAGGGTTGGCCTCTATCCCCCGGTGAGTGATCATGAAGCCCAAGAACTTGCCCGAGGCCACGCCAAATGCACATTTTGCGAGGTTTAACTTCATTCCGTACTTTCGCAAGGTGTTGAACACTTCTTCAAGATCTGAAATATGTTGGGCTTTTGACCACCATGTCATCAACGTACGCCTCCACATTCCTTCCAATCAAGTTAGCAAAGAACTTTGTTGATGAGCTTTTGGTATGTTGCCCCTGCATTCTTCAAACCGAAAGGCATGACCTTATAACAGTATATGGCGGAATCGGCCATGAATGAGGTTCTTTTCTTGATCTTCCTCAGCCATGAGGATTTGACGATAACCAGAAAATGCATCCAAGAAGCTGTACAACTTATGTCCGGATGTGCTATCCACCAAGTTGTCAATCCGGGGTAGGGGTAACTATCTTTGGACATGCTTTGTTAAGGTCTGTGAAGTCAATGCAGACCCTCCACTTACCATTGGCCTTTTTTACTAAAACAACATTGGCAAGCCAATCGGGATATTGGACCTCCTGAATGAACTGAGTGCTGAGGAGTTTGTTAATTTCTTCGCGAATGACCTCCCGACGTTCTGGGGCAAACTGTCTTTTCCTCTACTTTACTGGTCTGGCCCCCGGGCTTATGTTAAGCCTATGTACTGAATTTTAGGGTCTATCCCTGACATATCCTCAACCTTCCAGGCAAAAACGTCAATGTTGCGAGATAAGCAACCAACAAGTTCTGTCTTTAGGGTGACGTCAAGATCCCGACCAATAGTCACCTTCTTATCATGCTCGAGCTTAATTTTCGTCAGTTCTTCGACAGGAGCAAGTCTGACTTGTTGCCCATCCTCGGGATCCGTCCTCGAGATTTGCATGACGTCGTTATTTATTTCCCGAACACTGGCAACATAGCATTGTCTGGCAGCTGTCTGGTCTCCACGGACAACCCCAATGCCATTACTTGTTGGAAACTTCATGGCTAGGTGGAAGGTGGACACAATGGCTTTAATCTTGTTCAGGAGTGGTCTTCCCAGAATTGCGTTATAGGCCATTAAGACACGTACCACTTGAAAAGATGTCATCTCCATAACCTGCTTCTGGCCAGAACCCAAAGTTAGTGGAAGCTCGAAGACACCCTCTGGAGTGATGACTCCTCCCCCAAACCCCTGGAGAGGAGTTTTAACCTCTTTGAGTTGGTGGAATGAGATTCCCATTTTGGCAAAAGCTTCTTGGGAAAGTATATTGGCCGCACTCCCGTTATCAACCAAGATCCTCTTTACTTCAAAATTGGCCAAAATTGCTGAGATTACCAAGGCATCATCATGTGGGAGTGATACGCCTTCTAAGTCTTCGGTCCCAAAAGTAATATCCTCCAGCTTTCCATGGGGCATCCCAGAGGCCAAGGCATATCGTCGGGCATACTATTTTCTTCCATTGTTGGAGTCTCCTCCCGAGGCAATACCTCCAATGATGATATTGATGGTTCCAGCAGTGGGTCGACCATCCTTTTTTGCCTCAGTGTCTTTTTCCTTGCCACGATCATTCCTTGGGCGCTTGTCGTTACCGACGTAGGAGCTCAGGAGTCCTCTTTTAATAAGGGCTTCAATCTCCCATTGCAGGGCCTTACAGTTCTCCGTGGTATGCCCATGATCCCGATGGAACTCACAGTACTTGTTCATGTCCCTGGATTCAGGTGGTGACCTCATTCTGACAGGCCATTTCAGTTCCTTCATATCCTTGATCTCCATCAATATATTGGTCTTTGACGTATTTAAACGCGTGAACGGCGTCGGGGAAACCTCCTGTCTCTGTTTTTTCCGATGTTGTTCTTCACGGGGGTTTGGGTCATGCTGTCTTTTATGCTCGACCCTGTCATGAGAAGGTCCAACCTTTCTCGGGTTCAGTGTTTTCTCCATATTTATGTACTTCTCGGCTCGGGTAAGAAGCTCGGTGACTGTCTTTGGTGGAGTTTTGGATAAAGACATCTTGAAAGCCTCGCACTTTATGACATATGTGAGGGCAGAAACTGCTGCAGGTATGTGTAGGTCGGGAATCTGAAGTCTTTCCTTGTTGAACCTGGTCATGAAGTCACGTAGGTTCTCATTTTGCCCTTGTCTAAGTTGCATGAGGGAAGCCGCTGTCTTCCTGATGCGTTTGCTGCTTACGAAGAAAGCGGAGAACTTGTCCGTCAAATCTGAGAATGAGGCTATGGAGTTGGACTCTAAGGTTGAGAACCAATCCCTAGCAGCATTCGTCAAAGTTTGCGGGAAGGCTTTGCACATCACCTGATCTGGTGCAACCTGTAGATTCATGACGTCCGTGTATATGTTCAGATGATTGATTGGATCGGTGGTCCCATCATATTCTTTGATCCTAGGATACTTAAATCTGTCTGGCAAGGGGAATGTTAATATCTCGGAAGTAAATGGAGTGTTGGGACTGAATCTTGTCGTCCCTTTGTTGCCCTGAAGTAGGCCCGCCGTAATTCCTTCTTGAATAATCCTAGCGAGTTCCCCGGAATCCATGGTCACTGATCTCGAGGCCGAGGTCACATGTGGTATACCTGAGGCCCCTGCTCCGCCATTGTCAGGGGCATGTGTTTGAGCTCAAGCTCGAGCATCAGCCATAAAACCCCCCTGGGGTGCTAGTGTAGGTGACGGATGTGAATTTCTTTGACTTAGCAGCTGAGTCAGTGTGGCTACCTGTTGTCTGAGCTCTTCAAAGGCTCCAGCAGTGACGACTGCCGGCTGGGGCTCTGGCACTTCTGATGATTCCTCTTGAGGAATAGGGATATCCTCAGGAGGGGGTTGGTTTGGAGCGGATGAGCTTGCTGGTGGAAGACCTGAACGTGTGTTTACCATGGCTTTTGGTAGCGTTTCCCACAGACGGCGCCAATGATGCTACCAAAAATCGTACCTGTAGATTTCCCGAGCTTGATAACGGATGTGGAGTATGAACGTGATCTTCTGACACCTGAAACAAAGGCAACGAGATGTGTTCTCGTCGCCCCTCCGATGCTTAAGTCAGAAAGGGAAATATATGCGTGGGGCTATGTGCTGAAGAACAATGTAAAACGTACCTGAATAATGACCCAAGGTTCTGCTTTTATAGGAGTAGGTAGTGTACTCCTAGTAGGATTGTGCTGGTTGGATGTTTTTATCCCAGAGAATTTCTATTATAAAGAGTGTTCTACTTGTAATGGAATTGTTTGACAAGTCGTGTCAGAGTTGATGTAGAATCCTTGGGTGTTTAGGTTTGTTAGTTAGGGACCCAGGTCTTAGGAGGCATGTTGGTGGTGTATGTCTCGAGGACTATTCTCGAGGACATTGATAGAATGTAAATGTGTCCTCGAGATATCTCGAGGACTACGATACCTCGAGGACTTAGGGTGACCCCGAGGACCATGGAAGAGAAATGAGTGTGGGGCATATATTGAGTCCTCGGGATAAACTCCTCTGCGTGTATCGATATTGGCATAGTCACACAGCATGCTTACAAAGCTAATTAGCTAACTAAATTACAACAATTGATCAACATACAATTAATGGAATCTACAAAAAAAGAAAAAAAAAATCCATAAACCAAAGAACTAGAACTGTGAAATTCAACCAAACATATGCACACATCAAATTACAAAATGGAAATACTCAGCAACGCACATATGGATCAGATTTGCAGCAAAAATTCGAGGAAAGAAAATTGAAATTTAGAAATAAAATGGAAACACCCAGCAATGCACATATGGATCAGATTTGCAGCAGAAGTTTGAGGACAGAAAATTGAAATTTACAAAGAAAAATGGAAATACCCAACAATGCAATATGCATCAGATTTTCTTTTTGTATATTCTATTAAAATTTAAACTTACATCTTCTTTTTCCATCTAATATAAATTGAAATTTGAAGTTTGGATTCTTGGGAATGAAATTTCGACTTGCAAGAGACAGGCTACTCTACTATGGGGGTAGGGCAAATATTTCAAGCTTGAGTTCGACTGTGAAGGAGAATGAGAGAGGGTTTTTATGCAAAGTATTTGGACCGGACGATTTCTTTAAAATTTGGGCCAACAGTTCAGAGAAAAAATAGGCGATTTCTTTGGGTTTTATTGGGTCAGTTGCAAATTTAAAATAATAGGAGGCTCGGATCGGACCATGGTTTGGTTCAATGGTTTTCGGTTCGAATCGGTCCGGTCCAGGTCTAATAACTATGGAAGCAAGGGTGCACATATTCATATTCCAAGTGAGCCAAGGATTTCAGAGTGAGTAGATCAGTTGAGCTACAAGTCAATTCTACTTTTAAAATTATATTAATACGTCCTCAGTCTAAAAATATTTTAGTGCATATCTTCCATTTTAAAAAAAGGGGATTTGCTGCTTATATTTTGTACGTAATACTAAATAATATAATAAAATTATTTTTTATTTTTAGATTGAAACGATTTTTCATTCTTTGATATTTATTTGATTACCTTTATAAGTCGTATTTTTTTCAGATGAATTTTAATTTGTTGATAATATTTTTAAAAAATTGGAGATTGTTCAAATCCTACCTACTATAAAAGAGAATATGATGTTTTACTGTTCATTCTTGGGCCCTTTTCACACTACTGCAGCCAAACTCATCTTACACACTGTAGCAGAGCTGGTTTGCAATTGTTCATCCCAAAGTATCTTTTACTGTAGCTTCTTTTTCCTTTGAACAAAAATCTAACAAAGGCTCATTATTGTCAATAATTTTTTGTTTGAAACCTACCTTCATTGTGTTTTCTTGTTCTACAGAGAGAACACTTCAGAGCGATTTTCACAGAATCATCCTGTAAATTATGAGTTACAGCTTCATCTTGCTTTTCCTCAGCTTCACTTTGCTCTTTCTTTGTGTATATGTTGTTACATTTTTTTTCACATTTACTGTTAGTTGATAGTTTCTTTTTATTTTTTCAGTTGCAACTTTTGTTTAGGTGTGAAAAGGATCCAAAAAATTGCAATCAATCGGGCAACTCAGGTATGTCGATTTTATAGTTTTTCCTTTTAGGTTTATATTTTTTGCAGTTTAGGTTTGTTTATTTGTTTTTAAATCGCTCTTCTGGTATTATGATTTTTTTTTTTATTTAAGTTTCAAATTTGCTACATAACCGAAGAATGTCAATTTTATAGTTGTTTTAGTTCAGGTTTTTAAATAATTTCTTGAGCTATCGATTCTTCATCATTTCAATTTCATAACCTGTGTATTTTGAACAGATTTTTTTTTTCCTTTGTTCAAGTGTATAATTTTCTATTCTTAGTTGGTGGATTCGAAAGTCGTAGTACTTTGTACTTCAGTTGTTAAATTCTTCAAGAAGCAGAAAAATCAAACATAGACAAAACATTTGTGACTCAAGTTATGTTAATTTCATATTATAATTGCTGTAAATTATTTTCTTATATTGGTTTGACTTGCGTTTCTCTTTGTTCAAATTAGGTTTGTTTTTGTCTCATAAATAATTTCTTAAGCTGACATTTGTTGATCGGTTGAGCTTCAAATGTTGTGTTTTTAAGTTATCTCCATCTACCCGTTTCAGTGTACAGAATTTCTGATTTTAGTTTGTAGATTTTGTGCTTGTAGTATTTTTGGGTTCATCTTTTCTGAAAGTATGTCTATCAAAAAAGCACCGATATTCTTTGTAAAGTTTTAGAATCGCTATGTACAAGAACAATCTGTGATTATATAAGGATGTGCCATAGGCTACAATACAAATTTGTACAATATCCTAAGCGTTATTGATAGAATATATAAAAGTCACTCTCACTCCTCTTAAAAGAGAGAATGTGATATTCACTATTTATTTTTGTCACGCTGGTTTTCACATCGAATTGGTTTGGAACTGGGCTTTATACACAGGGAAAGCTGCTGTAACTTTGGAAATGTTCCTTTCTTTGCTAATGGGATTCCATCACACCCCAAGAGCACACTTCCATTTCTTTGACCATTCCAATTCATGTATATTTTGCAAGTCTTTTGGAGTTTTTATTTACTTCTTGTATAAATGAATAGTACAATTAGGCTCGAAGTAGTCTATGTCTCAACGACTGATAGGGATAGTTTGTATAATTTAATTAGAGATACAGGGAAGTTCAAAATTAGGGGAAGAGAGTACTGATTATGGATCAGCGGTGAAAATGCACTTTGAAGTAGAGGTCAGGGCAACAGATTGGAGCTTAAGTCTCCTGTTGGTATTTCTTCTTCAGATCATCATCAGGTGATTGATCATATGCATATATGAGTATTGAACAGATGATCATTCAAAATTTTATGTGCTCTTGTAATTAGTTTGCAAAATATACTTCATCATGACCTTTAATAATTTTTATATTCGTAACTGATGTATTACCTTCACTAGACTCAGTTAAATGCATGAAATTGCAAGCAATATCATCAGCTGGCTTGAAAAAGTGGTAAGGTATTTACTATACATTCACATTTTTGCAATATGCTTTAACCGAAGATGCTTTTTTGGAAATATGTTTTCGAAACTTACGAATTATCATATTAAGGAAGGCCTTTGTATCGTGCCCCTACTATTCTTTTATAATATTTCATATTAAAAATTACAATGGAATTGCTTGGCAGATCTACTACATAATTCAAGTTGTAGATTTACTTTTTCTATTTTCCTCTTACAAGACAAGATGGATTATGTTTAAATCTTTTTATGTTTTAAATTGCTATTCTGTAACCTTACAATTAGTTGGATATTGCACTCATTGACTGCAAAACTTGGATATATTATTCATTTGAAAACCAGCCATTTCACTGCACAATTTCACTCGGACTTCCTGTTCTCCAAACTTACATCTCCTGAAGTTTTCACCTTGCCAACAAACACAAAAGGTTGCTGATAACCTTTTATTATTCTTATTTTTCTAAAATTTATGAAACTGTAAACTTCATACTTTCCACACATATATCATATGAATAAAATGAACAGGCTATAGAAAGAACTTAACCACCAATTATGGAACTTACCCACACTTCCACACTATTTACACTTTCATACTCCACACACCCATGCATTTCGTACAACAATTACACAATGAAGAATTAGGAAAGAAGGAGAGCGTTCGAACCCCTTTGAAGATTAGTAAATGAAAGAAATTCTTGTATATTTTGTACAGCAGAAATGAAGTTGTGTTTCTAAACAATAAAGCCTTTAATCAATTTGTAGCTCTGCATTAGTTTACGAGTTCCGAATTTCTAAACTCCCTTTATTTGTTGGGAGTAAAATCTTTCAATGATATGTATGGTCTGATTTTTTCTCATTTTGGCTAATCAGTGATAGAGATGAAAACAAATATTGTCTTTGGGGATGTGATGACACCATTAATGTTTCTAATGTCATCTTGTGAAATTTTTGAGCATTTTTTTAACGAGAAAGCAATAATTTTGATTTCTGATCAGTACTCATATTGACTAATATATCAGCTACCTTCAACAACTAAAAAAAAAATATTGGGTTCTTAAACAAATTAAAAAAGACAAGGCTTCAGTTATTGGTTTAAAATTCTCTCTCAGTTACCTTGTAGTTCATAAAAGTATATTCTGATCTTTGTTTTTCGTGTTCACATGTAAGAACATTTCTTTATTGTACCTTAATATTGAGATCTTTTGTTAAATTAATTACATATGAGATCTTCAAAATGAATGCTTTTAAACTTTTTATTGGGTGTAAAAAATGATTTCTCACATGAATTAACAGATAAGCGTGTCTCTATTTTTTGTTATTAATCATTTTATCAGCTTTTGAATTTTTTCCAATTTAATACTGATTAAAATGTTACCAATCTTTGTTCATCTTAATTTTATAGGACATTTCATACTTAATTCTATCAAGTATTGTATGCTATGTGATATGGTTCGTCATTTATTGCAACTACGTTTAGAAAAGAAAAAAAATAAAAATTAGGGTTCAACATATCTATCATTGCTCTTTTATATTGAACACAATAACATTAGCTTCTAATTGACACAGCCCGTGCATTGCACGGGCAAATGCTAGTTATAAGTATAAATGACAAAGTTATGAATTTTCAATAATGTAGAATTTGATTAAAATCTTACGAAATTCATTAAAATATATAATTTGGAATATATAAAAATTTAAGAATGTGTTGGGGTGGGGCTCGTAGAAGGATTAAGACCCTGTTTGAGTTGCATTCTTTTAAAAAAAATTATATTCTTAAATAGTGATTTGACATCATTTCAACCAATATTTTACAATAAAATAATATTACACGCAAATTCAAAAAATTTCCTTATTTTTTAATCATACATTCTCGATCAATCTACTATTTCAAATTACATTCTTTCAAAAGGCTCAAACACACTCTAAATAACATAAGCACATGAGATGTTTATCTATTATCATGTTACTTTTAACATTGACATTTCCTAATATAATGTATCTTTCATTACATTCTTTCGAAAGGCTCAAACACACATTAAATAACATAAGCACATGAGATGTTTATCTATTATCAAGTTACTTTTAATATTGACATGTCCTAATATCATGTATCTTTCAT
>NC_036246.1:12724003-12732499 GCF_002742605.1 Olea europaea var. sylvestris
GTGTGTATATATATATATATATACACACACGTAACTTTTCTATAATCCCGCGTAGTTTCCATCAACAACAAGGCTCTACCACTACAAAATCTTCATCAAAAATTAAACATCCAGAATAATTTCAATCCAGTCACTGTAGAACCTTAATTCAGCAGTCGAATAAGAAAAAATCAGGTAATTGTACATTCGCTATTCATATATGAATTGATTGATGTCATTGACATTGATAGTTTCTTGTCACAGATTTGGAATCGGTTTGGAGAAATTGACATTCAATCCAGGCATTGGCCCAATTATTTCGTTCACTACTAATTTTTCGCATTTAGCATCATCATATAAGATCCGAAATTTTTTTGTAGTCAAATTTTCAGGGACCGAATCAATTGTGGTAACATATGTGTCAAATTCAATAACATTGTGCAGAGGAATGTTAACGACATGTATAATATGTGACTTAATTGAGTGTAACTAGTCTTAGACAAGCGTAGCATCAATTGTGGATGTCTGTGACCACTATAAAAATGTGGCAGATTGCAACGACATCAAACATAAGATGTGAATAGCATATATAACCTTTGTGATTTACGCTGGAAGACGAAGAAACAGAGGATTCATTGTGGATGATTAAATGTGACCTATGTGCTAAAAATATGATCTCCATTTGTTTTCGATTATCTCTAAGATATGTTATATTGGCATTGATCGTACTTGTGTGTGACCTATTCCGATATTTGACCAAAATGTGGTCATACGACACAACAGTATCCATACACATATGTGTACGTGTAAGCGAATTGAAAAAAGAACTGAAACCAATTTTGTTCACGAGATGTGATCTGTGTGTCGCCAAATGTGACCTGCTTTTTTGAATGTCATACGTGACTTCCTGTTATTGCATAAATTCTTATATAAAACTGTATAAATTAACCATCGAGAATGTGAGGATTCGAAATTCAATTTTGTGGAAATGGTGTACTTGCATGTAAGTTTGTTGTATGGATCTCAGTCAGTGTTGGCGTTGGTAGACCATGGATGCAATTATGTAAACGTTGTGAACATGATTATGTTAGAGTTCAGCTTGGATCCGACGAAGGTAGCAGTATCATTGAAGTATGTATTGAACGATGATTTGCCTATAATCAGGATAAAAAATGACAACAACGTGCTTGCACACATTTTGCTAAAAGAAGTCGATTGTGATCTTGCTAAATACCCATTACTCATTGACATAACCGATGCAACAATAGATTACTCATCAGATGTGATCACAAATAATGCTTATCATAACATAGAGCTTTATACATTGCAGGATGTGGCTGTAGATATTCACAAAGCATCAAGTGAACATTTAGGTAACATTTGTGACGGTGAAGTCACGATTGTTTCTATAGCAGATGCTAGTAAGGTCGAAGAAGGAAGGATTTTTCGTAATAAGGATATTTTAAAATTTGAGCATATCCTTTTTTGCCATAAGAAACATTTTTGAGTTTATGGTTAAACGATCCGACAAGAAAGAATATGTGGCGAGGTGTTCTCAAGAAGGATGTACTTGGATATGTTGATCGTCGAAATGGGGGTAAAATGAATCTATTTAAGATTCGAAAGATTGGTAGTCACACATGTGCATCAAATGTGGTGTTGGGGTCACATAGACAAGTATCAGCTGCAATTGTTTCATCTAGCATCAAGTACAAGTACACATCAGCTGGCACCATATACACACCAAAGGACATATGCAGCGACATGTTATATACTTTTGGAGTATATTTGAATTACTCAAAAGCTTGGAGATCCCGTGAACAAACATTAAAAATGATTAGGGGTGATCCTACGAAATCATTCGGTAGGATATCAAGTTTTTTCTACATGTTACGATAAAGAAATCCTGGTACGGTTACAGAGTTGAAGGTTGATAGTCACAATAGGTTCAAGTATTGTTTTATGGCACTTGGTGCATCAATACATTGGTGGCAACATTATAGGCCCATAATTGTCGTCGACGGGTACTTATTTGAATGGTCATTATGGAGGTACCCTATTCATAACATGTACACAGGATGCAATAATGGCATATTTGTTCTTGCTTTTAGAGTAGGGGATAATAAGAACGACAAATCTTAGAGATGGTTTTTGGAGAAAATAAAAAATGCATATGGGTACAGAGAAAGATGTATTTTGTATCAGATCATCATGGCAGTATAAAGAAAGCAATATAATAGGTGTATCCAGGAAGTTACCATGGTATCTGCTTGTACCATTTGCTGCAGAATCTAAAATCATATTATGGAAAATCAGGGTAAAATATTACGCAGATGTTCACTTCGGCTATCCGCACTTACACATTAGAAGAATTTGAATACAACATGCAACAACTGGACGCGATGAATGGGAAGATTTGTGATTACCTGGTACTGTACTGACTATAGCACTCCATTGTCACATGCAGTGAAGTGGTCACATATATCTTTTTATACTATACTCATAATACGATATCTTTTGGCAGGATGAAGTAGGCCCTGAAAACTGGTCATGAATACATATGCCGGCAAACAGACACTCTACAATGATATCAAACATTGTAGAATCAGTAAATGCAGTCACAAAGGCAGCTAAGAATTACCCCATTGTATTCCTGCTGGAGTCATTGCGATAAATAGTACAAAATTGGTTCTGTAAACATAGAGATGAAGCGCATGAAACTTTCATGATGTTGACATACAAGTTCGAGAACGTCATGAGGAGAATGAGTTCAGAACTAAGGAACTTGAGGTAACTTTCTTATGCATCCTGAAGTTTGTGTATGTGGCCTAAATTGAATTATGCATGTGATTATATCATAGGTGTCCGAGACATGGAATGTATGTCTGTGATTATGTGTCCAAATTATAATTGCACGTGACCAGCAATTTATGTTTGTGACACTACATACTTTGTTTATGGTGCTATATACTTTGTCTGCTAATGCTAAACCTGTAACCTGAATGGATTGTATGTGACACCCATGAATGAAGTCCCGTGACTTGAACATGTCATTGTGCACTGAAATATGAATGTCTGTGACCTATTCTTTTTTACTTTAAACTGACATATACCATTGGTGCTACTACACTCTTATGGGTATTTCCTTCCAACCAAACAGTGTTTTCCGTGAGCGATGAAAGGTCCACCTTTGTTGTTGACATTGAGCAACGTACATGCACTTGCAAGATGCTGCAGGTCGATCTGATGCTGTGTCCACATGCATTGGTTGTAATTGCACATACGAAAAGGGATCCATATACTTACTGTTCTTATTATTATACAAGGGATGCATATGTAAATGCTTACGAAAGTTCGATATATCTTGTTGGAAATCCAGATGAATGGAGAGTGCCCATTGAAGTAGAATTTCAAATTGTTTTAGCTCCTAACCAGAAGCAGAGTTCTAGAAGACAACTGAGAAGAGGAAGAGATCATCTAGGGAAGGGAAAACCAAAAGTAAGATGTGGACGTTGTGGTGCACATGGTCACAACCACAGGAGATACTCAAGTTTGGTTCCATTAAGTAAGAACGATTGACGAAATACCAACCTATAATAGAAAGTCAATAACATGATGAAGACTTATCAAAGTTAGATCGCGTTCTTGAAGTCAAATTGTTATTAGCATACTGACATTGAGATCATTTGTAACTAAATGTGTTTCAATTGATCAATTGACAAATGATGTTGAAAAAGTAAAGCAATAAATGCTCACTGAAATATATCGCACTTTTTATTCAGTTTAACGGAGAATTATGTCAATTGAGGATTATGGATTCCATACACAACAATATGTTTGAATTGTGACCATTAATTCAATTAAAGGCATGAACTGTGAACTTAACGTGGTGTAGAAACTTGGAAAAATTAACCGTGACCTGAACATGGTGGAGAACAAATATCTATCCATTCACAAATTCAATAAATAAGATGAATTGTGATCAATTCTTGGCATGATATGTTATGAGTGCTAAATCTGTGATCTGCTATACATATGGTATGTGACCTGTTGTTGACATATGTCATGGCAAACTAAAAATGTGACCAAAGGCACCACCAAATCTGTGACCAAATACATGTATGATATGCGACCTGTTTTTTACACATGGCATGACAAATAACAACTGTGACGAAAAGCACAACTATGTGACCAAAATCACAACTACAACATAACATGAATTGTGACCTAATTTTTGGTGTACAATTAGACCTGTGATCTGATCTTGGCATGATATGTTATGAGTGCTAAATCTGTGATCTACTATGCATATGATATGTGACCTGTTATTGACATATTTCATGTCAAATTGAGACTTTGACCAAAAGCAATACTAAATCTGTGACTTGGTACATATGATACGTGACCTGTTATTTACACACAGCATTGTGAAATAAATCTGTGACCAAAAGCACAATTGTGTATCCAAAATAACAAAATATTGACAACTGAAAGTTGGGGCACTGATGTATTGCAAAAGAATATTCACATCCACATGACAGTATTGAGTACAAACACCTCCACTGCTTGAAAGAAATTTAAACGGTTACCAACTGAAGCATAAAATTCATTTTCAAATGTTTTCATATTTGTCATTCTATAACAATCCCCTCTCCTTTAAAAGTCTGCTTCGCCTTCTTCACGTAAGGTTCTCAGTGTTTGTAGAGTAGCGAGGCGATATCAAGTCTATATTTTGCAGTATCGAATTGATGGGGAATAGAACATCTTCCATCACGGAGGATATACAATGAATACAATATCACGAACACCCCGCAATCATGACTGTAAAAGAACACAATATGGTATGTTATGAATTAATTAGTTTACAAGTTATACGCATAGTCTTGGTCACATACTTATCCATTCGTCTGCTGAAGCAGGGTACTGTCAATGGTCACCTTCATTTGATTGCATTCAGATTCGTTATAATCAGGGTCTTTTTTTGAAATTCCCAACGCCTTCATAAGAGCAGGCAATACCTTCACATAAGGCTCAATACCTTCCAGCACCTTCCAATCATGATAAGTTTTTCCAGCTGAATTGAACAGTATCAAAGTATGGCTCCTAAATTCAACCAGATCTAGCATCCAATGAGCTTTGTTCGTGGGCAGGAGTGGCATGAACACATAGTCTACATCGACTTAAGATGTGCTCAGGGATATCACGTGACCTGTGACAGCCTTAATAAAGCTATTATTCGACAACAGAACGTGAGGATCTTTTTGGAAAGTGGGAAATATATCTTTTATCTTGTTCTGGAACCAAGAGTCCGTCGTTGTAGCTCTAAACTTTACTTTCCCAAATTTTGCTACCTGTGGAATGTAGTAGAAGCATGCATCCATGTGCTATTTGAACATAAAACACACAATTAGATACAACATTAAAAGGTTATGACTCTATGACAATGGGCAGCTTAACGGTATGTCCATGATGTGGTATGAGGTTCTTAATGTTGTGTAACTGGTTAACAAGGAAATATGTTGTGAACAGATACACAAGTGTTACCATACTGAACCACTCAAAGACGTTTCAGCATCTATCAGCTGGTGCAACCATATCTTGTGACCGATTGGGTATAAGCCAATACTAAAGGCTAGTTTGATTTGGTCATTGTGCTCATTAAACTTTTTCCTGTTGACACAAATTGACTATCAAAATACTGTAACTGTGTGAGTAGTGTATTTGAAAATGTAAGAAAAATGTACATGCCTATTTTTGGGTTTATATCCTTTTTGAAACCAACCCAAGATTGCTGATTTATTAGCTTCTTCAACATGGTTTTTATAATTTCCAAATACAATAACATTACCGTCATGCCACGATACCTTTCCTTCCCCGGCAACAAATGGAGACCACAGTATCCTCGCAGGCCTTGAAAGCCACTTAAATGGTAATTCAGAAGTTGGTTTAGTAGTTGGTAATCCTTGTAAATTGTAAAAGGTTACATTTAGTTTGTATAAATTCGATGTACATATTGTGTAACTAGCAGATTATACCAAAAAAACATAATTTGAATACCTCTTCGTCAACATTTTTGGATACTGTGATCACATCAGCTATGATCGCATCTACCTGCTTCTGAATTTCTGCAGACTGCAAATCATCCAGTTGTGTGTATCCAATGCCCAGGTCAAATGATGGTGGTTGAAGATTACATGAAAAGGCAACATCGTCAGTTGGGTCGACCTTTCCCTTCCCTTTCTTGTCGACAACAGGTTGCAGTTTTTCCGCCTGTATGTGAAATTGGAGAATTAGAGACATGAAAATCGTAACTATGGTTAGTGAAAGATAGATTGAACATATCATATACCTACCTCGTCGATATTCTCGAATCCTCTGACAACATGACTTTCTTCACCTCCAACAACAGCAGCTTCCGTTTCTTCGTACTCATTAGCTGGACAACCTTTACTGTCATTGAATCACCTTAAAATCTCATCCATTGAGCTTGAGAACATTGCAGTCACGGATTCAGGCAAGAATTACATGTTCGTCCTAATCTCGATCATGTCACGTTTTAACTGTCTTTGCATTAGGATGATTTCAGTTATCTTTTTTGCCTGATCAGAGATGAGGCTCGACATCTATGACTTGATGGCGTCCATCTCCATGGTTAATACTTTATTTTGTGACTTAAGTTCTGATATTTGCACATTCAAGTCGTAAAGCACCTGTAAGCATGATTAAGATAAATAGTTACATGTGACCTTTAAAAACATGCCTGTGACCAAAAGACAGGAACTGTGACCTACACTAAGTGAATTGTGACCATAATTTGAAGCATGATTAAGATAAATAGTTACATATGACCTTCAAAAACATGCTTGTGACCAAAAGAAAGGAACTGTGACCTGTACTAAGTGAATTGTGACCACAATTTGAAAACATTTGAATAGCCATGAATAGAATCTTACAACACTCCCTTGCATCCCATGATGTTGTTCTTCGTTTGGAGAATGTTGGGGACCTGAAGGGCCTTCATCAACACGGGGTGTTTCCGATGGGATGTCACCTCACATCGTCGTGGAGGATCCACGAAATCATCATCATCATCTGTAATGTGAGCCTATCTAACACCAATGTCCATTACCAAAGGCATGATAATAACTTCATCTAGGTCAGGGAAGGTTTCGTAGATCCATGCTTGAAAGGCTACCAACATATCTCGTAGCATATAGTATGCGGTTTGTCGACTCAAAGCATCTTTCAAAGAACTCAATGTAATCTCAAACAGTAACTTTCCCCATGGGAAACTGTTCAGCGCAGGAAAGTTCTCAACAAGGGTGAACAAGTAATGGTCGACCACTTTCTTATAATCTCTAGGAAATAAGTATGCAGTAATGAAGTACAGGATACCAATGAGTGCAACATCATTTTCAGGAGAGTTTCAACAAGATCCAGATCATGTATTTGGCAAGTAGATATGAATGTGGATTTCACATCTTCATGTGTCATGGTATCCACTTGAGAAAAGTACTTTTTCTTCAGTTGTGACGGTCTACTTTCGAAAATGCCCGTGTCACTATCGCCATAACATCTCAGTCCCGTGACTATGCAAAACTCAGATATAGAGAATTTTACATAACGCCCAGCAACTAAAAACCACATCTCTTCAGGATTAGGTTGATGGACTTGCCGCAAGAGGAAGTAATAAATTAATTGCGGTTGTACCACAATTTCATGGCAGTCAAGATAATGGGCAAAGCATGTTCCCCTCATAATGAGCTTCCGTCGGTCAGATAATTTTGCTTGAATACTTGAAAGCACACCCTTGTTGACCGATGTTGTAATCTTATCTGGGAACCATCGTTTCTTCGCAGGGCCGGTTCTAGCCCAAAGCCACCAAGGCAGTGGCCTTGGGCCTCAAGCTGAAATGGGGCCTCAAAAAGTTTTCCAAAGCCTAAAAATAACTATTATGGAATTTCCTCAATTTTCTTATGGTAGTGCAAATAAAGTAGGGGCCTTTCTACAAATAACATCTTTCGATTTATGGTTGCTTTTGATTTTTTTTTTAAATATAAGATATTTTTGATAATAAATAGTAGGCACCATCCTCATACCTCACTGATTTTCATAAAATATTTATATTATATTTTTTGAAAACGAAAATTGCTTCTCGATCCAATCAAATGATGAGTATCAAAGGTATAATATTTCTTATCATGAGAAACTATTTGATTCAGCCATGTTTGATACCAATATGTTTATAAAAAAATTATGTGTAAGGGTCTCATAATAACTTATCGCCTAGGACCTAAAAATTTTCAGGACCGGCCTGTTCCTTCGGTATGATGAATTGCCAATCCTGCACAAAATTGTTTAGAAAGACCCAATGTTAAGTAAATGTAGGGAAATCACACAGTTAGATGTATGCAACTGTGCACTCAGTCTACAGATACATTCACATTGTTGTATAACCAGAAATAATATAGTCACAGACATGTGTAATGCTATGAATCCAAGCCTCATATTCACAAC
>NC_036246.1:12733957-12736177 GCF_002742605.1 Olea europaea var. sylvestris
ACCTTTTTCAAGCGCAATTTCTTCGCAGTCCGAGACGTTGGTTGCTTATTAGGTGGTGTTTTTTTGGGGCTAACCTCAGATTTTCTCTTACTTCTACGTTTGGACGTATCTTCAACATTGATAACCAACTTCGTGGCCTTCGACTTCTCCATTTCAGATGTCACAGAAATTAGGGCGAAAACGGTCAACTGTATTATACAATACTTGATGCGGCCGAATGTGGCTTGTATTCTAACTTGCTGGAAGTGAAATCAACGAACGGTGTAGATGATTGAGAGATTGGGAGATAGATGAAATGGGGAAATTTCGGCACTTGGGAGGGACCGTGTAGATGATTGAGAGAGAGAGAGAGAGAGAGAGAGAGAGAGAGAGAGTGTGAGATAGATGAACTGGTTTATTATGGAAGTTATCATAATTAAAATTCGAATTGCGATATTTAAGGAAACACGGCAATTGCAATATATATCGTTTAAAAATTAAATTATAATTTAATATTTAAATATATAATAATTAAATTAAAACATGAGATTTGCATAAACAACTTTGAGTCTGACTCTTGCACTGTGATCTCCAATGGAATTCTGTAATTTCCACAAAAAAAAAAATAAAAAATAAAAAATGAACGAGGTGTGAAATTTTTTGATGGTTCTATCATCTATGGGAGTGTATTTTCAGTTTTGGGCCAAGAGTTCAATCGGGCTTATCTTGAGGCTTTGACACTGGGATCAATTATATTGGAAGTCGTTCATATAGAAAAAGTCTACAATAATAGCACTGAATTTCTCAAAATTTAAAATTGTAGCACTCTATGTATACTTGCAGTAATAATAGTAAGAGAAAATTGCCCAAAAACCTACCATTTAATTAGAAATTTCAAATATCACATCTTAAAACTTTTCTTTTCACAAATCATGAGGTAATTCATCTTTTAAAAATTAATAATAATATTATAAAATTTAAATTTAATCTACATATTCAACCCCACCCACCTCCATTTCATTCAAACCCAATTCTTTCTTTCCCCTCCCTATCTCCTCTCTCTATATCAACATCTCCACCCACCCCACTCTACCCCCATCTTCTTTCTTTCCCCTCCCTATCTCCTCTCTCTATATCAACATCTCCACCCACCCCACTCTACCCCCTTTCTATGTTCCAACACGGATTTCGGTTGCAACTTCTGCTGGTCCAATTATTGGTGGTGACTGTACTGGAGGTGGAAGAGGTGTGAATTTAGGCATCGACTTTACTGGAGCCGATTTTAGTGGTGGTGATTGATGGAGGCGGTGGCAGCTAGCGGTGACTGACGGAGGCGGTGGACTGTACTAGAGTCGATTTAAGTATGGTCTGTACTGAACTCACAGATGGAGCGGTGGCAACTATAAGTTTTATGCCCTGATCCAATCGATTTAGATTGTAAATACTTTTAATACGTTTAATGCATTTATTTTTTGCAAGATCTATTATTTATTTATTTAAATTAATATTCTAATGAATAATATTAAATAATAAATTTCAAAGATTCAAGTTTTCAGTAATTTGTTAATCACAATGAGTTGTGATTGTAAGATACAAATTACATATAATTAGATCTGAAATAATCCATGGTCGAAGTAATAACGAGATATAGATATCGTTATTACGGATAGACTATCACGTGTGACATTTCTTACTTGTGAAGTAAGTAGCTGATCTCACAAGTTAAAGTGTGATGACACTTAAATGAACGCGCGGATGTTTTATTATAGAACAAAATATTGGAGACCCGTCTGCATGGATAACTATCTGAATGTCAGTAGTTAATCTCTAATATTCGATAGTGAAATTTGTCCCTTGACTTTAGGTCGTCATAGTACCTTGTATGAGGATAGTCATGCTTTGACGGTGTTGGATGTTGTTTTGCTAGGTGCCACTAATACGGTATTGTTCAGGTATGTCAATAATCATATGAAGGTTGTGAATGATCGATAGAGGATTCATCACTCTTAGATAGTAAGAGATTATGATCTGCATTTCATTCGATTAGGTCGATAACGAAATCATTCGCCAAGGTGTACTCATAAGTCGAAAACGAGTTTTTGACTTAAATTGACTTGATAGTGGAATGAAAAATATGATCAATAATCGAGATTGAAACACTTCCATATCTCGTAATTGATCGGATCACATTGACAAAAGAATTATAGTTTCAGGTAAACAAACAAGTTTGGTTTTGTCATA
>NC_036246.1:12736353-12742250 GCF_002742605.1 Olea europaea var. sylvestris
CATTCAAATACAAAGAAGATTTTTGGTGAAAATTGAAATTTGTTTTTATTTCCACTGTGCATGATAAGTAAATTCTTAAAAGCAACTACGCCCAATGCTTGACTTGTCGTTTTGTGTGGCTCTGCTCACGCTACCATCGCACTCCATCACCATGAAACGGACTTACCTCCTACTGTGTGCGGCTCTCCCTCTTCCCACCCGCTCTCTTCATTTGTCTAATCGTTGACATCGCATCTCTACTACGATCTATTGGAGGCACATCGTTGCTGGTCGCTATCGACATACTTCAATACTGGAGATGGAGTTTAGATTGTTGGATTCATTATAGGTATACTGTGGTTTTGATTTTACTTTTGATTTTTAAAAATGTGTGGTTTGGTTGGGAGGTGATGATACTAGCGATGATGGTTAGGTGAAGGTGGTGCTGGTGGTCCTTTCTTCCATTTTTCTTTGGTCACAGGTGGTTGTATTTGTGGTGTTGATTGTAGGTATTGGTTGTGGTTGTTAGATGTTCGATAGTTGGTTGTGGTTGTCATTGTGTGAGATTCAAATGGGCATGGGCGTTGAAGTGGTAGTGATGGGCACAGTTGGTGAAGAGGTGGGGATTGTGCATGTGGGATGGAGTAGTGATGGTGCAGTTGGTCACACGATCGTTGGCCCTGGTCACATAAGCCAATTCATATGTCTCATATATTTCTAGTCACAATTCATACGTTACATGTCACAATTCGTCGTTAAGGTCACAATTCACTTGTCACATATTTGGGTTCGTAAGTCACGGTCATTTTGTTTAGGTCACAAATTAATATAAACAGATTATATGTAATTTTGTAGAAGTCAGGGACCAAATTTACAGGTCACATTTTATGTTACGACTCACAGGTAACAATTACTGGTTTACAACTCATATTTTATATGTCACAATTTGCACATGTCACAAATTCAATAGAACTAATCACAATCATTGGTAAAATGAAAAAAAAAAAAAAAAAGTTACCACAGTGGTTGTGGAGCGATTTTTCGAAGCGTCTGCCGGAGACTCGGAGCCGATGACCATCTCCAGTGGAGAGACGGAGGGACACCAAGTAACATAGGGTGGAAATAATTAATGTATATTATATTATAATCTAATATTTAATAAATTTATTTACCACCTGATTTTCAAAGTATTTTAGTGGGTTTGTTATTTATGAAACGCAATAGTTAGAACTTGGACTTATGTATTGATCCGTAGTACTTATCTTTTTACCTTTTTTGTACCATTGCTTAAAATAAATATTTATTTATAAGTTACTAAAAATTTAAAAATAAAAAAATTAGATAGTTTGATTCATTAATTGAATTTGAATGTTACCTCAATCTATCCATGTACCGGAGGTCAAGAAATTTGTTCAATTTGTAAACTTTCAAGCACCTGTTTGGCCCCCATTACTGGAAAAATTAATGGGTGGAATAGTATTTTTTTGAAAAATGAGTGGTTGAAAATGAAGAAAAAAATTTCGATTTACGTGTAATATTATTTTATGGAAGATTGTGTGGTTGAAAATAGGAGATAGAAAAATGAAATGTAATGTAATAAAAATTAATGGGGCTCAAACAGATACTTGGTGTAACGTCAAAATTACGAGCAGTGTCATTAGCCTTGATCTCTACTTGTATGACGTTTCACGCACTCTGAATCGCGTCTCTTGATATTAATAACCCTAACTTGTAAGTGTCTCTCACGACACAATAAAAGAGAGACAACATGGTTTCATTTATTAATCATTTTAATTTTAGCATTTACTATTAGACTGAGTTGGCATATGTGGTAGGAATACAGGCTCAGCATTCATAGACATTTAACAGATATTTCATAGTGGGTGGGATCAATATTTTTTTGGCCATTTTTATTACATGAGGTCCCGCGTGCCCCAACCCCATGGAAGTGCCTTGAAGAAGATCTGTAAGTTGCTGTCATGTACAACCAGTAAAATTGATGTCAAATTAATTATGATCATGTTTCTCCTCATTAAAATTTTAATATATTTTTCTTTTTTTTCTTTTCAACTAAATATATTTTAATAAAATAATATTATACAAAAATTAAAAAATTCTTTTTTTTAACCTCACTTTCTTCCAAAATACATTATTTTTAAACTCTCATTATGATGGGGGCCAAACAGATTGTGAGTTACTTAAGCAAAATGTTTTGACAAAAATTTTGACAAATGCTGAAATGGTATGTACTCAGCCATTGATTTGAATTTATGAAGTTCAAATCATGACTATTTTTGACACGCGTTCTTTCAAAAAAATACATTATTAAATAGTGATTTAGTATCATTTTAACAACACATTCTTCAATAGAATAATATTACACGTAAATTCAAATTTTTTTTTATTTTTAACCACACGTTTTTTTATGTGAACCAATATAGACAAACGCTACGAAACCCACGAACGAGATGGAAATCTTTTCAAGAAAGTTAAAACAAGGTTTTGGATTTGAATTCGATAAATCTGAAATCAAGCAACTCAAATCGTCAACGATGTGCGGACCTCTTGATTACTCAACGTTGTGGAATCTCACCCAATTGATTTGAAGGCCACGAGAATTAGATTTTGATAAGTTCGAAAGTTGTTCAATTTGAAGAATAAAGAGAAAGCAATTAAAGCATTTCAACTAATCAATATGTCAAATGTCCTTTACAATGAAGAAATAAACTCCTATTTATACTAAATCCTATAATAGAATTCAAAAAGGAATAAAATACTAATAATTTAGTAGAATCTCGAAAATAACCATCTAATATCATAAGAATTTGACTAGGAATAAAATTCGAACAAAATATGAAAAAAAACGCAGAAAATGAAATTTTGTCTCCGCATAGTGTAAACCTATGCGGCCGCATAGTTCACTTGAACTATGACCGTATTGGCCCTGCCACACCGTATGCGACCGCAAGCCCCATTCTACTATGCGGTTGCAAGGTAGACCAGTTTGCCTCCGTTTTCGTCGGTTTATATTGAGTTGATCCAATTTGATTCGGCTCTTGACTCGACATGAAAGTTGCCTCGTTTTCCGTCCTGAAGATCGTTCCATCAATGATTTCTCTAACGAGTTGCCCTTGATCGTGTCATCGGTCAGCCTTCGATTTTTAACGGGTCTCGTCTTGAACTCGCTGTCTTCAAACTTGATTCTTGGATCACATCATCTCCTTCCTCTTCAAAAGGATTCGTTCTCGAATCTGCACCTGCATCAAAGAGAGAGAGAGATCAGACACATTAAAAGTTACTAAAACATTATACTCACCTGGTAGGTCCAACTTATATGCATTGTCATTGATCCTTTCAATGACTTGAAACGGTCCATCTCCCCATGGCAGCAACTTTGATTTTCTTTATTCTGGAAACCACTCTTTCCTGAATCGAACTCATTTTTAATGAGATCCAATCACAAATAATTTTATCAACAGTAAATTTCTTATTAGTAGTGGTATCCATCACATACAACAAGAGGAAACAATTGTAAACGAGTCTTAACGGTTTACGAGGTGAGTGAATTACGTATTTATATTTTATTTCTTACTTGCTTAACGAGGTGCAAATCGAACTCATTTTTAATGAGATCCAATCACAAATAATTTTATCAACAGTAAATTTCTTATTAGTAGTGGTATCCATCACATACAACAAGAGGAAACAAGAATTAAATACTTTTATTTCGTTGTCATTAACATTCCCTGAATTGGTTGTCAAAGTAAAGGATAATTGGCACAAAACGTTCATACCTTTCAAGTTGATTGTGAAAAATGTCCTTACATTTCATTTTTTTGACATTCTTGTTCTTATTTCAATGTTTGGTTGCGCAAAACATTCAACCCCCAAATTCTCGAAACCCAAAGTGTTCGTTAAAAATAATCGATCTTTCTTTAGTTCGACCCTTTTGATATTAACCAAAATAATTTGTGAATTAGAATGTTTTTGGGTTTTGAAAATGGGAAGTAGTTATTCATATAAACTTATAAAATTATGGCGAATTTTGGTTTTGGAAAACATTTGGAGGCGAGTCAGCAATTTCGGATTGAACAACAGCAAAAGAAAAATATATTTCGCCTTGCAAATGTTTATTAAAATTTATGAAATTTTCATAGAGATTAAAGCATTCATATATGTACCACATATAAAAATTAGGGGGCTTGATGATAACAATTGAAGCATGAAAATATTGCTCGAACATGCTGGATAGAAAATTCGGATTTGAAATGATGCAGTTTACCAAAATGGATATAACTTTTTCTCTAGCTAATGTTTTAAGGAAATTCCAAAAGATACTACTAGAAGACTCAATAGACCTTTCAAATGCCACTAATTTCACTCTAAAATATGCAACGTAGCCTAAATTATACCATTTTGAAATGAAAGATAGAATCTGAAATTATAATTAGCAGTGAATAAACTTCGGTCATAGTCATACCAACGTTTCCAAATTATGGTTGACATAAATATCATATAAAACAGAATGAAATAGATGTTTAAACGTCTTGAAGTTTCCGTCTAATTATTCATAATACATTTACATAAATTGGAAATTTTACTAGAAAGTTGAAAGCTTTTCAAATTGCTGAGCACTTGCCACTGTGCCAAACCGCCTCCATGCCTCAAATCAACCAGTGAAATTGTAGTGGGTCTGAGTACTATGAATAATATTCAATAGGAAGACACAAGAGTAAACGATAAAATACATATATGTTTTCAGAAATGCAAACTTTGATTTATTCGTGTTACTGTCAATCTATTTCTCTTATTTGAACTGCCAAACAGTGCATCCTTCATGAGTAACACAATAATAGTGTCACTTCAATCTCTTTCTCTTATTTGAGCCACCAAACAGTGCCTCCTTTATTAGTGACACAATAATACGTTTGATATAAAATGAAACAAATAATTTTTAAACCACTTACACAAGTGCCAAAAACACCCTACCTTAACGCTTGAAGGTTGAATACCCTTTTGTGTTCAATATATAAAAATTCAACGTACTCTTTGCCTCCGTTTTGAAAAAAATTCAGATTCAAAGTGCCTTAAGCTAAGAAAAATGGGCAAAACAATTTTATGCCCTTGTTTGATCCCCATTTTTTCAAAACTCATTTTCAACCACACATTCTTCTATAAAATAATAATACATGAATTTCAAAAACTTTTCCTTACTTTTTAACCACATTCTCCAAAAATCTACTATTCCATGATTCATTTTATCCCAAAAATGAAAACCAAACAGAGGCTATGTATGTGTATAAATGGAGGGTATAAATGACTTAGAAGAAATGAAATGTAAAATCCAATTGGCCTTTAAAAAAAATGTTGGTAGCCCTTCATTGAACATTTAAGAGAATAATTGTTTAGGTTTCATTTCAATGTATTTTATGTGAGGAATAAATGTAAAGTCTTTTAGCATTTCATGACCTTTGGCATTTTAAAAGTTTATATATATATATATATATATATTTATTTATTTATTTATTTTTATTTATTTATTTATTTATTGAAATGAAACATATAGGTTACGTGGTATACTTTTTTGTTTATATAATTCCGTGTATAAATCTCACACATGTTAGAAATTTGAATAAACTGGAATGAAAAGTTAAAAAAAAAATTGTTTCATACCATTAAACAATTAAAAGAATAATTTGATGTTTCATTTTATGCATTTAAATTTATTGTTAAATATCTTGACTATTCCATCAAAATTTCAAACGTGTTTGATTAGTGCTTTGAATATTCAATCAATTATGAAAGTTTTATTTTATTTTTTTGTCGCCACACTGGTATCATTCTGACAAGGGGAGATCAATATCATAAATTCTAACCATTCACGAATACAGACATACATACCACACACACACACACAC
>NC_036246.1:12744726-12791279 GCF_002742605.1 Olea europaea var. sylvestris
AGCAAATTGGTTATGATCTTTGCTCATTACCTATCATTATGAACAAATAGTCCATAAGGATAAAAAACTAGCTTATTATAACCCGTCTCTTTCAAATTTCTGAGTCACCAACCTAAGTTAGGAAAAAAAACCTAGATTCAAAAAGTTCGATATATGAAATTCATGTGACAATTTAATAGAGATTTAGCCCTGTTTGGTAGGGATTGAAATCATATTTTTAGTAGATTTTAATAAAAGTTGATTAAACGTGTGGTCAAAAATTGTAAGTCCCATAAAATATATAGTTAAAATTAATTGTTAATTTTGATTTTATATTTGTTAAACAGAGGGTTAATAAGTTTTGTAGTTAAAAACTGATTTAGTAAATGAAAGGTAAATATTTAAAATACATAAAAGAATTCTATGTGATAGCACGATATGTCTTTCACTACTAGAAAAGATAAAGAGACGGAATTCCTTCTTTTTTTTTTTTTTTCCTTTTTTCCCCCCCTCTAAATGTCTAATTTATTTCGTGCATGCATTTTGTGTATCTTGTAGGTCTACTAAAAAAGGCACCATCTTATTAGTCTATGTATATTACGGTATAAACAAATGAAATAAGAGAAAAAAGTATAGGAAATCTCCAAAATGTTAATTCATTAGGTAAAGTAGTTCAATTCATTATAAACTCATTATCTACTCTAATTTTGTTTACACTTTTTCAACTTTCTCTACTTTGAACAACAATGCCTCTTTGAGCAGTAGTTAATCCACATCTCTTAACAATTACACGCTTTATCAAGGCTCAACTCTTCTAATATATTAGGCTCATTGCCTTAAAGCGATAACTATGAGTTTTCTAATCTGTCACAATCCAACTTGAGGTCCACCACCTTCGTTCAGTAGCATCTAGTTATTCATCCTATGAATCCACATGACTAAGTTGGGGACTTTACTCTGATACCAATTTCTAAGATATAAAGAATCATTGTTTTCGAGTCAACTTGTCTTGGGAGCTCTTTTTTTTTTTTATTGAAATCCGACCATTAAGGAGCTGTCCTCTCGTGCACACCCCGGTCACAAGGGCATGGTCAAATGGCCTACTAAAAAGTTGGTGATAGATCAGCCTTTAAAGCTGGTCATTGATAAGCTTTAGAGGCTGGTCAATTACCAGCAATGCAATCGATCTTTGACTGTTCCTTGATTGGTCATGCTTGATTGCCATGAGGGCAATAGATTGACAGTCCTTGGATAGATGTGTCTCTCACACAATGGTTCAAACACGTGCCAAGTGTCCATAGATCTTAGTATCTCTATATTGGAATAAGCGTAACGTATATCTAATGCTTAAGGACTTGGCAAGTGTTCGAAAATCCTCACACCGTAGAAGTAGTAGCACATGTTAATCCTAGATTCAAAGTTCAAAAGTATGACACATAACTCGTGACCTTTGTGTCATGTATCCAAGATCATCTTCTATAAATAGGTGATTATCCGAAGGTATTTCCCTAAGCCTTTTGGGTCATTGAAGCATCATAGACACGTTCTCGGTCCTCAAAATAACACTTCCGACGACTCTCCCTTTATAAGTATCATCACTTAGAATCATGAAATAAACTACCCCAAACATGCTCGAAATATCTTCCAGTGGGGTATGATTAAATACCCCCAGAAGATATGAGGAAACTATCGTCTCTTATATAATGTGTGACATTGCTAAAAATTGATAAAAGTTGGTGAGTTTTATGAAATGTGTGGTGATGAAAAAGTGGATAAAATTTGGGGTTCAATGAAATATATAGTTAAAAAAAAAAAAGGGTTTGCCCAATTTTTTAACAAACAAATGCTTTACAAAACAAGCAGTCAGTTTCAGTAGGATTCACATTATGTCGTTACTCAATTCTAGTCTCATTTTATTTTATATATTTGGTTCCTAACCAACTGGTTCTTCAATAGTATGACGTTCTTGCCAGGCAGGGTGATGAAGTGCATAAGGAATTAGAGTTTATGATGAAATGGGACCGTCGCGAGGCAAAATAATGGTTTTTGATTTCATGATAACTTCGAGTTTGTTCGTTCTTGACGAATTGCTAGTTTAATTCGATTGAAATCGAGTCAATGAATAAAATTCAGTGCCTTTGGCCTTGATACAAGGCCAATTTTGGGCAAAATTCATTGTTTAGGCCCTCGTTTAGGCGTTTTTGTTATTTATGGTAATTTTTATTTTTGCAATATTTATTTCCATAAAATTTGGATTTGTATTCCGTTTGTTGGAGGATGATCCTGAAGATGAGGATTTTCCATCTTAGTAGTTATTTCATATTTTTCTATTTTTGGAAAAATATTTTTTTTATTCTATTTTTTGAATTTTGCTAGTTTTTTTTTTCTATTTAAGGCGTTGTAAGCCCTTTGAGGCAGCAATTTTTGAATTCAATAAAAATTTTCTTGAGAGCTTTCTCATTTTGTGATTGTTCATCTTTCCTATAATCTTTCGTAGCGTCAGTTGGTATCAGAGCCGAAATCGTTCCTTCACCATGTCGCCAAGGAGACGTCCTGAAGTCCATGATGCCCCGGTAGAGGAGGTACATAAACGTGATGAAATCGCACAGCTACGTCAACAAGTGGAATTTCTGACACAGCAGATCGATGTGCTTATGCTGCAGCAGCCTGTGCCTGTAGCCCAACAGCTTGAGGATTCCGATGATGAGAATCCGTTTGCACCGCTTGAACAACCATTGGATCTACTAGTTCGTCGAAGAAAGGGTGGTCAGGAGGACAACCGACGTTGGGAGTCAGGATTTAAGGCCGATATTCCAGAATTTCATGGTAGGTTGAGTCCAGAGAAATTCTTGGATTGGGTGACTGCAGTGGAAGAGATCTTGGAATTTAAAGAGGTTCCTGCCGATAAATGTGTGCCTCTCGTTGTGACGAGGCTTCGTGGGCGAGCAGCGACATGGTGGCAGCAGACTAAGGTGACGAGATTCAGGCTAGGGAAACCCAAACTTGCATTGTGGGACAAATTGAAGAAGCATATGAAGAAACAGTTTCTGCCTTACAATTATGTGCGGACCATGTACCAACAACTGCAGAATCTGCGTCAAGGTGTGAAAATGGTTAGTGATTATACCACAAATTTTTATATGTTGATTACGAGGAACGAGATGATGGAGACGGATGAGCAGTTGGTGTTACGATATGTGGGTGGTCTTCGTCCCCAAATACAGGATACTCTCAATATGTTTGATCCTGTAACAGTTTCTGAAGCACATCAGAGGGTAATACAGATAAAGAAGCAATAGTCCATGAGAACTACTAGTCCTTTCATTGCAGGGAGTTCTTCCAGTAACCTACAACAGCAGGTGACATGTCCTGGTAATCCTACTCAATTTGGTCATTCGAGAACAAATCCTGTCCAACAACCAACATGTCCTGGGGTTGGTACTCGTTTTGGATGCGGAGTTATAGGCCATGGGCAGTCTGAGTGCCCCAAAAATCTACGCATGGGACTCTTTGTTGATGAGGGGAATGGCGATTATGATGGTCTACTTGTATTTGACGGTGAAGGCGTAGAAGAAGCAATAGAAGAGGAAGAGTTTGTGGTTGGTGATGTGGGTCAGGCACTGGTGGTGAGGAGTTTTCTGACTCCTTTGGAGAATAGCACTGATTGGTTGCGTAGTAATATCTTTCAATCGACATGTACTGTTGGAGGGAAGGTATGTAAATCTGTTATTGATTCTGGTAGTTGCGAGAATGTGGTAGCTGAGGAGGTCGTTAAGAAGCTAGGTTTACAGACTGAGAAACATCCCAAACCGTATAAATTAGCCTGGCTGAAAAGAGGCAATGACGTAGAAGTGTCTCAACGTGCTCGAATCAACTTCTTCATTGGACCTATTTACAAGGATCAGGTTTTATGTGATGTAGTAGAGATGGATGCGTGTCATTTACTGTTAGGGAGGCCGTGGCAGTTTCACAGGCACTCACTGTATGATAGATATATCAACATGTACAGCTTTTTGTTTGGGGGAAAGAAAATTGTGTTACTACTGGATAAGGGTTCAGTACAAACAGTTGGGAACAACGCCAATTTACTGACCATAAAGAAGTTCGAGACAGAGATGGAGGAGTCTCGGATAGTGTATGTGCTGTTTGGAAGTCGATTGACAATGAGCATGAAGTCCCTCTCGCAGTTCAGCCATTGTTGAAGGAGTTTCATGAAATTTTCCCGGAAGAGCTTCCAGATGGATTACCACCACTGCAGGATATTCAGCATCAGATTGACTTGGTGCCTGGTGCTGCCCTGCCTAATCAAGCGCATTACAGAATGAGCCCCACTAAGTATGAGAAGTTGTGCAGGCAAGTTGAGGAGCCTCTGGAAAAATGACACATCGGGGAGAGTCTTAGTCCTCGTGTTGTTCTTGCTCTTCTCACGCCGAAAAAGGATGTCACGTGGCGCATGTGCGTGGATAGTAGGGCGACCAATAAGATTACGGTGCGTTATCGCTTTCCTATTCCCCACCTAGATGATTTGTTGGACCAGCTTACCGGTGCTTGTGTGTTTAGCAAGCTTGATTTGAAGAGTGGGTACCATCAGATTCGGATCAGACGTGGGGATGAGTGGAAGATCGCATTTAAGACGAGGGAAGGATTGTACGAGTGGTTAGTCATGCCCTTCGACCTCTTAAATGCGCCCAGTACGTTTATGCAGGTTATGAATCAGGCTCTTTACTCATTCATCGGTAAATTGGTTGTGGTCTACTTTGATGATATTTTAATTTATAGTGCTAGCGATGATGATCACGTCCAGCACCTTCGGGAAGTTCTTTAAGTTCTTCGCAGGGATAAATTCTATGTTGCAGTGAAGAAGTGTTCATTTCTTACTTATAGTGTGGTGTTCCTGGGTTATGTGGTGTTGAAGGCGGTGTTAGCAGTTGATACATCTAAAGTAGAGGCAATTAGTCAGTGGCCACAGGCCAAGACTGTCACTGAGGTGTGGAGTTTTCATGGCCTTGCTTCCTTCTATTGCAGGTTCATACCACATTCCAGTAGCATCATGGCACCAATTACAGATTGCATGAAGGATGATAAGTTTTAGTGGACTCACGAGGCAGAGTCGTCTTTCTAATTGATTAAGCAGAAGTTGACTACTGCTCCAGTTTTGGTGTTGCCTGACTTTACCCAACCATTTGAGCTACATTGTGACGCTTCGAAAGTGGGTATTGGTGGTGTGCTGAGTCAGAACAACTGCCCTGTTGCATATTTCAGTGAAAAGCTCTCTAGCCCGAAATTTCGATATAGTACTTATGATGTGGAGTTCTATGCAATAGTCTAGGCCGTTCGACGTTGGTCTCACTATTTGTTCCATAAGGAGTTCATTTTGTATACAGATCATGACGCCCTTAAACACCTTGGTACTCAGGATAAGGTATTTACTCGACATGCCTCTTGGATTGCTTACTTACAGCAGTTTACTTTTGTGATCAAGCACAAGGCAAGTGCCCTTAACAAAATTGTAGATGCATTGAGTAGGCGTCAAACACTCCTTACAGAAATACGAGTGGAGGTTCCAGGTTTTGACAGTTTGTGTGACTTATATGCTACTGACCCATACTTTTCCCATGTTATTCAGAAGTTGCAGGAAGGTGTGCAGTCGGAGTTTGCATGGGTTGATGGTTTTCTTTTTCATGGCAATCAGTTGTGTATTCCAGAGGGCAATTTCAGGTTGAAGATCATTCAAGAGTTGCATAATGAGGGCCATGTGGGTCGTGACCGAACATTGCAGTTTATTGCTGCTTCTTACTTTTGGCCATCATTGCGAAAAGATGTCGACAAGTTTGTGGAGCGTTGTTGAGTTTGTCAATTGGCCAAGGGTAAGGCGACAAATGCGGGCCTGTATATGCCCCTGCCTATTTCAACCTAGCCTTGGACAAACGTAAACACGGATTTCATTGTAGGACTTCCCAGGACTCAACGTGGGTTTGATTCGATCTTCGTATTGGTTGATTGGATTTCAAAGATGGTATATTTCATCCCCTGCAAGAAGACTACAGATGCTGTCAATGTGGCCTTACTATATTTTCGTGAGGTTTATCGCCTGTATGGACTGCCTATATCTATTGTGTCTGATCGGGATACTCGTTTCCTCAGCCACTTTTGACGCAGCTTATGGCACTCAGTGAATACACGGTTGGACTTCAACAGTGCATATCACCCTCAGACAACTTCGAGACCAGACCTTCGAAAGACTCTCTTTGAAGAATGGGGAAAAGGATTTCAAATAGAGGTTGTTAACCGTTCCTTGGGTGATTTACTACGTTGCTTGATTGGTGATCACATCAAGTCTTGGGATCAGAAGTTGTGTCAAGCAGAATTTGCTCATAATCATGCTGTTAACCGAAGTATAGGTTTTAGTCCGTTCCAGGTGGTGTATGGCCATGTTCCTCGTGGTCCTCTTGATTTGGTTCCAATTTCTACTTCTGTTAAAATGCATGGTAAGGCCGAAGACTTTATTCAGCAATTGCAGCAGGTTCACTCACAGGCTTATGATCAGTTGCAGGCTGCTGTCACTAAGTATAAGCGTGCTGCGGATCTTAAACGTCGACATGTTGAATTTGAGGTAGGTGACTTTGTTTGGGCGGTGTTAACAAAAGATCGTGTTTCTGCTCATGAATACAACAAGCTTACTGCGAAGAAAATTGGTCCATTGGAGATCATTGAGAAGATCAATCCGAATGCTTACCGTTTGAAGCTGCCCAGCCATATTCGTACATCTGACGTGTTCAATATCAAGCATTTGGTGCCATTTCGTGGTGATAATTCTGATGATGATGAAGCTCCTTTCCCATCAAATTCAAGGGCGAATTTTTTCCACCTTGGGGAGAATGATGAAGTGCCTAATGGATTAGAGTTTATAATGAAATGTGACCGTCGCAAGGCAAAATAATGGTTTTTGATTTCATGATAACTTCGAGTTTGTTTGTTCTTGGCGAATTGCTAGTCTAATTCGATTGAAATCGAACCAATGAATAAAACTCAGTGCCTTTGGCCCTGATACTAGGCCAACTTTGGGCAAAATTCATCGTTTAGGCCTTCGTTTAAGCATTTTTGCTATTTATGGTAATTTTTGTTTTTGCAATATCTCTTTCCATAAAATTTGGATTTGTATTCCATTTGTTGGAGGATGATACTGAAGATAAGGATTTTCTATCTTAGTAGTTATTTCACATTTTTCTATTTTTTGAAAAATATCTTTTTTATTCTATTTTTCGAATTTTGCTAGTTTTTTTTCCTTCTATTTAAGGCGTTGTAAGCCTTTTGAAACAACAGTTCTTGAATTCAATAAAAATTTTCTTGAGAGTTTTCTCATTTTCTAATTGTTTATTTTCCCTATAATCTTCCGCTACGTCACAGGGCCACTTGTTTAAGTGAAATCAACAGGTTAATGTAATAACTAATAGGCGTACAAAGTGCTCTTCTTGACATTTTTACAAAAGATGGTATTCATTTTACTTTCACCCAAGATTAAATTTTTTTATGATACAGTTGACGTGATCAATCATATATTGCAGTAAATGTGGATTCATTCATAATTTATTATTATTATTATTATTATTATTATTATTATTATTATTTTATTTATTTATTTTTTTTTTTTGGTAATTTGTGGTAAAACTAAATAGGAAAGTGCATGCTTTTATCGGCGCAAATTGAAAATGCAAGTCCAATTAGAAATTGGAAACCCATGAAACCTTGAAGCTGATTATGGAAACATATGTTGATTTGATCCATGTTCGATTAGAAAAACGAAAATTTCACGATTTTCTTAATTGGAAGTTGATATGTGTTTCAGCCACTATTGTATGTTTGTTTCTTTAGTTTCTGTAAAACCCAATGTGTATGTGCAATTCAAATTATAAATTGGAAACTCACTAAAACTTGAAATTGATTATCAAAATAATTGTTCATTCTATCTATCCATATCTTGTCTCAATGAATTTATTATCAAAATAATTGTTAATTCATGTTCAATGTAACAATAATCATGCTAAGAAATAAAAATCACAATTCCAAATTGATAGTTTAAATTCAAACCCGCGGAAGACATCTTAGGTATGAATATTGGCAGTTAGATCTTTCTCTCCTTGTCCCTCGAAAATATTAGTCGTCAATGAGACAAGCCAATAAAATGATATAGAGAAGAGAGGAGACTTAGCCTTTTATATAGACATTTATTGGGCCGTTTCATTAATGACTTAAACCCTAATTAGGGTTTACATATTTCTGGCTCACATACTTAAATTACCACATTATATAAAACATAACCCGTAAGGTGTAAAATGACTCAAGTGATCACTTAACATATTGGGCTTAATCACTGTATCATTATGAGCCATATATCTAATCATTAAAATTTGCAATCAAATGAAAAGCCCATAATTCATAATTATTCTAACATTCTCCCACTTGAGCAAACATTTAATTGCTATAAAACAAAAGTTTCGACTTTCAAATTAGACTACATTGGTGGCCGCACAAGTAGAGCTCCAATGATAACACCTTACAACATAATCCGGCCCAACAAAAATGTCAATACTGAACATGGAAGTCGTTACATCATTTAAACGATGTAAGACAACTCCACAACTACAAATGCCAACATTCTTTTCCACATGGATCCCCATTCTCCAATCGATGTGTTAGTATGAATTTAGCATCAAATATGATAAAAATTATGCTAATTCATATCGGTCTTCATCATGCTTCAAAGCCACACATCTCTAAAAGAGACTCATATGATGTCTTTATCCATTATATCTTGAGTTTATTACAATATCATAACAATAATACATAAGCCAAATATATGCTTAAAATAGTTTATGAATAGGGGAAATATATTTTATTATTGAAAGGGGTTGTACCCAAAAAACATATGAGTTGCTTATGTATCCCGTGAAAGGATCAAGCTAAAACGTCGTTCTTTTACATAAATAACTCACACTAACAAAAAAACATCAAAGGTTTCCATAATACCTATATTAGCAGCAAGTGTCTTAAAACTTTTAGAGCGAGTCCCTTAATCAAAGGATNGATCTTTCATTTCAAAATTAGCAGATAATATTTTCTTTGTTTCATGAAGAAACCACAATAACTGCTAGCAAGCAAAATGTCATCAATATACAGAACAAGACAAAAAAATTTTATCCTACTAGTTTTAAGATACATGCATTGATCAATTGTATTTTCAACAAAACCAAGGAAAGTCACAACCTCTTGAAACTTTAAATATCTCCATCGTGATGCTTGCTTAAGACTATATAAGGATTTGTTTAACTTATACACCAAGTTTTTTTTTCCTTCTCTTTACAATAAAACCTTTAGGTGGTCTCATGTAAACCCTTTCAAAAAGATCTCCACTTAGAAAAGCTGTTTTAACATCCATCTGATGAAGCTCTAAAATTATAGTGTGCCATAAGTGCATGATAATTCCAAAAGAATCTTTGGACAAATAGGTAAAAATGTTTCGTTATAGTTAATGCCCTCTCGCTGAGTGAACCCTTTTGCAACTAATCTTGCTTTCTTTCGTTCAACATTCCCTTTCGAATCCAATTTGCTTTTGAAGATCCATTTGTATATGTAGCTTTAGCATTCAAAGGAAGTTCAACAAGTTCCCAAACTTTATTTTGTTCCACAGATTTCATTTCATCTTCCATAGTAATTATCCATTTATGTGACTTGGGACTTGTCAATGCTTAATTTAAGTGACAGGATCAACAATATGCTCAATATTAAAATCACTCTACAATAAATAATTAATGTGATCATTTAGTAATGCAGACATCCTTTTGCTTTACCTTCTCCTAACATGTGGCTTAGAAATTAACTCAATCTTTGTTGGAGGAGGAAGTTCCTCTTGATTCCTCGATTTTTCATTGACAATTTCAAATGGTTAATAACCAACTCTTTCCTGTATAATAGGAACTAGAACAACAACTTGATTTGGTTTAACAAAAAATTCTTTCAATGTAAAACTCCTATTACCACCAAAATCATTCTCCAAATTTTCGCAGTAATGGACTCAACAATTCAAGTATCACAATTTGAACAGTAGAACTTATATCATTTTGATCTCTCTAGGTACCCAGTAAAGTAACCAGGAGTGGATATCAAGTCTCATTTCTTAAAAAATATTATAAATCCTAACCTTAGCTGGACATCTCCAAACTTTGAAATGAGTTGAACTTGGCTTATATCCTATTCACAATAAAAGGTGTATTTGCAATGGTTTTACTTGAAACTCTGTTCAAAATATACATAGTAGTTTTCAAGGCTTCACCCCATATATATTCTGGCAAATTTGTTCTACTCATCATGCTCTTAACTATATTTTTTAGAGTCCGATTACATCTTTTAGAAACGCCATTCTGCTCACGTATCCCTGGCATGGCATATTGAGACACTATTCCTCACCTTTGTAAGTACTTTGCAAAATCACCAATGTTTTGACCAAACTCATCATACTTGCCACATTAATCAACATCATAATCAGATCTTACAATTTTGATACGTTTTTCACATTGTTTTTCTACTTCCATTTTGAAAATCTTGAATTTCTCAAATGAATGAGATTTATCATCAATCATGTAAAAATATTCATATCGTGAGAAATCATCAATAAAAGTTATGAAGTATTTTTCCCCACATATGGTGGAAGGTAAATGTCCATTGATATCAGTATGTATCAAGTCCAAAATACCATCGCTCCTCGTGGAACCTTTCCTTGTAGACTTAGTTAACTCTCATTTTATACAATCCACACGTGTCAAAATCAAAGAAGTCTAGAGAGAAAAGTATCTCAACTTTTCCCAATTTTTCCATTCTATCCGTTGAAATGTGACCCAACCAACATAGACGATGATTCATGAATTAGGGCATTTTCTTTGATATATTGGTAACACAAGAGACTTCACTAAAAGGCGCTGAAGACAATTTATATAAATTATCACATAAAAGGCCATTTCCAATCAAACGAGAATCATGAAACAACTCAACCATTCCATTACACAAATTAAAGGGAAAATCAGAAGCATCAAGTTTCAATATAGAAATTAAATTGTCTCATTGTCGGTACAAAAAACTGTATTCTCTAAAATAAGAGAGAAATCAAATTCTAATGACAACTTCACTACTCATATGAACTCAACCTTCACTTGAACTCCATATCCAACGCACAAGCTTACTTCATTCTCATTTTGGCTTCCATTTGCTTGTAGACCCTTGTAGAACTCTTCTTCCTCTCAAACCAAGTCTTAGACTTAAAATAATCTTTCTACCAGTGACCTTTCTTTTTGCTGAACTTGCATTGATAATTTTCTTTATAGTTCCTTTGGGACTACTAGAAGTCTGACCTCCAAAATTTGCATTCTGTTGATTTCGGTGTGACTTATTGCCCTTACGGAATCTAGACTTATGGTTATGAGAAGACACATTGCTCTATTACGACTAAAAAGCTAATTGCATAGTTTCAACAGTCTCACATCACATCCTATACTCCTCTTGGGCACATATTGCAATAAGGTCATTTAAATCTCATTTATTCCATTGAGCATTATAGGCAACATTAAGCTTATTGGACTGGCTAGGAAAGTTATTTAAAACATGATAGACTAGGAAATGCTCCGTAATGAGAATGTCAAGAGCCTTTAACTTAGATAATATGTTTATCATCTTCATAACGTCTCCCTAACTCCACTTGTACCATCATGTCTCATTTTCATCAGTTTTTCCATCAGATCTCCAATTTCAACTTTATCAGAATCAACGAATCTTTCTCCTATGACATCCATAAAATTTTTGACATTTTCATTGTCTGGAATTATACCCATACTGGAATCGTATATAAAGCGCTTAATAATTTTAAAAAAAAGTCTGTTGGCCCTTATCCACTTTTCATACTCAACCACAGATTCAATAGTGCTCTTATCTGTGGGTTTCGAAAACTGCTTCTGTATTGCAAAATCCAAGCCCAAAAAATCACGTGCTATTTTTATGTCTAGTTTTCATCTTACATATTTATTCTCATTCAAGGTTTTAATAGCAGACAATTGACTCGAAAGAGATGTTGCTTTTAAATATGTGAAAACATAAAATATCATATTTAATATCATCCAAACATAATGCATACAGTCAATGGATGATAAAATATACATCTAATTAACACGGGCTATTAATTAGATAATCCACAATTAAAGTCAAAACCATAGTAACATTATTACAATAAGAGTCTAGATGCATCATTACAAAGTCACATTTGTGTTGACAATAAGACATGCTGTAAGGTACTCCTAAACACATCATGAAATCAATTAACAAAATCACATTGGTTTTCGAAACACTAATACCTTTGGGTAGAAGGAGATTTCTAGATCAATATAAACTCATTAACTTCCTTATACCATTTTTAAAAACATCACATATAATAATGTCTTTGGGCAAGATACTATATGCAATAATTCAAAAATCGACGCTAGTGCCTTTTAATTTTTTATTTTTTTTTTGTAGAAAAAATGAATAAATAACAAACAATGTGCCACTTTGGTACCACCAATTTTATTTCAAAATATTTCTCTTAATGGGAAACCAAGGATGTCTTAAATCTCATGAAAAATTCAATCATAAAATAATAATGATGCAACAAATCATAATCAACAACGGATGAAGGATAAAATTCATATATGATTGTTAGATAAAATTGAAAGCAAAATTTCAATATATTAAAGGTGAACTTTAAATGGATAAATAATAACAACATTTAAATGTATAAACATTTTAACAAAATATTAAAGTCGTCAATTTTTTTGGGTCAAAATTAAAATGTCGGTCAAATCCATCTGAAATATAATTTTAAACCCCTTTTAAAATTCAAATTTAATACCTCTTTTCGAAAATTGCATTTTGACCCTCGATTTAAAATTAAAAACAGGTCCTTCAATTTCGAAAAATTGCATGATAGGTCCCTACTTTAAAAATTGCAATATGACCATAATATCTTAATTGCAAATAGGGGCATCCAATTTGACAAATTGCAATAGAGGCTCCCATCTCTGAATCCATCACACTTTTCTCTCAGGCGGCGCCACCAATCACCAACTCCCACATCGCCATCTTTATCTAAATTCACCATTGACCTCTCCTAGGAACTTCAGTACTCCTTCCACCTCTAAAGGACCTTCGTGAGCCTCTATCACTATTTCACCTGCTCTTTATCATATCATCAAGAGATATATCTGGAGAAGCCATTAATTAAGAAAACAAGAAAACCCTATACTAAACAAGGCAAATTTGGATCGAATTTGAAATTTTCCATGACCAAATTTTCTAAAGGAAAAAAAAAACCATAAATAAAGACGACAAAATGAGTGGCAACTATGAGATCTAAAAGAGATGAGAATGTTGATTGATTGCACAAAGCGAGGCTTCGGAAGACCAAGGGTTAGAAGAGAGATAGTGTATTGGAAGTATTGACTTCTGACCCTTTTTTCGCGATTCCGTTCTCAAGAAATTGATGGAAGCTTCGCCATTAAAAATGTAGAGTTGGGTTTTGATGCGATTGATTTTCGTGGGACGGATGATAAAGAATAGGATTTAGCGGGTTTGGCAATGGAAAAACTGCTAAAAAAACAAGAACAACATGATCAGCCAACGTTTGATTATTCGATGATGCAAAACAATTTCTAACAAGTAAAAATTAGAAACTTTAGAATTATTCAGTTAGAGATTGAGAAAGAATACTGGTTTTATAAAGGATTCTGATATTAGCATGGAGCTCTTATATCAGTTGTTGAATTTAACAATAATCATGTTAAGAAACAAGAATCACAATTCCAAATTGATAGTTTAAGATTCATACATGCGGAAAAGACATCTTAGATATGAATATTAGCAGTTAGATCTTCCTCTTCTTACTCTTCAAAAATATTGATTGTTAATGGGTGCAAACCAATAAAACGATATGGAGAGGAACGGGGGCCTTTTATATAAAAATTTATTGAGCCGTTTCATTAATTACTTAAACCCAATTAGGGTTTATATATTTTGGCCCACATACTTAAATTACAAAATTATATAAAATATAATTCGTAAGGTGTAAAATAGTCCAAATGATCACTTAACATATTGAGCTTAATCACATTATCATTATGAGTCATATATTTAATCCGTAAAATTTGCAATCAAACGGGAAGCCCATAATTCATTATTATTCTAACACTACAATCTGCCCAGTGACAATTACCGGGGCTAGCATAGCAAAATATTCTACTAAATGGGCCACGGAGTATACATTTCTGATTGAGAGCACAATTTAAAAACACTCGCAAGAATTTAGAAAGATAAATTATGGATGCTACTTTTGACCTTTTTATGGTTCCAAATTGGGGATTTTGAGTCGTGACTAAGTTACAGTTTGTTCTTTGTCCTTCCTCAGGTGAAGATTCATTTCATCATCTAGTCTTATTGATATTTTCAGATTTAAAATATGAGCCATTTTTAATTTTATTGGCTTTGCGAATCCAATACTCCATGTCATTGTTTACCATGAAATAAATATAATCTTCAATTGATCAAACAAACACAAAGTGAGTTCCAAATCAATAATTATAACGGAATTAATACTGTGAATTAAAGATAAACCGTTCACTTTCAATTATCACAGAGATTGACACCAAAAATGAATTGAATAGGGCTCAGATCAATAACCCAATAACACACAAAGCAACTCCATGAGAAGAATCATACTCAAAATCACAGAGGAAACCGTCCAAGGAATCACACAGAGACATCTGCTCATGGAGGCAGCAAGGCGACAACAGAGCAAGGGAGAAATCAAGAAATAGAAAGCCAAATCAAGTAGCCAAGTCAGAAGCTAGGATGTCGAAAAGGTAAGACACAGAGGGTTTCACAAAAGGGACCGCGCGAAGGAGGTAGCAAAGTCATGGAGAGGAAGTAGCCGAAAGGTCTTGCCGAAAATGGGGCTAAAGTATTAAAATTGTGTGCATGTATAACAATACCTCAAAGGGCACAAAATATATACAGTACACTTTAGGTCAAGTATGTGGGTCGGACCCTAAATGTAATACTCGATCCAATTTCTTTTATGGGTTACTAATTGTGGTTATTAGGTCGACTATTTTAAATAGTCTCAATAATAGGTTCCAAATGAACCAAATGATTTTAATCCGATCCGACAAATTCATCATCGCTCCAGGTTTATATGGTATCAAAATACCTAACAAACATCCACTTTGATGTTAAAAATACATGCAAAAGAGAAAGAACTAGTTTCACACAACGTGATTTCAAATAAAATTGAAACATCACATACTTTTACAGATGTTTAGAAGTGCAAGGCAACTTATAAACTTTACCAAGGGAGCACCTTAGTGCCCATACACGCGGGGTTATAATCTGAATGCACTTTTTCAAGTTTTATCAAATCTTGAGACACCATATCTCTATTAAAATATAGCCTAACATCAATATATTTAGTGCATTCATAAAACAAGGTATTCTTACACAGATGAATAGTAGGTGACTATTAGAGTATACTATCATATTATCATTTAAAACACCCAGTTCATTAAGTTTCCCAATATTTGGGACTAGGATTAGATATGTACATACTTAACACAGTTATAGTTAAAGCTAAATCAGGTCTAGTACAGACCATAACGTACACAACAGAGTCAATGACATTTGAATGGGGAATATTATTCATAAATTCTTTTTCTTCATCATTAGAAGGCGATTGTTGTTTTTGACAAAATAAAATAGTTTTCAAGAGGTAGAGAAGCAATTTTGCAATCAAGAATGCCTAATTTCTTCAAAACTTTAAGTGCATAAGGAGTTTGATGCACATACAAGCAAGAATTAGACATATCCCATTTAATCTCTATACTAAGGATCCTCCTAGCATGTCCTTGGTCTTTCATAAAAAAATCATTTTCTAACTCCATTTTAATCTTGCTTACCACCTTTATGTTATGTCCAATTAACAACATGTCATCCACTTAAATTAACAATTACATACACTCTATATTAGTGCTATGTTGTCGGTAATACAAGCAATGGTCAAACTCGTTGGTATTGTAGAATCAAACTTAAGCTGTTGGATGAGATATTTAGAACACTTGATCACGTTTGACATGTTTCAAATTTGAACAAAAATCCCATGCCGTTGGCTACTCTTAAATCAAAAGGGTATTGGTTAATTGGTAGAGGTGGAGCTTTGAAAGTTTGCAAAGGTGTCCGGGTTGTATTGGAAGGATGGAAAAAGTCCCAATTATATCTTGCAAGGTTGTGAAGAATTGTTGAAGAACAATTAGCAAAAGTGTTTAATACCGTAGTAGGTGTTCAATTTGGTACAATACTATTAGTATTTAGTTTGGCATTTGTGTAAAAAAATACATCTCAATCGAGTTTAGAGTATATGGGTAATACCATTTTGTCATCATCCCATGCATTTAATTGCAAGGGATAGACTCATTGGAGAAAGGTACGAAAAAGCTGATTTTCTTCTGCATGCTTCAAGTGTACTTGAAGGTATTCTATCTAGGAAGGGGCCTCCTACAAAAGCAGTTAGGGAAGATTTTGTTTCAGGATATATTCGTCCTTGTTTGGTAAGTTTTAAATTATTTGTGATTTTTTGGGAACCTAAGGTAATTCTGCGAACTAGTGCTTGGATTCATTTATTTTAGTTGGGTATTGAGTAAGAGGTGGAGATTTTTGTTCATTAAAGAAGTTAGTTTGATTCTTGTTGAAGAGTTCAGTTCATTCGTTCAGTTGACCTTTTTTTCAGGTGGAAAAATTTTGGACAGTCATTCATTGTAGTAAAATTTGTGTCAGGGTGAGTTTGTGTTCCAAATTCATATAAATTTATGTGGTTTAGTGTATTGGGCCTTGAAGACGTTTAAATAGTGTCCAAGGAAGAAAAAGGGATCGACGGCACTAACCTACTGCTAGCTGGATGCTCGAGCGACAAGACGAAATTTTCAACAGTAGACTGCCATCCGCTGGTGCTTGAGGGCCACTGTCGTCTGGGATTTTCCTTGTTTGTTTATTGCACGCATTTTTGATCTAATTTGTATCTTTTGGACTATTATTAAGATTTGACATGTACCCCTATAAATAGTAAATTCTACTTTAAAATTAGCCCTTGTTTGGTACCAATTAAAATCTAAATTTTAATCTAAGTCAAAGTAAATAATTAATTTTAACCATATATTTTATGGGTTTCACAACTTTTCAGCCACACATTTTATCAGCTTTTATCAAAATCTACTAAAAATCTGATTTTAATCCTTACCAAACAAGGGCTTAGATTTATTACTGAGATTAGAATTATTGCAAGAGACACAATATTATTTTAATTTCTTTCTCCATTATAGTTGAATAAAATCTCAAATTCATCTAACAAATTAAATTCTTGTTCTAGCGTTATTGTTGTTTATGATCAATACTTCATATGTGGCATATACCTCGTCCTATTTTCAAAATTGTCTTAAGAAATTTTCTTATACAGAGTATGCATGTAATAGTTACATTACCTCTAGATAACATATCACATAATATGTTTAGAAGTTCCGTAAAGTTATTATTTGACCAACCTCTAATAGTTTTAAGCTTATATGAGGTCACAATTGAAGAATTTTTTTTGTATTTTTCATTTCTTGGATACAAAGGAGTTTCCATATCCTTCAGCAATCGACTAATGTCATCATCCAAATCCTCTTCAAAAGCATCGTTTTTATGTTCTTCATTTGTGTGTGCAGCTTCTAACAAGTTGAATATTTCAATCTTACTTGTAGAATCAACATTACTTATTAGATTTTCTCGATGGTGAAACCAATTTGTGTAAGTCAGATCCATTCCTCTTATGACCATGAACAATATTTATATATCGATGGCTTAAGTTTCGACAACGTCTACAAGGACATAACATATTATCTGGATTGTCTAAATTATGATGAGCAGTGTTGATAAAATTTTCTGATGCTTTTTTATGTACTCTTGTGAGGCTCTAACAAATTTAAAAGACAATGTTCTGAGATTTAACTATAAAATGTTAAATACATAAATTACACGACAAAATACAAATTACTTATTAGGACGCACCCATTCTTTATCCATAATTTGTGGAACCCAAATATTATCCTAGTAGTATATTGGAGTATGCCTTTATTCGAGACGAAACATTTCCATCTTATTTAGCAATATCTAGCTGTGCATAACAAAGACAAAATTTTGTGTCTAAAAAAGCTATGTCAACAATATTTGTGTCCAATGCCACTTAAAATCGGAAATTACAATGAATCCAAAATCAAACATATGTATATTTGATTGAAGATTATTTCTAAACTGTAATTGGAACAACTGTCTATTTCACTATTTTAAAGTTTTTTATGCATTTGGGAACCTATTGAACATGGGAGAATTTTCCAAGATGAAAAGCAATAGAGAAAACATGACTTACTGGTGTCAAATTCGTCAAAGGTCTCAAAGCCTTTAAATCAAGAAATTGTCAAGAAAACATGACTCGATACTTATTTTGCTAAACTGTCAAGGAAGTAGGATTCAAATTTCCTTTAATAGCCTTTGAATCGTTATTTTATATGAACAAGTCACAAGGCCAATCAGGCTATGAAATTCTTATTTTCCAAATTTGTCGAGAAAGTGAGAAGTTTGCAAATTAACATAGTAAATTTGCAGATAACAAAATCTCAAAAAGCTTTGAAATTTATGGAAATAGGAAATCTGCAAAAAAACATTACAACTTATTTCTATGAAATCCAAACAAAATAAATTAATAGCTTATTCAAAAGCCAGTGAAAGGAATGAAAAATTAATAACAGAATGGTAAAATATTATTATCAGAAGGAGAACACAAGTTACCTTCATCACACCTCTATAAATAGCAAAATATTTTTTCACAAAATGTGATATCTCCTATACACCATAAAAACACTGAATAACATATAACACTTAACAAAGTAAAGAATCATATAAACTCAAACTCAAAAAAAAAAAAAAAAAAATAAATAAAATAAAATATAGGGACCTTGAGAGAAATTTACACACAGATTTGTAGAGGGTTCTTTGTTGTAGTAGATGTAACAACTCAAAAAAGTTTTTTTTTTTTTTTTTTGAAGGAAGCGAAAGAGAAACAATCTCCCCGTTCTCCAGATTCAAAATGTAGATGTTTCAAATTTCCCTTTCACTATTAAACAAAAAATTTCATAACAGAGAGAAGGATAGAATTAGCAGGTAAAAGTTGAAAAATTCAAGATGAATCCGTGGTGATGAAGGGTGATTTGCTGAAAAAAAAATAAAAAAAAATAAAGAATGAATTGGTAGGGAAAAGGAGACACAAGGAACAGGGTAGAGGAAAACAAACGATATTTGGGGGGGCGAGGGACCAAAATAGGGTAGAAATAGTGGAATTCAATATTTGAGTAAATTATGGATGGAAGCATTTTAGGCTTGGCCTTTTAATAAATGCTATTATATAATATTTTAATAAAATTCAATTTTATTTTATAGCATTATCAATAAGAATGTTATATTTAAATGTTATAAAATGTGTAAAATGTTGTACTCTGTTATCCTCCGGTGTCAATATTGTGCACCAAAAGTGCTAAGGTCTAGGCACCAACCACTTAATAATTATTCGAAGCTGACAATGAGAAGATATGTTCATGAGTTTATTAGGCAATAAACAGATTCAAGGAAGTGCCCAGGGGCGAATCCATGTTAGCTCTAGTGCAGGCAGGTGCCTGCATTGAACTTCAGGCCCAAAAATTTTGAGAAAAAGATATATAGAATATAGAAAGAGGTGTAAGGATTTTTAATTAAAGATGGGTTTGTATGTGTGAATAATTGTGTGTTAAATTATAGGCTATCGAATTCGGTTGAGCCCAATTAAAGTGATCTAATAAGGCTTAGGTTTTGGATTTTAATGTATCCAATTAAAGTATGGGTTTACATATGTGTAGAGACCGGACCCAAATCCTAATTCTATGATGGACCGAATTAGGTCAAAGGGCGTCCCTATATAAATAGGTTATGGTCCCCAGATCACACGCACGTATTATTCATTCTCTACTGCATTCCATCACAGAGAAGAAAAAGAGACTGCGTATAGATTTGAAAGATTACACTGCGAAATTCATATTGCATTAACCATGTCCGATTTAGGTATATTTTCGCTTTAATTCTTGCATTTCTTGATGATTTAACATGAAATATTCGATAATTTAAAGCACTAAATTATCCAACAAGAGGAAGATAAGAGGGATTGGCACTTTAAATATTGCAAGAAAAATGATGGGGACTGCCGAGAAATGAGTGGAACTGCTCCACCAAATTAGGAAAATTATTCCACCAGTAAACACATTCGCCCTCTTTTGTTTTTAGAGATTGCTTGTGTCAATTTTCATTTGACAAAATATTTGGTTCAAATGCTGTGGCTTTTGTGAGCAAAAATTGTCTATTAATTCGTGATATAGTTAGATGCTATGTGGTTTTCTGCGACTCACCCTACCTTCTTTAGAGCACATACCTTCTTGCGTAGATGGGTGTACCAGTAGACAGAAGACAGTTGCTTTTCAAATCATTAAAAGAAAAGTCATTAAGAAATTATGATTCTTGATGTTTTGAGGTTGTGAATTCTCAATTTCTCTTTTAAGAACCCAATTCTGAAAAGCCAAAAAGAGTTTAAAATTTAAAAACATCTCAGATGTTCAAGAAATTAAGCAAAAAATGAGAATAATTTTTGTTTGCAAAAACATGGAAACGTACCTGGTATTGCAAGATTGCTGGAGGTTCTTCTTCTAGTCTTGAAGCCATTGAGAGAGAGAGAGTGGTGCGGGTTTTGGGATAAATGAAGGATATTAATGCAAGATTAGAATAAAGTTTGTTTTATGACATCATAGGGATAAAATTATAAACTATATAATTTTTAGGGTAATTGGTACAAAACGCCTATACATTTCAAATTTATTGGGGAAAACATCTCAACCTTTCATTTTTTGACATTTTTGCCCCTACCTTTTACATTTCATGGCACAGAAGGTCCTTTTCATTTGTTTTTGATGATTTTACCCTCCATTCAAATAAAACAAAAAGAAAAGAAAAAAATAAAAATAAAGAACTCCTTGCAATAATAGTCCCAAATTCTCAAAAAATTACAAATCGGTTATAATTTATTGTGAACTGAAAAATTTTAAAATTACCCACACAAAAAAAGGAAACTTGAATGTACAAAGAAATAATCAAGAAATAGAGAAATTTTTGAACCATAGCCAATGAAATTGAAAATTTTCAAAAATGGGTAATCATAAATCTCAATTTTTATTTTGTAAAGAGTAGATGGAAGGCTTGAGGCAAAAATCACGTAATCTTCAAATTTTTTCATTTCCATTGGTTATTATTAAAAAAATTTCTCTATTTCTTGATTATTTCCCTGTACATTCAACTTTCCTCATGACTGATTTATAATTTTTAAAAAAAATTGGAACTATGATTGCAATTAATTCTTTATTTTTTGTTTCATTTCAATGGAGGGTAAAATCCTCAAAAGGACCTCCTGTGCCAAGAAATGTGGAAGGTAGAGGCAAAAATGTCAAAAAATAAAAGGTATGGATGTTTTCGACAATAAACTTGAAAGATAGGGACGTTTTGTGTCAATTACCCTTATTTTTAATATTTTACCATCATTAAATTCATGGTGAACTTCACTTGAGATTAAATATTTCATTTTGTTTATTGTTTTATTGAACTTTGAGTTTATAGATTAGTTAAGAACGAATGCATATTGCATACAATAATTTAAGGTCCAAAAAATTCAATGTTCAATCTTAGTTAAATTGTGCGCACAATGGACAAAATTCCTGTCCCTGCCACTGGTGTAACAACTTCGACGATCACCGTTGGGTTTTTGGAGTAAAGGAATATTTTTTAAATAATTTTAACCTTGTCACACATCACGTGAATGAAAGAATTTTCATTTGAATTTTTAATTTCTATCTCACGTTCGATTACAGTTTCTTATGTACTTTTTCATGCCGTGTAATGATTTGAAGTTAATTTCACTCAGTTATATATCTTCTTTATATCAACATGCTAATAGTGAAATTCAAAGAAATCAGATTCAAAATAAAATTAAAGAATTAACCTAAAATTGATCATAGACACATTGCAAAGGAAGAATGTTTCCATACTCTGTTATCAGCCCAACAAATATAAAATATTGAATATAAAAAATATAATTTTTTATTTTTTATTTTTTGAACTTTATCGAGACAACCTTATTGATAAAAACTTAATTATGTCTGATTATCTCATTATATTACAAAACTCGTAAAACATCCCCAAATTTCATGCATTTTGGTCAAGCAATTTCAGAGCTACCTGATTTCTTCCAGGGAAAAATCCTCCCAATAAATGGGATTAACTGTTTCTTTTTCTTCTTCTTGAGAGAAGGGTGCCTTTCGAGGACAGCAGCATCACCAGGTGGTGGCATCATAACTTGTGCTACAGATGTCATGTATGTATTCTTTTGAAACTCGACTTTTTGGTCAGTCTTTTGGGTTCTGAGTTCAAATCTCGTCGAATCTTCAACAAATTTCAGGTGCTCGATATCCAAATCTATTTCTTGTTTTTGGGATTCGCGTTCTTTAAGTTGATTCAATTCTCTTTTAGTCTGTTCGAGCTCTTGTTGCATTGAAGAGAGACAACTTGCCATTAACATGCCTTCTTCGTGCGCTCTTTTGAGGTTATTCTTCGTCTCCTCTAGCTCAGCTTTCATGGTTCCGACCTTGGAAGGGACATATTCTCTTTTTCTGTCCTGCGTCTATTAGCAAATAACATGATATTTCGAGATAAATCGCTACTTGAATATAGGCCTTCTCTATCAATTATTTTGTCCAATCATATTTAATCTAATGTGCAAAATTGGAGCCGAGAAACTAAAAACACACATTGAAGCCTTCTACCATAAACATAAACGCTAAGCCACATTGGAACATCATAAGCACAAAACAAACTTTATTTATCAAATTTTGTGGATAATGATGTTGTTGTGGGCTAAAGGGTTTATGATCCATTGCCAATAAATATTAAATGATTGTTGAAAAAGGTAAAACTTAAAATTTTGTTTATTCAAATGATTAAGGATATGAGTAATGCTACAGGTACAAGCAGAGGCAGATTTGGGCGGAGGGGGGGAGGGCTGGGCGGTAGCCCCCCGTCTTAGGCCAAATAGTTTTTTTTTAAGGTATTTTTTTATTTTTTGGTAAAAAAACCAGTTTTTTATGTGTAAAAATTTTTTTCGACATAGTAGCCCGATTTGAAATTTTGTAACTCGATTTTAGATCCAATCCTCGATCCGCCCCTGGGTACAAGGAAATTTTCACAAAAAATTTACAAGATTTCATGTGGTATAGATTCATTGGAAGACGACAAAAAGCCAAAAAACTGTCTGCAAATCAGGTGTTGACACAGTAGGAATTCTGTGAAAGAATCTTTGTTCTTAGGATATTTTCCTAAAGATATACTATACACAGAAGGGGCATTTCTTGACAGGAAGCAAAGTGATTGATTCTCCACAAAAGCTTAAGATCTACGTATGATATAGTGTTATACTGTAATTTTTCAGTCCATTTTTATTATATACATACATATACAAGAATATTATTATAATATTTAATAATGCACCGAACATGCGATACACTATTTTTTTTTTTTTTTTTGTCATTGATTCATTACTCTTTTAAATTTAATAATTAGGAACGCAGAATCCATATCTGAAGATCTTACTTTGAAATTATCTACTAAGTGAAATACTTACAGCTTGTTACAAAAAAAAAAATAATTTCATTTCAAAATGTACTTTCAAAAAATGAAAATATAAATAATTATCGAAAAACACATCCAGGTTTAACCTAATCTTTTGCAAATGATGTATATATACCTCTATTGTACGGACACTTCAATTAAAGTAGTTGTGTCGGTATTCGACACGTGCCGAATACAGACACTCCTCAAATGCTCTATCATAATTATTTTTCTTTTTTTATTAGAAATATTATATATTTTTAACACAAAGTTATTAATATTTATTAATAACTACTTATATTTAAAAGATTTCAACAAGAAAAATTAATAATAAATATAAAATTAAATTTATATTATATAAATGAAGAATTTTTAAAAAATTAATCAATATGTAGGCGACATGCTGTGTTAGTAAATTTTTGAAAAATCGAGTGTTAAAGTATCCAACTCATGTTGTGTCGAACACACGTGTCCATGTCGATGCATCATAGATATGTACGTATAGATTGATAGAACAAAAACTAATATGAAACTGCATTTAAAGAGGGGGGAAAAATGTGCATGCATGAGTAGTCACCTCTTGAAGATTATTGACATAGAGTTCTCCAGCAAGAACTCTCTCTCCAAATAAAACCACAGCCTCTTTAACTGAACGAAAGGGTGCAGTTGTATCAATTTCTGCATCCTTTTTCATCATCATCGTCATCCCTTTACCATCCTCCATTTTCTGATCAAATATTACAAGCCAAAATGAGTACAAATACTTTCTTTTGAATCCGCAGTATGTGTGGAGTTTAGTTGTAAAGAGGGAGGTTCTTTTCTTCGCGTCCACTTCACTGGAATTCTGTTGCTGTCTGATTGAAGGAGAAGCTGCTGGTTTGATGGGCTCTTGGTGGATTTGATGGGCCTTTCTTTTTGAATATTGTTGGACGAGAAGATAGACCAACTTATTTATGTATTTATATTGTTATTTAATTTGGATTTTAAAAAAAAATATTTTTTCAATTTGGCTTATATTCAGAATGTAATTGTTAGCAAATTGACAGAATTCGTTACATGGATGATGAAGTTCATGACCTTGACAATGAAAATTGTCATTTGGTAGACAAAATGGTCCGATGTACATGTCATTGCCATAGAAGATTCAACTTTTATTAAAAAAAAATTTTTAAAAAAAATAATAAATAAAAGAAAAGAAAAAGAAAATTGGTTCACGAATTACGAGAGTAGGTTATGAATTTCGTTAATTTTGATAATGATCACGAATGAAATGGATAAATCAAAACCAAATTATAAGTTGAATAATTAAATTAAAACATATTGAAGTTGGGTGAACTCCTGCCGAAGTTCCCCTTCCACTTTAGGCCCTTCAATTTTATATCGAAATTGATACAAATAACACTAATAAAGCCAGCTAACGATTTGCAGTCCTTTTTGGTAGATTGACCTTTCTTTTTCGAATCATGCTATACGTCTAGAATAGTTTCACAGATTTTTTCTACAGAATACACATGGCGTAATGTGAATGGATACTTAGAAAAATAAAAAATAAAAAATTATCTGTACAGGTGCTGCCAAAGTAGCACTTGCAAAGCAGGGAATTGCTCCTTTTTCAAGCTTATCTTTCTTTTCTTTTTCTTTCCCAACTTCTACCAAAGGAAAATATAGAACATAATACTTTTCCTTGTCCCTTGGTCGGACAACCTTAAATCTTTCTTGCCTCTTTGACCAATTTGTACTTACTCGTCCCTAGCTCAATAATTGCATTGAGAGTCAAGAAGGCTTTTACCCCCCTTGCGGCCGAGGCGTACATTTGAAGTCTTGGACCAGTGGGGGTGGTGGTAGAAGGGATAACCTAAAATCATTCTCATCGCTTTAATCAATTTGTACTTACTCATCCCTAACCCAATATTTGTATTGAGAGTCAAGAAGGGCTTTACTCCCTTTCAGTCGAGGCACACCTTCGAAGCCTTCGACCGATGAGATGGCGGTAGAAGGGTTAACCCGTTTGAACAGAAGCTTATCCTTTAACAAGTTGGTCATATCTTATTTTCGAGCAAATTCAACAAACCTCATAATTTATTGATCAACCATTTTCACCCTAAAATGTAATGATACATTATTAAGAATGTCAGCACAATGCAAACTAATGCACCAACAATGTGAGAGATCTAGGTACTATAAAACCTTAAACACTGCTAAGTAATTCAAATTACACTACAAAATTCTAACAATTATCCCTTCTCCAAGATAGACTTATTCATCAATTTAATACAAATGAGATCAATACCTAGTTGTAATTCTAGAAATCGTGTTCATACTTTGAGTTTGTAGCAGCCAACAAAGCGGCTCCAATTCCTGACCCGTCCTTCGAGTGTTCGATTACTATATTTCTTGAGATTTCAGGTCCGAGAAGCTCTGTTACAGCTTCTTGAAGGTATCTTCTATACTGGGGGTAATGCTCATACAAGCCTCCATCCATTGCCACTACAGTCCTCTTTCCAAAGATGAGGCCTTTCGAATCGTATTCCATCTTCTGGAGAATCCCAACTATTCCTGCACCAGCCAAGCGCCCACCACGTTTTGCAATGGTATCACACACGTCTATGACAATCTTCCTCGCGTTTGTACTGGAATTCACCTGAGATCAAGATCGGGAAGCATAAAATTATGACTAAAATTGGCAAATGACTTTTGACCAATTTTTTCTTGCTTAAAAAACAACAAACCGATGTTTATTCCCGATAAATTTGAGGTGAGCTACATAACTCTCCCCGCCATTCATAACCATTGTAACTAGATCTTTAGTAGCCCTTTTGACGAAGCCCTCAAATTTGGGTTTAGACATTATAAAAGAGAGTAATGACACAAGGAAATTTATGTGGTATGGCACTTGGAATACATCCACAGACGGAGACAACAATAACTTCATTAACAGAAACATGATGCTTCAAGAGAAATGGATGATGAAATGTGATGCACTTGGAATCTCGACTTCTTGCATTTTCGCTCTTGTGAATAAGTAGAGAAGGATACGATAACATGAAGGGATGTGTCGAGTAAGAGAGTTACCCCAGCAACATCGTAGAGGATAGATCCAACTTCTTCAAGATCTTTGGACGTATCCTGCTGCATAGCACATATATCGGGGGTCCTACAAAGTACCATTTAAGAGTGAATAAACTTGATAAGTAGAATGTTATTCAAGAATTAGCTATTATGGATTCATAAGATAGCAATTCTATGAGAAAGAAGGAATGTAAATCCTAAGACGGCTTTATACATTGAACATGTGAATCTATGAAAATTATAATCAGAAACAAAAGAAAAAATAAGAAACATTTGTAAATCCTAAGATGGCTGTAATCTTTGTGGTGACTGATGTATTACCGGAAATATTTCTTGTCCTTCTGCCTAACTATATAGTTACAAGACTTGATATCACGTACTTTCCTAAGCAAATTAAATTTCAAAGGAAAAAATATATATAATATAGGTATGTACATGTGAATAGGATGCCAAAAGCTTCTGTCAAGTCAGATCATATCAGCATAAACAAATTAATAAATATTTGAAAGCTTAATACATAATGGCCTTAAAACAGCCATGGTAAGCAGATTTTATCGGAGTTAGCAAACACATCACACATGATGTAGATATGAAAAGATATCATAAGGCGGTGAAAAAGAATTAGATTCAGGATTGGTTCATAAAAGAATTGTCAGTGACTAGCATGCTCATTCGTGGAAGATGGCATTTCAATTCCTCCTGGCAAACAGTAGAGAGAAACAAGGCATAATCCTACTCAATTGTATTCAAAAATGCGTTTTGTAGCAACTTTAGTTAATCTTAAAAATGAGTAAAATTTAGGTTACTTTTTTGTGTCTTACTTCTACGTCAAAAAAGCAATCTACCTTAGAGAAAATGGCATTAGTAATTTTTCGGGAACTGAGTGCCCAAATAAGTGAGCAGCTTCAGCCATTCTGAGCAGCACTCTTCTTACAATCTCACCAAGATACATACCAGAAATTGTCTTCTCAAATATCTGTTCCATTTAATATAGCCATTGAGAAGTTGAGTTACTATATGAGTAGAATACTATGCATGCGTAATAAAAAGGTAACATATAACAAATAATTGATTCGAAGACACCTGTTCACGGGGATTGATACTCTCAGCATCCATTTCTCGGTCGAACTCAGTCAAAGGGAGACCATTAGAGAATGCTCCCCATTCAGTGTTCACAATCTGAAAATCCAATTACAATAACAATTATAAATAAAAATTGATTTACAAAATCTCAAGTAAACCAGTAAGAAGCTCTACTAACCGTTCTTCCAGATGTTGAACTTGGATCCTGAAATTTAGGAATAGCATCTACACGTTCCACGTAGCACGCATTGGTTCCTGTTCCTAATATAACTGCAACCATGACATCATTATCCCAGTATCTGGCTCCGGCTAATGTCCCCACTGTATCATTGACCTAACTTGACAACACACATTATCATCAGAAACCTTTGGGTTGTCCAAACCAAGAAATTGAGATTCTGAAGAGGCCTAATTTCATAATTTGAAAACCAAGGATAAGCAAGAATCTACACTAGAAGATCATGCTTGGCTTAGTTTGAGAAGAAAATGAGAAAATTGCTTTTACAATTTTTTTTGTTTCCGTACGTACTGATATCTTATATTTCTTACTTTTTAATAAAAAAAATTTACTTATTTTTTTCTAAATTTGACTAGTAACAAGATATATTTTGAGACAGACTTATCATAATCCCTGAAGATTGAGATGAGGGTACCAGGGCAGACACTCGCATATCTAGTTTCTGCCTTTTCATAGCTCCGTTCAAGCAAGCAACTACATCTTTCCCTGCCTGTAAAGAGAAATATATTTCTTATGGTGTTAAAATCAAAAGAAAATTGTAATAAACAAAATGCAATGCAAAAGAAATAATTATATAAAATGAAAAACATTCTCAAATTCTTGAATCTTCTTTAGATGATGATTTTTGCATTTTATACATTGACCTGATGCCTTCTCCCAAGAGAGAGGAATTTTGAACTTCTCCTCTCAAACAATATTAACAAGTTCAGAAAATACAATAATTACTGATTTTGTGTAATGAAATGCAGGCAAATTATAAAATGTTTTATTAGTCATGGACTTGTGGCAGCCGAAGTACAAACCATTAAACTATAAAAAGGGAAGTTTTGATATGCCTAGCAGAAGTGATATGAATTAGAAGCTTTAAATTTTAATAACATGAAGAAATACTAACAGTTCCAGATACTGCAAAACCCTTTGTCCATTTGATTAGAATGCCTGAATCAATTGAGGTCTGCTTCACCGGGAAAGAAAATGTGAATCCGATTTCCCTTGTCCTTCCCTGCTGCAGATGAAACTTTCCACCTTCTTTTAGTGCGAATTTTGCAAGTACAGAAGCAATGAAATCAAAAAGCTCCTAAAAGTTGCAAAAATATGTATATCAGCAGACAAATACATTAGAGATAAACTAGAATTGGCCAAGACTGATGTTACTAAATTTACCTCGGAGGTGCCAAACATTAACTCAGGCGGGATAGAAACTTGCTCGAATTCTGTGGAAATTACACGTTCTTCCTTTCCTCCTAATTGCACTCTTAGCACTCGGAAATTCGTACCACCAAGATCAAGTGCATAAAACAATCCCTTCTCGTTTCTTAAAGGACATAACAATCAAGCTTCATCAATTTCACAGCATTATGTCATTTAATCATTATCCATAAATTAGAAAAATACAATTCTCGCACACATCTACTTTTATTTGTGCTCAGTATACCATCCATATTTTAAAAGAAAAACATTAATAGCCTGTTCAGTTTGGATTAAAATCTGATTTTAATCTAAGTTAAAGTCAAACAACCAATATAAACCATATCTTTCATGGATCCACAACTTTTGGACGAGGTGATTTCATATAATTTGTTTCATATCAATCCATATGCAGCTACTTGATCGGTCCACTTAATTCTACGATGTCAATGTTAAGCACTCTAGCATTGTGATTTAAAGCTTCTTTCTTTTTTCAATTTTCTTCCAATCAAGTATATAAGTAGCCAAGTAACACTTTTAAATTTTAAGCATGGCCAAAAAAAAATAAGTTCACCAATAAATTTAGACTAAAATAAGAGGAAGAAAAACATAAATCAATGCAAACTGGTAAATACAACATTACACAAATTTAATCGAAAACGAAAACAACTTAAAATTAAATTAAAAATATGAAATCTTAATGCACAAACCATACCCCGTGGGTAATGCGTCAACATAGCTAAGAATCATCTGCAGCTCACTACCACCCTCGACGGCAAGCCCGGCCCGCATATCATCAGCCATGGCATCTGCCACGTGGCGCAAAACTGGCAAAGGAGTAGCACAGTCTTTCTGTAACTTTGTTAAAATTGACGCTCCAGAAATGGTGTTAGATCCCACGGCCATTACAACTCTTGGCCGTGAAACCATTTTAGCTGATCGTGTGATGCAGAATGTTCGGACGGCCGGTGTACTGGCGGTGACTGACATAGTTGCAGTCGGTAAGGTCAAGAAATAATCTAAAAGAAGACAAAAATTAAGTAGGAAAAAAGATGTTGATCAAATGTGAAGCTTTATGCGTTTAGGCCCACAATCTTTATTTTATTGATGGGCAGTTTGAACAGTCGGATTGTAGAAAAACAAACATAAAAAATAGAAATTAAATAGTTGTTGGAGATGAAGAAAAGAGAGTGCCCTTAGTTAACAACCTAAGTCGTCGTTACTTCCTACATTGTTGCCTTTTTGACGTTTTATTGAATATTTTTCTATGAAAGAAAATGTAGATCAGACAAGTTGGGCGGAGTATACGACGTTGACGCAGCATATTTAGTTTGAGATTCTCTTGTTACATTTTAAATATTAAAGTAGAAATTAAATTTGAAATTTTAATTTAAATCAAAGTTAACAACTAATTTTAATCATATATTTAATGAGACGTATAATTTTTTAATTGCACATTTTATCAATTTTTATAAAAAATTTAATTTTTTTTATTTTAATCCCCATTAAACAAGGGCTATATTTTCATATATTTCTATTTTCTAATAATATGTTTAGTTATAAAGAACGTGTTTTTTGACATCTTTTTATTGAGATGATGTATCAAAAATATATTGGGATCAGGAATGGACTTATTAAGGTGGGTGCAATTGCCTCCACTGGATCCTTAATTTTTAAAATTAAAAAAAAATCCACATAATTTTAGTCCATAATTTTTAATCCAAATTCAATTATTTTTTACGTAATTCTATGTGTTCACCCCTGGTTGGGACAATTAGGAGTGGACGCGGTCCAATTACGTCCATTTCCAAAAGGATTCGAATACCAATGAAAATATTAGAAATGGAACCATTGATTCCGTATCCAATTATAGAACCGAACCGGAGCCGAACCAATTTGTTTCGATTCGAACCGATCTAGTTCTTTATATAAAAAATTATAAAAATAAAATATAAAATTACTTGTCAATTGAAAAAAAAAAGACAAAAATAGAGTATGAAATCATTTCTTATTCTTTTAATCTAACAACACACACAAAAAGAAGAATTAATTGAACAAGAGAACAAACAAAAATTCAATCCAAAATTCAAGGTCAACTCATAAAGGTGGGAAAAAAAAAGATATATTATGAAACGCAGCATAAACGGTAAAATCTCGATTGAAAAATTCTTTTCAAGAAAATTCGTATAACAATAATCTAATTATCTTTAGTAATCATCGAGGATCTTGATTTTTGATGGTAGATCACTTTGGAAACAATGAAAATTTTGAATTCTTATGAAATATTGAACTAAAAGTATATTTTTCCTATTGGTTTGTATTAATACTATGAATTTGTAAAGTATTTATAAAATTATTTAGACTTCATTTTTGATTACCCATTATAAGAAAGAAGAAAAAGCATATGGAAAATGAAATTTTAAGTTGAGATAATTTTGGGATCTAGTACACCTTGGTGCAAGTAAAAAAAGAAATTCGAAATAACTGAATTCACTGCTATTTCTTACGACAGTACCAAGAACAGGACAATAACCAATTGGTTCTCAATGCATTGTCCTAAAATTGACCCATTTAGGAGAGAAATCAAAACTTATCGATCAATTCTAATGGGTTTGGACCAGTTCCAAGAAAAAATGCCCACCTCTAGGGACAATAGTCAACGAGACAACAAATTTGAGAGAGCATATCCGGGTTCACTACAAAGAATGTCCAGATAAGTAGAAAAATATATAAAAAGTTATTAAGAAATAACTCTTATTGAGCAGGTTTGTGTACTACAAAGAAAAAGGTATCCCCTTGCATGCTTATAACCAACTCAAAGTAATTATTATTATTATTATTATTATTATTATTATTATTATTATTATTATTTTTTTTTTTTTTTTTTTTTTTTTTTTTTTTTTTTTTTTTTTTTTTTTTATAAAGTTTGATCGATTAGAACACTATCTATTTTAAAATCTATTTATTTATATATAGATTATAGATAAACTTTAAGCTTAGCCAAACCTGCTAAACGAATAAAATTTCTTTTTTTTTTTTTTTAATATTAAATCTTCTATGCTGTGTTGGGAAATTATCATCACCCGGATAAAATGGAGAAGAAACAAACAACTAAAATATCAAGAAGATGAGAAAAGAGAAGATGAACAAAACAAATATGAAGGCTCAAACGTGGTATCACTGTCCCCTCTTGGGATTGAATGAGATATTTAAGGATTTTAGCAAACAGTTAGTATGATTATATCAAGCTTTGTAAATAATTTAACATTAAAGTACGAGTGCAATACTCCAAAACTTTATGAACACAAAGGAAGATATCGAATATGAATGTCAATCAATAGTTGGATCCAGTGTGGAATGATATGTGGATCTCAAAATGTTTTTCAATGTTTCTATATGTTTGTATTGATCATTCATCACATATTTATAAACTTCAATCAATACACTACAAAATGGTGCCAAAACGTGATAAAAAGTGGCAATTTTTAATCCAAAGCGGTCCCCAAGTTTCAAATTGAAGAACTAGCGAATGGTAATTTTTTAACACTATGCGTACGCATAGTATAAATCTTGCGTACGCATACTAGAAGCAAATTTGATTCTATTTTAACCAAAACACATCTCCAGTACGTACAAAATTAAGCTCAAAATTTCCCTTTTTTCAATTTCTTTTGATACCATTGATTCCACAATTGAGTCCAACAATTAACTCATTATCATTCCATTGATTTTGAACAAATATTCAACAATCCTCAACTTGTTCAAAATCAATATGATCACATATTCAAAATGACGACACTTATGTATAAAGATTAGATATCTTTCGATTTGAATCTAACCAGAGTGTAATCAAACAAAGTAAAATCGAAATTAGAGGTAGCATAGAAGTTTTGAACCAATTATTCCTTGTGACAATACCGGTAAGAACACACACATAAGTATCACGTGTTCTCAAGTTCCTCAACTCGCTTAACGCTAATATGACCTTGCATTCATCCTATTCAACGAACTTTGAAGAGAGAAATTTCAACTCTCTATTAAGGCGGTACCACCTCGAAGTTCATTTAGGTGAAATTCTTCCGGTATCTTTATTACTTTTAGAGATACTTGTATTTTAGCACTGAACTTCAGTAAGAGATTTAAGCTCAACCCTCATTTTACTAACAACTAGCATTACTTAATTAGGATAGGGTTATCGCGGATTTAAATAATACTGCAACTATTCACATATCGAATGAATTGTTGCTACCTTTTGAACTCATGGATTACCTTTTGAGTAATGACGGGTAGGGTTGTCGTCATTGACGGACCTTTGAAGTTTAGGAGTTTCAACCCCATCATACTTGAACTAGACGCCACTAAATCTACATTTAGAGGCTTAATTAAATGATCCGCTAAGTCTTTTCAGAAATTATTCCATCCTTGTGATATTACGTCTAAGACTCATATGTCTTGAATTTCCATTATAGTGATTTAGTATCTTATCAAATGTAGCAAGCTCACGATCGATTCATTTGATAGATATAACTTATCAAACACAATTGAAAGATTTTTATCAAGTTATTACGCTAGTCAATCACTTTTACTAGTAGATTTCACACATGGGTATTCTCTTCTCATCATTGAAGCATTACAATAATCTTCAATAGCATGAATATTCTTTAAATATTCCAATTGAACTTGCAAATGCCGTAATCAATTTTAACCCATTTCATCCACTTTAGTGTATATCATCCTTATAATTATATAACGACTTTTTACCTTTTCTCCTTCACAGATTTCTTTCTATGATTGAAAGGTTTAGGGAATCATAATTTTTTAAATTAACTTATCCCCACAATTCGTTATTTAAGAATACATATGCAATCTAAGTACTTTTAGATAATGGTTGCTAAGTCGCAATTTGCTTTAATCCAACTATCTTTAATTTTGATCCCATAATTTGATCTAGGTCATCTCATAGACCAACAATACTTTTCCAAGCATAGACTAACTCAATTTGTTCCACGATTGAGTCATATTCAATCAGTAAAGAAGACTAGTTTTTTTAATTCACAAGAATTGCAATTTCTCCAATCATTTACAACTTATGACTTTCACAAGATAGCATTATATCATATTGAATAATAGGGTACACGTTTCACCTTATTCACATTTGGACAAAATCACATTTGTCATATTCTTATGCAAATATAATCTTACATAAGATCATCTTACTTAATTGCCCAGAATTAATTGAGGATATCAACATTACTCATATGCAAACACAAATTAATTGAGGCTATCGTTATCAACCAAAGTTAATATAATTTTCAACTAGACATGAATTCAACCAACTAGTTTATCATGCCATTTTCATATTCCAATAAAAGAAATGGCTATTGAAATTCATACACTTTCAACGAGTAGTTGGCATTCTTCCAATATTATCATCCCAAACATATGAACCATTTCCAACTTCAAGTCATTAAGCGAGTTAATTCTCGTCACCAAATGATGATTTTCATTTAGACAAACTCAACTTACAAGTACATATGACTCATATAGTTAAACTCGACTAATGTTAATAATAATTGCCACAGATCACTTTGTCATTCTCATTGTAAACATAATCATATTTTAAATATAGGATTATGCAAGCCATTTAGAGTAGATTATAAATTTTGCAAATTAATACAATTAAAGGTCCTTTTAGACCTCATTTAATATAATAATGATTATGTAAAGATAGATGGTCACACCATAATAATATAAACATCATTGAGACATCAAGTCCAATATGGATTAACAATTTTAAGGAACATCAATTATTCCTTTCAAAACCACATTTTTCACGTTAGTACATCCATGTAAATCATATGGATTAACAAAGAAAGACATTCATTTTCCATCATCAAAATTGATCCTAGAATATTTCATAATATTCTACATTATTTTCTACCAATAAAATGCTTAATTCTCATTAATAAACAATCGCGCTATTCTTTTAAGTTTTGCAATTTGACACCAAGGCAATTACACCATAGTCTTTCATAAGCCTCTACCATTTCCATATATTGCATATAAATCAAATTCCATAATAAAGCATATTCTAATTAAAAGATCACACACATGCTTTATTGCAGCCAAATATATCATACAAGGAATTTATACAATTACGCAATTTGTAATTATGGACATAATATTTAGATTCCTTCCACTAGTAGGAAATGTCTATGAATTCTCATGAAGTCCATATTTGATGCCATCAAATATTTTTCATATATACTTTATAGAAGATGACCATAAAAACAACATGCATATTTAATTTTCATACAACGTCATGATTTCCATATTTCCACTTTCACAATAACATAGATAATGTGTATATTATATTTACAAAGCATACCTTATACATGCGAGAAATTAAAACGCAATTTCGATTTACCAAATTTGGAGAAGGTGAAATGATAATTTACCAAATCCAAATGCAAAAATCTGGATTCATGTCTTTCTACAAATCGAACCATCTCGTGAAGTTAGTGCCATCAAATGATCCACACGAACAAAATCTCGATCCACCAACTTGATTTATGCTATATTGGTTCCATTCTCCATCACCAAATATCGTTTGAGATTCTTGGAAAATTATCATCACCGGAGTAAAATGGAGAAGAAACAAACAACCAAAATATCAAGAAGATGAAAAAAGAGAAGATGAAGAACCAAACAAATATGAAGGCTTAAACGTGGGATCACTGTCCTCAAACGATATTTGCCCCCCAGGGATTGAATGAGATGCTTAAGAGTTTTGGCAAACGGTTTGTAGGATTATATCAAATCTTGTAAAGGATTTAACACTAAAGTACAAGTGCAATCCTCTAAAACTTTATGAACTCAAAGGAAGATATTGAATATGAATGTAAACCAATAGTTTGATTCAATGTGGAATGATATGTGGATCTCAAGATGTTTTTTCAATGTTTCTATATATTTGTATTGATCATCCGTCACTTATTTATAGGCCTCAATCAATACACCACGAAATGGTGCCAAAACATAATGATAAAAAGTGGCAACTTTTAATCCAAAACGGTCCCCAAATTTCAAATTGGAAAACCAACCAACGACAATTTTTTAACACTACGCGTACACATAGTATAAATCTTGCGTACGCATAGTAAAAGCAAATTTGACTTTGTTTTAGCCAAAACACATCTTGTTTATGTACAAAATTAAGCCTATGCGTCAAATTCTCTGTTGTTTCAATTTCGTTTGATTCCATCGTTTCCATAATTGAGGCCAACAATTAGCCCATTTTCATTTCATTGATTTTGAACAAATATTCAACATGCTAAATAACAATTATAATGTAAATTATAGGGACTAGTTTTCAGTTATTTCTAATTTTTTTCTACGTGAATAACAAAAGTTTAATTTATAGATTTTACATTTCTTTTAAGCACTAACAATTAAGATACGAGATTAATTTTATCACGCATTAGTTCCATAATAATGTCGCGTAATCCAATTATATGCCTCAACTGGTGTTTTATTCTCTTGGTCTCGATTACTTAGGACTTGTTATATTCACAATATGATTAAAGAGTCCAAAAATTGTATCTCCCTTTCCCTCATTGTCACTCCGGGGAAAAACATAAAAAATAAAATTGTAGCACACAGACCAAGTGGGACATGTTAGATTTGTCTAAATTGTGCCCACTAAAACATTTTATTAAGGTGATAATTATATTTCTAGTTGATTATCTTCTTTATCGGATTTTAGTCGTTTTGTTAAGGAGATAAATATAAGCAATCTTCCTTGAAAGGAGTAAGGATGACAACAAAAGGAATATGACGGGCTTGGAGGCTGTTCAATTTCGCTGTTTGTATAATCCAAGCTTGACAGTCCCTTGCGAGAGGGAGGGCTGCGATTTTTTATTTGATGCGAGCTCCCCGTCTTATGATTGGACTGACAGCTCAGTGTACATATAGCAAAACTCAGAGGCCATTACCATTCTCACCTCGTTTGATGGGAATGCGGATGAGGTAGGGTAGAGAATAAAAATCACCCCTTTACCACACATTTACTTAAATTAATAATTTTTTATTTTTTTTAAATTGAAAACATGTGAAATAAAACAAACATACAATAACATAAAAAGATCATCGAGAAATTTAGCAAGGCAATGTTAGACAATGCTATTTGTACATAATGATGTACATAATAGTCTATATGTCTCTTCCATGTTATTATTATGTATACTATTATATGCAAATAACATTACTCATGCGCATGTTTGATCTTGAACATTTTGAGACCCTAGACGACTATTTTTTATGAGGTCCTTATATATAATTTTTTTACAAACATAGCAACATTAAATATTTAAATAAATATCATACGTATGTTTAAATGAAGAGTGTGTATAAGATGAATTATGGAAATATTTTAAATATAAAATAATTAGACTAAAGAGGTAAAAAAGTGTTTAGGCTCCCAACTTTGGAGGCCAATTAGAAGCCCTAAGCCATTGTCTTAGTGGCTTTGGCTCAGGCTCAACTCTACTCATGTGAGATTGGGGTTGAGAACTTGGCCATTCCTACATGGGAGGAAATAGTTGCATAAACTAATTACTTTCATTAATATTAAATTCTTTTCAACTTGTTATTTAAAAATAAGGGCAAATTTGTCCAATAGAGGCCTAAGCAATGTTATTAAACTCGGATCGAACTGAATCGACGTGTTTTGTACGAAAAGCAACTAATTGTTCATTGATTCGGTCTAGGTGACTCAGGTAATAAGATGTGCAATTAACCCATTAACAACCATCACGAATTTGGTAGATGATGAGTTGAAGACATTTCGTCATAATTTAGGTGCATGTACTATGAAAAACGATCAAAATGATGGTAATTATTTGATTGATACTATCTTTTCTTTTCTTTTTTCTTTTTTTAAATATATATGATGTAATGTTGAATTTTAAACTTTTTTTAAGATGAATTGCATTTTAATGATCTTGATGGTGATGAAGATGAAGATGATGGCAATGATAATGAAAATAAAATTCACATGAATAATGGAAACGAGGATTTTGGTATGATCGAGACTCCATAATGGGTACAGGGCTAACGAATTGAATAATTTATGTCTGAAACCCCAATAGGGATGCACTCTAACTCTTTTGATTAAGAAAGTACTGACTTAATATAAACAATTTACTTTGTAAAATGTGCTTTATGCATGAATAAATTTTAAATGTCGATTTTATATTTGCAAGCATATCTTATAGTATATAAAACTATCTTGCTGAACTTTTCTAGATAAAGTAGTTTTTGATCAGTGGATATTATACTATTTCAAATGCATACTTAACTATATATATATATATATATATATAGAGAGAGAGAGAGAGAGAGAGAGAAACTGATGAATTTTTGCTCACAGATTGATCTTTAGTCACCTAAATAATATAAAGTTATAATTGATAATATATTTGACAAAGAATTGACCCGTAGTTGAACCACTGACCTGTTGCATTTTTCAGGTTAGTGTCCGGGTTGGGTCGAACAACTGTTGACAATACATAAGTACTACTAAAAGGAAAACTTGAGGATGTAAAGAGTAATTTTTATAGTTTGAGGACCAAAGTACAATGCACATCAAAGGTTAACACTTTCGCTGCTATATTCTCACTTTTAAGAGCATAGAAAGTGTTTCTTATACAAGTTAAATTATAAATAGATAAAAATAAATGGTGGATAAATGAGTATTACTTGTGAATCCCTCAAAATCCATGAACAAAAAGTAAACAGATTATAAATGTTAGCCAAACATACCGCATTTAATTAAAATCTTAAATATTCTATCAAAAGTGTTTCATATAACTTGACTTAGTCCTTGTTTCATGGCCATTATTGAAAAAAAAAAAAAACCGAATATTGATTTCATGTTATTTATTGATCACAAAATATCCAACTTACTGATCACAATACCAAATAATTGGTTACAAACTCTCTTAATCCCACCACCCACTCCAACCACTTAGCAAAATAGTATGAACTGTACTGCTTGAAAATAAAAATTGTGAACGGCTAGCCGGCCCAGGGGCGGATCCAGGGGTTGGCGAGTTAGGGAAGCCGCCATAACTAGATCTATCGGCAGCCATTTTTGTTGTCGACAATAAATAAACTTTTTAACTTATATAACTAATAATTCACTTCATTTCCATCCATCTCTTATTGCTCAATTGGTTGGAGGTTGCCAATTTACATTGAAAGTCCGGAGTTTGAATCTCCTCCCAACCAATTTTTAGTGCAATATTTTTATGTCTACCCTTTTTACAAAAATTAATGAAATATGGAGAGGATTCAAACTTGCCATCTCTTTTTAGTATTATGGAGAGTTAAACCATTGTGGCACTTGCTGAACTTCAAAATTTAATTGAATAGAATAATATATGTTAAGTTTTAGCTAAATGAATATTACCTCATTTGTTATAGTGATTTTTTGGGTATGTAGACATGAATGAAATTGCAAATAGGGGTATCTAAAAATATGATTTGAATTACTATGAATTATTTTTCAAATGATGTAAAGATTGCACTTCTTTTGAATTATGCAAAACTCGGCCACAATATCAGTTGGTAAATACTGTTAATATGTAGAACAAAATTATATATGTTCATTTTGAACAAAATAATTGTTATATTTAAATTTTAGGCCATGTTTCTTTTTTTTTTTTCCAAAACACATTTTTCCTTTCTTTTTTAACTACACATTTTTTAATAAAATAATATTACATACAAATTCAAATTTATTCTTTATTTTTAATAACATTTTCTCCTTCAAATCACTATTCCAAAAATGCATTTTTTGCAGCAAAAAAAAAAAAAAGAAAAAAAAAAGGAGCATCAAACTAGCTCCTAATGTTTTATTGTGGCGACGATTGATGGCCGTCCGTGCTGACTTAAAATTCTAGATTTGTCACTGGCTAACCCTTATAAGGCATGTTGATTATCGCTTCTTCAGCCGCTATCTTCTGCCCTCCTTTCGACAGGTAAGGTCAAGGTCGGGTTTTGATTATTTTTTCATGGGTTTAGTTTATGTATTATTTTTGGAATAAAGTGCGGGTCTATGTGCTTCGATTATTTGATCTTTGAATTAAGTTTAGTTTGGCCAGGGGCCTAATTTATGTTGTGTACTTTTAAGGGAATGAAAAGTTAGAGATTTAAATGGGGTTTGTTACTCAGGTGGTTTTCTTGCTATTATTTTTATGCTAAAGTTCGATTCGTCCTTTATTGTGGGAAGAATGTCTGTTGCAGTTCTGACCAAAATCGGAATGTGGCAAGAGTGAGATTTAGACTGAAGTTAGATAATGTTCAACCAAGTTATATAGGCACTGATAAGATAATAAATTTTACAGGAAGTGATCCTCGGGCAACAACATATAGGTCTAGAGGTATTTGGGTAGTGGATGGAGTAAAATTGGAATATAATGTGTTTTCGCTGGAATTGTGGTGTGTGAATTGTGAAGCATTGATGGAAAAAGTAGGAACGTGCATTTATTTCTTTTGGCACTGTGAACTGGCAAGTTTAGTTTATAGTTTGGATTTTCGGTAATTACATCCTATCGTTGTGTTGTTTTGACCTAATTTAGATTTTTTTCCTTATCATTGGTGAATTTGTGAGCTAAATAGGAAAAGTTATTGTCTTGATGTTGTATCACAGAATATGCCATGCAAGTATTATTGTCTGCTTTACATTTATCAAAAAATATGATTTTACAAGAACGCTATAGAATGGAATTGTGGTTATTAAAGGAACCACTGCTCATTACTGGAAACCAAATGGTAGTAAACTTCATATATACTATTTTATATAATGAGTTTGGTCTCTTTTTTCCCTATAGATTTTTTATTGGCATAATGGTATATTGGCTGCTATCTTTGCAAGAGAGAATTTATTGAACAACTTTTTGAGTGCAATTCTTCAACGGCTTGTTAGGAAAGCATGACTTCAATCCCTAGCTCAAGCACTAATTGCTGTATTTGTGAAAATTGATATAGAGTTTAAGAAAAGAGGTAATTATAAAATTTTCTTCTTATAAGCTTCTTTCTTTTCTTTTCCATTTTTATGTGCGCTTTGGTGACCATTTGACATATCTTATGTTTTCTTATATTTCTTTCTGCTATAAATGACAGGTGAGACTTATGGAACAACGGTTACATTTGTCATAATTGATGACTAGACTGTGACTGTTGCATTCATTGCAGATTCTTGGAGCATATTGGACTTGCAGGGGGTATTTTTCACTCTTGATGGTTGACCATCGTCTGGAAGGGAACATAGAAGAATGGGAGCGTGTAACTACATGTGGTGGTGAAGTAGGGAGGCTCAATGTTTATGGGGACAATGGGCGTAAGATTAGTATATTTTTCCTTTTCTCGTTTAACTTGTTGTGGATACTCGTCACATTGAGACATTTAATTCATTTAATTCTTGCTTATATAAATTTGAATTATTTGCTGATAATTACTTGTTGCTTTGATTTGAGTATACTCTATATTGTTGAATAAAAAAATGACAAATTGATGTGAGAAATAGCTCCAAGATTGTTAATCGAAGAGCTGCTACTTGTATGAATTTCGTTCTAATGGTCCGAATATTTTGAGAGGTTGAAAATTCATAAAATTTTTCAAATGAAAGTAATTAATAGCATTGCAAATGTAAGAATTATGTGCAAGTAGTTTTGATTGATTTAGATTTCCACCGGTAGCAAGTAAATGTCTTGATTAAATATGCACTGAATTTGTTTGCTATCATGCGTAATGTTGGTGTTAATTGAATATTGAGCAGTATTTTTCAAGACGTACCAGTTTCTTGAGAATTTGTGTTTATATATTGATCATATGTAAAATTGATGGGGATATCCGATATTTGTTTCATTATTTTCTTTGAAGTGGAAGAATGTTTCTGATTAAATTCTGGAACCATGATTTTATTCTCGTTTTTTTCTCTATTATGACAAGTTGCTAAAAGAGTATGGCTTGCTACCTGGTTTATGCATGCACAATTGCGTATGAGTGATGTATTATTTTCATGAACATGAGCTTGCTATCTACTTGCTTTGGGAACACATGCAATTTGGTACTGGTTAGTAAAGTTAAAGGATATAATCTCATACTGGTTAGTAAAGTTAAAGGATATAATCTCACATCGAATAAAGATGAAAATATTAAGTAACTTATAAAAGTTGGGTTACTCCTCTTAATAAGGTTGGTCTTTCAAGATAGAATCCAAGTTTTTAACATGATATCAGAACCCACTAAACTCTAACGGGAGATTCGATCTGATTAAGATTCAAAAAATGAACACACGAATTTTAAAATTGGTCTATTCAAAAGAGTCATCATTTTGCAGTGGCATGTTAAGGGATATAATTTCACATTGAATAAAGATGAAAATATTAACTAACTTATAAAGGCTGGAATGCTCCTCTTAATAAATTTAAGATAGAACTCATGTCTTTAACAAATAGCTAGTTTTATGTACCTCATCAATGGAAGTCCATATACGATATAGGTCACGGTCAAGCGTTGCCATGTTAATCAAGATCAACATAATTACACCAGCAATTCCTCAAAATCTTGAGATGGAATTGATGCTCATCATACCTGCATAATATTTGGTCTAGGAGAATATTGAATAATGACTAGCGAAGGAAAGTCCACCAAATTTTTATAGCTAGATAGTTCATTTCCCTGTTTGGGCTATGTGGGAGGTTAAAAGTTAAATTAATTTTTATCTTTTTTTAATTTACAATATTATTTTTGCTGTTGAGAATTATCACAGTTGTCAAGCATTCTTTATGCATATGGGTATAGGAGTTTCAAGTTTTCAATTATGACTGTCGCTCGAAACAAGTTTAGATTCTTGAATATTTGCTACAAGCTTAGAAAGCATGAAGTTATTAAACTATGCTTGTGACTGATTCTTCAAGACTTTGAGTATTATGAAACTGTTGATAATAATGTAGGGAAATCTGAATACGTTAATGAACTCCAAGGCACGAAATGAAACGTTATCTTTTAAGAGATGTTTCTCCCCTATTCAACAAAGTCACAACGGGGTATAATAGAAAATCTCTCTCAGGATACAATGGAGGTGTTTGATTCAAATTGTGACTATTTGATCAAACCAATAAAACACTCGAATATAACTGATTGATGCCAAGAGAAAGAAGAAAAAATAAATTGTTTAATGTATTTGCAAATGAGAATTCGTCCAGAATTTATAGACACTGAGGCAACTGTTTAAATAGGTGTATCCCTTGAAAGTGACTGTTAAAAATGAACAGATGCACCTATTCAAAAACTTTTGAAAATAAAATTCTCTTTCGGGGGCGTTGCCCTCTTGACCCCCGCGACCTGACCGGGCAGGACGAATCCCGTTGCGCAGCGGCAAACACTAATCCAGGCGACAAATCATTCGCAAAACAAAAAATTAAACACATGCAAAATGATGAAAAATATCTAACAGAAACTATATATGCAATTTCTTTACTTCAATAGGAGAACACAAATTGACATTTACAAATTATTGGCAGAGTGAGGTAGATAATTCTCAAAATACTAGCAATCATGCTATTGTGAAGGGCCTCGTTAGGGAAACGAGTCAAATTCCTTTATCATGAAAGCTAAGAGCTTTAAGCAATCAACAACCAGAAACATTTCTTAATAAAAAAAAATCAGTCGCTGTTACACAGTGGCTACTCGGTAAGACTATCCATCCTTAATGCGGTGGCCTTTTGGCTTCTTTCTTTGCATATATGCTCATATTGGTAACATTTACCTAAGATACGCTTGGATATAACATTTGCCATAAATAGAGTTTCGATGTAATTCTTTCTTGAATGGAACTGAAGTGTAATATTTATCTATTGACTTCACAGAGCCACTCCTGTGTCCTAACTGACGATGAATCAAAGATTGTGCGTATTTGTAGAAATCAATTTGAGAAGACAGCCCAGAAAGTTTATGTAGAGAAGAAGGTTGATTCTTTTGGACTTTTATTTATTAAGAAGGTTGTACGTGAAAATTTGGCTCTATTTTAATTTCCTTCTCTTTCTATATTTATTTTTTGTCCCTGAGGCCGAGCTCCATGCAGAGGATACTTTGAATGGTGGATTATATGAAGCAATACGAAAAGAACTTAGATACGTTGTTGAAGAAATTTGAACTGAACTGAACTGAATCAAGTATGTTCAAAAGCTCTCTTTGTTCATACAAATCTTGCTTATTTAAAATGTCGGTAAATCTCTATTTGTTAAAATTTCTTGGTATTTTATGCATAGGCCATGGGAAGAAATCAAGCAGCATTATCACTTGAAGGCAAAAATTCAAATTGTTTATAGGGTCAAGATTCAAAGATGCATTTCAAGATTCTAAATCTTATTTGGTCGTCAAACCTATATCAGGTATAGTTCCTTAGCAAAAGGAAAACCACTATCAGGATATATAGTTTTCACTTTCATATATAATTGTTTTTTGGATTTGTTGCATGTGCTTATGTGCTTATACATTTACTGTCGTAATATGATTTGATGCTCCACTCAAATATCCTACACCTAGAATTTATATTACTTTCAATCCTTTTTGCTAGTATTCTCCAACATATATTGCCCATACATAAACTACAATCAAGCAAGTGAATCCAATATTCACTGTCAAATCATAAATTTTTATTTCTTTTTTGATAATCAGGTTTTATCGTATGTCATATACTATTGTTATGAGCATGAAAATGAAATGTGTGTATGAGTATATTAAGTATCAGTCACAATAAATCAAATTTCCAATACACTTTACTACACGATTAGTGTGTATATTTGTTATCAACCCACAAGTAAAATGTGCTCGTACGTAAATCTTCAAATGAATAGTCAATTTGACTAAAGGTGTTGATGTAGATATTTTTTTTTTAAAATGATGTTCTACCTTTTGGTTGGAAAACCAATATGCCATTGATGATGCAATCATGTGGATATTGGCTGATCGTAAGAAGGTATACATATATTAATTATCAGCATTGTTGGTGACATGTGCACCTCAAGGTAAAAGCTTTAGGCAGCTTTTAAAACAACGATTGATGTTGAATATTGTATTCTCAATTATTGAGCAAATTTTCTAAACAGGTGGTAGGAGAGACACTGAATCCAGAACTCAATTCAGGCATTCTAGCTAGGGAAGTCTTTCAGAAAATTGCTTTATTTCATATTACAAAAGATAGAATCCTACTATAGTAATTAAGCATGGATACTTCATGTTGTTCTATATTTACATGCCTTCAACTGATTTTCTTTTCAAATCATGGTTTGATGCTGTATGGCTTTATGCAGTAAGCTAATTAATCTTATTGTACATGGGACTCGAAATGGCATACCTTAATCAGGTAAGATATCATAAACCCAAGCACTTCAATTTTTTGTTTTTTGAAGATGGAATCAATCACATACTTACTAAATTCAACTCTCAATACCTTGCTTTTACAAATCGAATGTCTCTCGTCAAAATAGTCAAAGTTAGGCAGTAAAATGGTATATAAAATTTGTAAAAGAGGTCACAGTGGGCTAGCTTTACAAGATTTCATCAATGCTTGTCCAGGTAAAAAAATTTAGATGAGACATCACAAAACATTTTTCTTTTGCTCTACTTAGTAATATTTTTTAAAATTATTTTCATTCGCAAAAGTTAATGAGTTCATTTGCAGTTGGGTAAAAACTAGCTCAGTAAATAGCTTTAACTGGGAACTCATTCACTTCTTACATTGAAACTCATTTTCCAAAGCTATTACTTCAATAAAGTAGTAGCACAATAGTTTGTGTTCTCTGGCCCAAGTTATAGTTGTAACGGATGGCGAGCACATTTTAGGGCTCGAGAATCTTGGCTGTCTGGTAAATTTCATTAGTTCATATTATATGAATGCACCAATCATGATACTTAACTTGACAAAATGGAGACTCCTGCTGTGCACGTAGCTTATTGTTATTTACCAAAATTATTAAAAAATGTTTTAGGGTATGGGGATGCTTGTGGGAAAACTTTCCTATATACAGCACTTGGATGTGTT
>NC_036246.1:12793829-12861845 GCF_002742605.1 Olea europaea var. sylvestris
ATCGCAAATATATGGATTGCAAAAAATAAAAAAAAAATTCAACTCGAAGCCTGTGTGAGCACAATTTCCTTAAAACATATTCGCCCATTCACCGTGAGTGCTTATGGTTCAATTCGAGCGTCTGTTTCCCAGGATACAATTGTAAAACTCGTAAAATCTGAGCACCACAGAAACTATTTCGGCGAACTGATTTAGCGTCTGAACAATATCACCACGATCTTACTGGACAGATATACGTACGCAAGAAACTACGACCCTACTGGACAGATGCAGATATCCGAACAGTGTAGAGAGGGAAGAGGACGATTTTTCACCTGAGAAAATTGCTGGAAACTGAGTTTAATTATATATACTTAATTTGTATATTAACCATTGGAGTTATATCAGTTTCTGGAATTTCAGAAACTCAAAAGTTAGTGGAGAAAACAAGAAAAAAACTGCAAAACATGGGCTCTTCAAAGGGGCCAATTTTTGTTTCGTTCGATCCGACATTCGTGTATGTAGGTCGTGCCCGCACACAAGTTCAAGGTCCAAAAGTAATTTCGGTCTAAGATTCACACCCCCATATACGCACACGTGGAGAGAGCGTCTATGCTACACATGATTACACATTTCCAATGTATAACCATATTTAAAGTGGGTCTTGCTTTCATATTTTTCCTATGTAGGACTAAACTCATTTTTCTGACATAAACCATCTTTCAATAGTCATCTTTGAACTCCAATTTCTCATTCACCCAAGTTTTATTTTTGGCAAATAAATATATGATTTTGATGTTCTCACGGAGGAGAACACGGATCAACTTTGATCTTCCAAATTGGACCAATGGGCCCTACCGAAAATTTTGCCAAAAGTGAGTCATTTACTCATTTTTTTCAACAATCCCCCACATGAATGAAAATTGGGAGAGACACGAGACCATGAGACACAAGACTTGTTGATAAAGTTCAACGGTTGAAGTAGGTTTACCCTTTGAACATTACTTTGTGAAAGCATATTTACTTTACTAACTGATCAATAGAAGTGTTGTCCTTGCACCGTTCTGTCATTTATGTAAACGATGATATACTCTACACAGGATTTTTCCTAACACAATTCAATTCTCATTATTATGTTCGTTTTGGCCATGAACATATGCCTGATTCTATGAGAGATCTTAAGAATTGAGTCCTACACAATTTTTTTAGAAGCAGCCCCACTTCTCTTTCACATAGGTGATTTCTTATTACAAGTAACCTGCATTACTTGGCTCGATTTTCAACGCATAAGAATTATTAAAAGTTTATTGCTTATTCTTCATCCTTATGGGCATCACCGTTACCTCATAGGAATGTACAGGAGGTAACACCCTAACAGCAATTTTATTAAGTTTTTACAATTAGATTGTCCCTTTGAACCTAGATCTTGGGATCTCTAGTTAACTAGGTTAGGTTTTCTTTGTGATGACTTATCCATTCAAATGTTTAAGTCTCATTCCTTTCGATGACTTCCCAACTAACTCTCTATTTAACCTTTTGGTTAGCGGATCCGCAATATTATCTTTTGACCTTACATAGTCAATAGTGATAACTCCAGTTGAGAGTAGTTATCTTATGGTATTGTATCTTCGACGTATATGTCTAGACTTACCATTGTACATGTTATCTGTGCCCTTCCTATTGCTGGTTGATTGTCACAATAAATGTAAATCACTGGCACATGTTTTGACCATCTTTGAATATCCTCTAAGAAGTTGTGCAACCATTCGACCTTTTCACCACATTTATCTAAAGCTATAAACTCAGATTTTATCGTAGATCTAACCATAACTGTTTCCTTAGAGGATTTCCACGAAATGGCAGCACCTCCTAATGTGAACACAAATCCACTGGTAGACTTTGAGTCNATATAGATTTCTTTTCTAAATCTCTATTTAGAAAGTAAGTTTTAACATCCTTTTAATGTATTTCAAGATTTCGTAAAGCGGCAGTCGCAAATATCAACCTAATAGATGTTATTCTCGTCACTGAAGAATACGTATCAAAATAATCAAGGTCTTCCCTTTGTTTGTAATATTTTATTACTAATCTAGCCTTGTACTTTTTGATAGTTCTATCTGCTCTCATTTTCCTTTTTGAAAATTCATTTATAACCTAGTGGTTTGCACCTTGGAGAAAGATCCACCAACTCCCATGTATGATTTTGTAGTATGAAATCTATCACACTTTTAATGACCTCCTTCCATTGAGATCCTTCCGAGGAATTCACAACCTCTTGATAAATTTGAGGTTCACTTTCTAGCATATAGGTCAGAAAATCAAGACTATATGATTTTTCTATCCTTTTTCGTTTGTTACGTCTAACCTCAGTCTCCTCTTCTAATTTTTCGTTATGACTATTTTTAGTCATAGTCTCATATGTTTGTTTGGAGGAGCTTGCTTCCTCTTTGGACTTGTACGAAAATACATGTTCAAGAAATGAAACATTTTTTTATTCTAATATCGTGTATTTGTGTATGTCAGGGATTTTAGAATCATACACAAGAAATCGATAAGCACTAATATTATGTGCTTAGCCAATGAAGATGCAATCTATCATTTTTGGCCCTATCCTTTCCTCTTTGGTGTTAGAACGACCACTTTGGTAAGACACCCCATACTCGTAAGTATTTATAGGAAGACTTTCTTCATTTCCATAACTCATAAGGGATCTTTTCCATTTTCTTTTGGAATACCTTATTTAAAAGGTAATTTGCTGATAACACAGCTTCTTCCCACATTTTTTGAGATAACCCAGAACTTACTAGCATTGCATTCATCATTTCCTTTAAAGTGTGATTTTTCTGTTTAGCAACACCATTTTTTTGCGGTGAATAATGTATGATGGTTTCATGTATAATTCCATGTTGTGCACAGAATTTAACAAACGGTGCTTCATGCTCACCACCTCGATCGCTTCTAACACTTTAATTTTCTTCTTAAGTTGAGTTTCAACTTCATTCTTATAGAGAACAAATTTCTCTATAGTTTCATCTTTACTTTTTAGCAAATATGCATAACAGTATTTAGTGTTATCGTCGATAAAAGTAATGAAATACTTGTTGTCACCTCTTGTTTGTACGAGTTTTAAATCACATACATCGCTGTGAATTAAATCAAGTGGTTCTGTGTTCCGTTCAATTGATTTAAACTATGACTTTATCAATTTTGTCTCAACACAAATTTCACATTTATGTTTGGAATCAATATGGAAGTCGGGTATGCATTTCAAGTTAACTAGTCTACGTAAAATATCATAGTTAACATTTTGTAGTCTACCATGCCACAAATTGGAAGACTCAAGCAAATAAGCAGAAGAGTTTGCTTTATTCATTTTTGGTTTAACAACCATTACACTCAGTTTAAATATACCGTCGGAAACATATTCTTTGCCAACAAACATTCTACTTTTTGACAAAATAACTTTGTCTGACTCAAATACAATGTGAAAACCATGTTTATTCAAAAGCAACCCAGACACTAGGTTCTTGCAAATTATCGACACGTATAGCACGTTGTTAAGAGTCAGCTCCTTTCTTGAGGTCATCTTCAGAACCACCTTTCATTGACCCTTGATTTCAGAAGTTGTTGAATTTCCTATAAACAACTTCTCCCCATTCTCAATTACTTCGAACAAAACAAACAGTTTTTTATTAGAGCACACATGCCTCGTAGCACCGATATTAATCCACCACTTTTTAGGGTTTGAACCCACCATATTCACTTCAGAAACGACGGCTGAGAGAAACAGTTCCGACACATCTTGTGCCATGTAGCCAACCATATTTGCTTCTTTCTTCTTCTTTGGTAATCTGCACTCCGAAGACTTGTGGCCCACTTTGTTACAATTAAAGCATTTTCCTTAAAATTTCTTCTTAGAAATTTCACCTTGCGGTCCTTGCTTGGTCCTTTTGCCACCGGATAGCCTAGATTTGTTTTTGTAGTTCTTACTACTTTGACCAAACTCCACAACATTGGCTTTAACCATATCAGGATTGAACCACTTCTTTTCAGAACTCTTGTTGCCTTCTTCAGTTCAAAATCTAACAATTAGTTCTTCAACGCTCATTTCCTTTCGCTTGTGTTTCAAATAATTCTTGAAATTTTTTCATGTGGAGGGCAATTTTTCAATAATTGCAGCCACTTGAAAAATTTTCACTCAAAATCATCCATTCGACATAAATTTTGTGAAGAATCATTTGGTGTTCTTGCACTTAACTCATAACTATTTTGAAGTCTACCATTTTATAGTCTAGAAATCTGCCGATAATGAACTTTTTAGCATCGGCATCCTCAATTTTATATTTTCGGTCCAAAGACTCCATAGTTCCTTAGCAATTTTCATAGTACTTACACATTGTATAGCGTGTCTGCTAAGCTATTCATGATATAGTTTCGGCATAGAAAATCCGAGTGGTTCCAAGCATCAAGTGCACTGATTGCTTGAACATCTCCATCATCCTCATTGAGTTTTGGAGCAGTCCCAGTCAAGAATTTCGCAAGATTCAAAGTGGTTAGGTAAAATAGCATTTTTTGTTGCCACCTTTTGAAATTCAAGCCATTGAATTTCTCCAATTTTTCTCCATGATTAGCCGGAATATTAACGGTATGGCCAGTTGTTGGAGCCACAGTTTGATTCACAACATGACTTGGCAATTTAGGCACAGTTTGAGCTACAACAGAGCTTGGTCCTTGAGCCACAGCTGAACCAATAGCCTGATTTTCAGTAGGTATAGTTTGGGTCACATCCATATTGATCCATTCAGTTGCCATTTTTGAAAGCCAAAAAAAAAAAAAAATAGTTTCTAAAGTTAACAATATAAGAAACCAATTTTTTCTAAAAAAATCTATTTTAAGTTTGTTGGAATATTGTGATGATAATGAAATCGGATTATCACATACCATATGTTTAGTTTAGATACCAATTTTAAGCATACCGTATATGCATATACTATATATGCCGCTTGCCGTATATGCAGTTTTTCGTATTTGCAGCCTACCGTATTTGCATGCAACTTACCGTATTTACAGTTTACCGTATATGCTGCCTACCGTATTTCCAGAAAGCTCACCATATTGGTACAAAATTTTCACAAACTATTTTTATTCCATTTCATATACAGTGAGTGACTTTACACATATTTGCTAGATACCGTATATGGAACTAACGTACCGGATATGCACTTACATACACCAAAATATAAAAATACCGGATTTGCATATATTATCTAAATAAATACCGGTTGGAAAACTACCAAACCGAATGTTATCAAATTAATTAATGTTCTTTAGAATTTTTTCCGACATGCATATAATAAACTGTAAAATTATATGAAGCGTATATACTAAAATAAATTGAAAAATCTACGAAGCATAAGATTAAACTGCAAGTAAATTCCAAATAAATCTGCAAGAATAAATCGCAAATATGTGGATTGCAGGAAATAAATAACTTTTCAACCTGAGGCTTGTACGAACACAATTTCCTTAAAACAGATTTGCTCCCTCACTGTGGTGCTTATGGTTTAATCTGAGCATCTGTTTCCCATGATACAATGGTAAAACTTGTAGAATCTGAGCACCACAAAAACTACTCGGATGAACTGATTTAACGTCTGAACAATATCACCACGACCTTAATGGACAGATATACGTATGCAAGAAACTACGACCCTACTGGACAGATGCAGATATCCGAACATTGCAGAGAGAGAAGAGAACGATTTTTTCACCTGAGAAAATTGCTGAAAACTGAGTTTAATTTATAGACTTAATTTGTCCATTAATCATTGGAGTTATATTTGTTTCTGTAGTTTCAGAAACTCAAAAGTCAGTGAAGAAAGCAAGAAAAAAATTGCAAAACGTGGACTCTCCAAAGTGGCCAATTTTTGCTTCGTTCGGTTCGATATTCGTATACGTAGGTCGCACCCGCACACAAATTCAATGTCCGAAGGTAATTTTAGTAAGAGATTTGCACCCCCTGCATGCACACGTGGAGAGAGTCTCTATGCTACACATAATTACACATTTACAATGTATAGCCATATTTAAAATGTTTTTTGCTTTCATATTTTTCTTTTGTGGGACTAAACTCATTTTTCTCACATAAACCATCTTTCAATGGTCATCTTTGAGCTCCAATTTCTCATTCACCTAAACTTCATTTTTGACAAATAAATATATGAGTTTAATGCTCTCACGAAGGAGAACACAGATCAACTTTGATATTTCAAATTGGACAAACGAGTCCCATCGAAAATTTTGCCAAAAGTGGGTCATTTACTCAATTTTTCCAACATTTTCCTCCAAAATAAAGGTTGTGAACATGTAGTATCCACTCTACGAAACAATTTAGCTGCTGAAAATGCTGTTACAATTATGCAACAAAAAGACACCCTCCAACACATAAAAAAGCATCGATCGACATCAGGAATTGGGAAATTTACTGCTCATCAAATTATTGCTCTTGAAGGAAGCAAGGGATTGAATGTTATAGAACTTTTAGATAATATTCAAGTTAAAATAAACTATTGCTTGGTCACTCCTGCTCTGGTCTAGGCGATTCTTCATATTTTTTCTGATTTAAGTTTGAATCTATGAAGAAATCTGGGCTCTGTAACTTGACAACTAGCAAAACACTAGTGGGTTCTATTTTTGTTGGTTTCTCTAGGGATCCAATATTTTTTCAAAGAATAGTTCCTTCAATGTATTGTTTGTGATCTTTTCTTTTCCGTTTTTTCCTTCTTTTTTTTTTTTTTTTTCTCTTGTACCCCCTTTTTTCGTTTGGGTATCCTCACTCGCAAGAAATTCTACTTTTATTTAACAATATTGAAAGAAAGGATTTTCTTTGTTAATTGATGTATTTTTAAAATGGAATAGAGATGGAAAAATACGTGAATTCCAACCTACTTATGAATATCTTTAACGTTTACAGATGAATCTCTCAAATTTACATTTATTTATTTTTAACATCAACCAATTAACGTGCAATATACGTTCACCCTACTACTCTTGAAAAAAGAGTTGAACATTCCTTAAAGCCCTGTCTCACAATTATTATTTGGAAGTCCCTTTTTTTTAACATATTCATTTTCAGTCACACATTCACATATTAAAATATTTTGCACATAAATTTAAATTTTTTCTCAACTTTTTAATTACACATTTTTCTAAGAATTATTATTTGAATATCATTTTCAAGACAATAGTTGTTGCTAAAACCTTGTTTAGTTCCCATTAAAATTTTAATACATCTTTTTTTCTTCTTTTCAATTACATATTTTTCAATAAAATAATATAGCACATAAATTTTTATTTTTATTCTTTAATCACTCATTTTCTCAAAAATTACTATTTTAAAATATATTTTACTCAAATTTCTCATAATAATGGTGGTCAAGGGGGACTAAAGTAAGTTGTGGCGATAATTTTCCCATAATTTTACACGTCAGTACCAGTTAGCATCATTTCTTACTTAAATAAACTATATTATTGATAGTACAGCATCTGAAGTGGCTAATAAACCAAATTAATTTGAATAAAATAAGAGAAGAATTTCTTTCATAAAATAAGAGAAGAATTTCTTTCACGATTTTAGCATCTTGCTACCTAGCCTACCTTACAAGAATACAGTCAAATCAGTCGATCTATTTATTTTTGTTTTTTAATAATGATTGATCAAAGTATAACTCTCCGCTGGCACAACACCACCGGCTACTATAGCCATCCGGTCGCCAAGGTAACTCTTTTACCTTTCTTTTCTTTGTATTTTGGTTTGATTTATGAATTGGGATTTCATGTCTTCTTGAGATTTGATGTTTAGGAAGAAATTTAAGTTCAAATAGGTTAATTGATAGTGAAGCCGTTGATTGAAAATTCCGTAGTTTGGGATTAATGTACAATTCTTGATTAGCTGGTTTTTTTAATTTTTGTTTGTGTAATGTTATTTCTCATTATTTGAAGTTTCAAAAATTAATTTTTGCCTATGGATGCATAATTTTTAGCAGGGATTTGAATGGATTCTGTTCTGAGGTTGAATTGAAATCTATTGTTGTGGAACTGGCAGTAATATATTTTCTGTGGTTGCATATAAATCATGCATTGATGCTCACTATCAAAATTGAAACCACGACCTCTGCTGCTTTGATTCAGTTCCTTGTCCATAATCTTGAGCAGTTAGATTGTGGACAAACTTATTTACTTAAAATTATGTCTTCAAGGGGAGATTCTCATCATTTTCATAAAATAAACAAACCTATGATCTTGGCAAGAGCCCGCTGAACAGACCATTTTCTACACCTGTCTAACAATCAGATGTGATTCCATGCTATCTGCTTCCTAAAATGCCACATGGGCTGGAAAAAGTCAAGACTGATTACAAAAGGAATATGAATATTAACGCTGTGATCTATGTGGATTAATATTAACAGAATCAGTTTTATTTGCAGGCTTGCAGCCACTTGATATTCAAAAGAATAACCCATCTATAGACGGGTGACCTCACAGTTTCATAATTACCATCTTAGGCCTGCAACTCTTATAACACCAGATCAGCAGCAAATATGGAGGCAAACTTGGTCCAACCAGTTGTTGCAGCACTAATTTCAGCTATAATTGCTGCCAGAGCTTATAAAAAGAAGTCGCTTAACCTCTCTGGGGCTATTCTTGGTTTCACTGTCATGACCATTCATATTGCTGTCAATTACAGGTTCCTTTTCCCCTATATAAACACATTTGAATGAAATATGGATCTCCTTATCCCTACACATACAAAGGTTTTGTTAACTTCTTATGTTGCTTTTCTGGAATGAATTATAGGTTTGGAGCTGTGTTGCTCGTCTTCTTTTTCACTTCCTCTAAGTTCACAAAATTTGGAGAGGACAAAAAGCGAAAAGTTGATGCGGATTTCAAGGAGGGTGGCCAACGCAATTGGTAAAACTCCAACTCTCCCCTGACCTCCGTACACGTGGACACACGAGCGCGCTCACAGAGAGAGAGAGAGAGAGATTTCTGGGCGATATTTTGATTTAAACTTAATTTTACTCAAGCATTGACACCTTTGCATGTCTTCTATATGATTTTGTGTGTGTTATTTGGGAGTATGGAAGAATAAAAATGAGGTTTTGATTGAATCGTAATAAATGTTTTTATACTTACTATAAGGAGACGATTGAATTGTTATTCAATAAAAAATATTGAATGTTCAATTTTAATTATTAATCTGCATTTCCTTCCCTGCACAACCCCCCCCCCCCCCCCCCCCCAACCCAAAAAAATGACGGAAGAAAAGTTTGAATTACTTGAATTCTCTCAGAAATATGTCAGAGTATTTTTTCATAAAAAAATTTACACCATCCACGGGTTACCGTGCATGTACATTTGAAGATTTTCTGTCCTGAATCCTAAATTTCATTGCAACCCACAAGGATAATTATGATAAAAGAATCACTATTGTGAAACTGAAAGAAGCCTCACACCATTAACTTGATGTCAGTTGTATGAATGCTATTTTGCCATACAAGCATTATATTCAGACAACATTTTCTGTTTCCCTCATAGGGTTATATTACACAGTCCTCAGCATGTGACTTAATAAGAAGGTTGTGATTGTCGTTTTAGTTTTTTTTCTTCATGTTTCAAACAATATTTTCCAAGTTCTTTTGATCCATAATTACCTGAATATTTTGCGCACAAGTAATAGGTTCCTTCTTTCTCCAATTGCACATGATGGTCAAAATGCATCTGCAAATGATATATTCTAGAACGTAAAATGCCTGAGGCTTGTTAGCTAATTTATGTCATCTTTCTGGCTTTCACTATTTCTTCTTTACAGGATACAAGTTCTATTTAATAGTGGCATTGCAACCATTTTAGTCTTGATTGCTTGGAAGTTAGCTGGATCACAAGATAATTGCCTAAATTCAAAAGAATCAAGACTTATGACTGCTCTAATGGGTGGTATTATTGGCCACTATTGCTGCTGCAACGGAGACACCTGGTCATCGGAGCTTGGAATTCTTAGTGATGACCAACCTCGATTGATCACAACCTTCAAGGTAACTAAACACGGCTTTAATATTGTCTCATATTCACATTTCTCCTGTTTCTTTTATGAGCTACATTATTTCCAGTGATTGCTCCTGCCATTGAGCATTACTCTGCCTCAATGCTTCCATTTTTACAAATGAATTGAAAAGCAAACGACAAAATTAATCACAACTTTATTAGTCACTCAACCCAAATATTTTATTTCAACTAAAGTTTTGCTAGATATCACACCTACAATCGTGACATGAACAGAAAGAATGCTTATGCTGTTTGATGTAGTTGGGGCATCTTGCTGTTAAATGAACTGTCCTCCACTTCTTCCTTAAACTTCTTGTGCATGTTTGTTATGCAATATCAAAAAATATCTTGAAACTATCTATTCTTCACTACCAAATAAGCCACTAATGTTCCGGAACATTTTTAGTTATCCTTGTTTTTCCTTTTATAACATTTCTATGTTTTACATTTATCAATAAGTTCACTCCATGTGGTGAGCATGGTATGAAATTTTTGTTACATGGTTCATATTTTCATTTAATTTTTTGTATGTATGGAAACCGTTCTTCAATATGCCAATAAGGCTTCTATCTAATGGTAAAAAGACTAAGAGATTTTAAAACACTAAGATGTCTCAGGTTCATGTCCCAGTATTTGTATGGGTTGTTTATTTTTCTTTTATTTCCAATTTATCAGCCAGTTCAGAGGGGTACAAATGGTGGGGTAACAAAAGCTGGACTTCTAGCAGCTGCAGCAGGAGGCAGTGTCATTGGACTGGCATTTGTTATTTTAGGATTCTTCACCACCAAATGCCCGTTTGATGTAGCTCTGAAGCAGCTATTATTGATACCCCTTTCAGCTGTTGCAGGACTATGTGGAAGTGTTATAGATTCTTTGTTGGGAGCAACATTACAGTTCAGTGGTTTCTGCAGTGTTCGTAAAAAGGTGAGATTTCTTTGTTTTAATAGTTGGATGGATAGCTTATACTTGAATATGGACTTTTTGTGTAAATATCATTCCTGTTTGCTGAATTTCCAACTAAATCTCAATTGGATTATTAAACTTTAATTTGTCTTAGTTGGGTCACTGAATTCAATTTTTTTCAAATGTCACCTACATCTTGAAACTGCTAGAAATTGCTTAGTTGGATATCTTCCATGTTATCAATCTGTGGCCGGTCAATTCATCACTAGGCTGGGCTAGGAAAGTGTTAAATGAAAAACATGTCTTTTAAAATTTTGATCCGAGTAGTGACATATGAATTTTAACACTTGTTTGACGTGCCATGTGGTGAGTTTGCATGCTAAGGATCACGTGGAAATTACGGTTGCGCTGTCAACTAAGCAATTTTCATCCATTTGAGGGATGAAATGGAAAAAAATGACGGAAGAAAAGTTTGAATTACTTGAATTCTCTCAGAAATATGTCAGAGTATTTTTTCATAAAAAAATTTACACCATCCACGGGTTACCGTGCATGTACATTTGAAGATTTTCTGTCCTGAATCCTAAATTTCATTGCAACCCACAAGGATAATTATGATAAAAGAATCACTATTGTGAAACTGAAAGAAGCCTCACACCATTAACTTGATGTCAGTTGTATGAATGCTATTTTGCCATACAAGCATTATATTCAGACAACATTTTCTGTTTCCCTCATAGGGTTATATTACACAGTCCTCAGCATGTGACTTAATAAGAAGGTTGTGATTGTCGTTTTAGTTTTTTTTCTTCATGTTTCAAACAATATTTTCCAAGTTCTTTTGATCCATTTGAAAATTACCTGAATATTTTGCGCACAAGTAATAGGTTCCTTCTTTCTCCAATTGCACATGATAGTCAAAATGCATCTGCAAATGATATATTCTAGAACGTAAAATGCCTGAGGCTTGTTAGCTAATTTATGTCATCTTTCTGGCTTTCACTATTTCTTCTTTACAGGATACAAGTTCTATTTAATAGTGGCATTGCAACCATTTTAGTCTTGATTGCTTGGAAGTTAGCTGGATCACAAGATAATTGCCTAAATTCAAAAGAATCAAGACTTATGACTGCTCTAATGGGTGGTATTATTGGCCACTATTGCTGCTGCAACGGAGACACCTGGTCATCGGAGCTTGGAATTCTTAGTGATGACCAACCTCGATTGATCACAACCTTCAAGGTAACTAAACACGGCTTTAATATTGTCTCATATTCACATTTCTCCTGTTTCTTTTATGAGCTACATTATTTCCAGTGATTGCTCCTGCCATTGAGCATTACTCTGCCTCAATGCTTCCATTTTTACAAATGAATTGAAAAGCAAACGACAAAATTAATCACAACTTTATTAGTCACTCAACCCAAATATTTTATTTCAACTAAAGTTTTGCTAGATATCACACCTACAATCGTGACATGAACAGAAAGAATGCTTATGCTGTTTGATGTAGTTGGGGCATCTTGCTGTTAAATGAACTGTCCTCCACTTCTTCCTTAAACTTCTTGTGCATGTTTGTTATGCAATATCAAAAAATATCTTGAAACTATCTATTCTTCACTACCAAATAAGCCACTAATGTTCCGGAACATTTTTAGTTATCCTTGTTTTTCCTTTTATAACATTTCTATGTTTTACATTTATCAATAAGTTCACTCCATGTGGTGAGCATGGTATGAAATTTTTGTTACATGGTTCATATTTTCATTTAATTTTTTGTATGTATGGAAACCGTTCTTCAATATGCCAATAAGGCTTCTATCTAATGGTAAAAAGACTAAGAGATTTTAAAACACTAAGATGTCTCAGGTTCATGTCCCAGTATTTGTATGGGTTGTTTATTTTTCTTTTATTTCCAATTTATCAGCCAGTTCAGAGGGGTACAAATGGTGGGGTAACAAAAGCTGGACTTCTAGCAGCTGCAGCAGGAGGCAGTGTCATTGGACTGGCATTTGTTATTTTAGGATTCTTCACCACCAAATGCCCGTTTGATGTAGCTCTGAAGCAGCTATTATTGATACCCCTTTCAGCTGTTGCAGGACTATGTGGAAGTGTTATAGATTCTTTGTTGGGAGCAACATTACAGTTCAGTGGTTTCTGCAGTGTTCGTAAAAAGGTGAGATTTCTTTGTTTTAATAGTTGGATGGATAGCTTATACTTGAATATGGACTTTTTGTGTAAATATCATTCCTGTTTGCTGAATTTCCAACTAAATCTCAATTGGATTATTAAACTTTAATTTGTCTTAGTTGGGTCACTGAATTCAATTTTTTTCAAATGTCACCTACATCTTGAAACTGCTAGAAATTGCTTAGTTGGATATCTTCCATGTTATCAATCTGTGGCCGGTCAATTCATCACTAGGCTGGGCTAGGAAAGTGTTAAATGAAAAACATGTCTTTTAAAATTTTGATCCGAGTAGTGACATATGAATTTTAACACTTGTTTGACGTGCCATGTGGTGAGTTTGCATGCTAAGGATCACGTGGAAATTACGGTTGCGCTGTCAACTAAGCAATTTTCATCCATTTGAGGGATGAAATGTGAAATACTGGTGAAATTTGAAACTAAATTGAAATTTAGTGACCCAATTGAGAAACTTCAGTGATCCTGAATGAAATTTGCCTGTTACGATTTTCTTAGCCCCGTTTGACAGCCTTTTTTTGGGGAAGAATGAGTTTTTTAACAGTAAATTTTTGGAAAATGCACGGCTAAAAAGGAGGAAAAAGTTTTGGATTTGCGTGAAGTATATTTTATTGTGAGAATGTATGAGTATGAGAAAAAAAAGGTTTTCGAAAGAATGGTTACCAAATGTGGGTTTATTTTTACGTAAAAAAATAGTTACTTAGAGTTCATGCAGAAACAAATTTTCTTTTATGTTGCAAGATAAAGAGAAAAAAGTGGGGAAAATGATCATGGACCTGTTTGCAATATCAATACAAATTTCTTATAAGAAAAGACAGCAGCATATGATAATGTAAAGTGATGAAGGCATCACAGGTCACCTGGGGACTAGGATTTTTCTCGTGTTTGTTATCCCTTTAAAATATTCATATCTAGAAATATGTTTAGCTTAGCTTAGCTTAGAAGTTTACTTTTAAGTGAATTTTTTGGCAAATATGTTTAGACCTTTTGTTAAAAATTTTCCTTTTTTGAGATATTTAGTTCAAAAACTTATTTTCCAAAGACTTGCTTTTACTTGTTTTAAGTTTGGCCAAACGCGCTCTTAGTCAACATGTTGATTGATTTATAGTATAAAGTTCATGAGTTAAGAAATCAAAAGGGACGGTCTTATTTCTACTGTTGGTTATAGATTTCTAGACATTTGAAGTTTTTATTCAGAAAAAAATTGAGTTTTCCCTGTTTTTGCAGGTTGTTGGTAAACCAGGACCGACTGTAAAGAGAATCTCTGGTCTTAGTGTACTTGATAACAATGCTGTGAACCTCGTCTCAGTATTTTTGACTGGTGTACTGACTTCCATTGCTTGCTTAGTTATTTTCTGAGATTCATAATTCAAATGGATAATAATATTGAGTTATACAATGTTCAAGAATCATGTTGTATCCATTAGCTTTACCATCAATAAGATGATACTGAATTCATCTTGGATCATGCACAATTTTCTAATTGATATATGAGTGACAAATTATGATCATATTTAGAGGAGGATTTATATGCATCTTGTTCACTTTATAGTTTGGATTGATTCTTCGTTGAACAAACAAACATGTTTCGTGAATATCTGCTATGTAATATGGTTAGAACTGCATGCAGATATGGTTATAATCTGAAAGTGTTTGCTTTGCAATATTTTTCACTTGGGAGTGAGATTGCTAGATATGTATATATAGTAATGAAGTATTAGTGGTTGGTGGAGAAGTCACATCAATTATCATGTCTGTATCATGTCCATTATTTCGTTTCTGGAAATCCAGATCTGTTTGTATTAGAATAGGTGGACCGTAGAGAACCTGTCAAATGATGGGGATGGTTCTACCTGTTAATGGCTGATACAAGGTCGAGATATGATAATAAGCTAAGGTTTCACAATATGACAGTAAGTCACTTGATGGACCTATGACTAGCATTAGTGATGAACTCAGCAAGTTGGCTCTTGCATTGGCGGCCGGTTTGGAAGTCTGCTTTAGTCAGCTTATGTGAGCACTGTTCATGATCACAAGCATGTTCTGTAGAATATTGGTGTAACACTTTTTTGTTAATTGAAGTTCTTTTCCTCAAACTGTTATGTTGAGATCGGGCTGCGTGCTTGGCTATTATGGACTTGGTCTTTCCATTAAATACAAAAGAAACGAGCATTCTGATATCATGCTTGGTTAACGCACTTCTTTTTCTGCTATTATCCAGATACGTAGTTTTTGAAAGGAAGAGTAAAGAATAGGATTTAACTTCGCTTCCTTGATATTTATAATGATGCTATCTAGCACCAGTTTATGTAACATTAGGTGATATGTTCAATGAAATTATATGATTTATTTAATTGAACATGCAATTTTAATGTCACTAGTGTGATCACCTAGACTGGTGTTAAACACCAGTTGTGCTAAATCGCATTACTCGATATTTTATTGAATGTGCCAACATTATCTTGACTTGTCAAGAATCTAGCCACATCAAGCCTGAATTCTATGCAAATAGCAGCTATTTTAAGGCGTTCGAATTCTATGAAAATAGCAGCTATTTTAGGATGTCCGCTTTAATTGGCACGCAGTTCCTACATTGATGAATAATTGCTGTCGACTTTAGATTAAACCCGTCTCTCACAAATCTAAAACCATGTATATATTTGAAAGCATCATTTCCATAGCGAAGATCTCGTGATGAGGACTAAACCTATTGACCCCTGACCTTAGTGCAAACCTGTGGAAACAGACGGGGACTAGCCTCTTGATTACACAGTTTGAATCTCATGTAGAATTTGTTTTCCTGCTTGTACGTTGTGCTCGATTTTTCCACCCAGAAACGATGATTTGGTAGAACTAAAAAGAACTCCAGGATTAATGTTTTAATTGCAAATTTTAATTCTCGAATGATTTCCACATTTCAATTTAATGATCAATCAATAGACCTTTTGTTTTTTTATATTTTTATTTTTAAAATTATTTCAATCTCTCCCTTTCAAACATAACAGTTGTTACGATTAGTCGTTGAAGTCAAATAGACAACAATCTATCTATTTCCACTAGATGGTTACATTTTATACAATAATGCTATATTTTCTTTGCTCTAGCTGTCCTCTTCCGTGCACTTTCTTGAATCTCAATTTGTTACAAATCTTCCACCATATTTGGAGGGATATTTTCAGTTGGGATTTGCACAAATGCTTCAACTGACATGCCATTCTCAGTATTCAAAGAACCTGGCTTAGTAAGTGAACTTCAGTCATATTGTGCAAAATTAGTCAAGTCTAATCTAGGCGTTGGCATGAACTAGAACTCTAATGGTGGAGGTGTTGGTGGTTGAACTCCATTTCTTGAACTCGTGTTTGATCTCCTAGGCACTAGGCACTAGCTTTGCCTATGCTAAAATGGAAAAACCAACAAGCAAAACAATAAACATTTTGGATACATTAAACACAAGCCAATACGATGCAAAACACAAAACATGTTTGGTTAGCCTTTAGCAATAATCATTAATTTGACTAGACCTTTCTTGAATTGTACGCTCCATATCATAAGTAAGCCAATCCTAAAATAAACTAACACGTGAAACAATTATAATCATTCTAAGCAAACTTATGAAATGATAAAAACTAAAACTACTTAAAAGATCACAAATTTCTTGTTGTGCATCGGGCCTCTGATGGTATTGCCTGTTGTGCCCCATTGCTCCATAGACACTACAAGTCATGAACATAGTTCCTCGTTTCTTATTTTTGCCTTGGCCTCTGAACAAGTGATGACATTTTCTTCATGTTCTTTTATTCTCTTCTTTTGTTTTCTCCCTCTTTTGGGCACAAGTAAACCTAGTGGTTGATTGGAGGGGCATCAATTGGAGGACATAACTTAACGTATTTATAGGATTAATAATATTCTCTAGGGTGGGTGTCAAGTGGATCGGTCCGGACATTTCAATACCCAGAACCACCCATTATATTTCGGGTATTTTATAAATGGATCCATTCGGTTCCATGTAATTATTGCACCAAACCCAAACCATCAGTTCCAATTTGGGTTCGATTCTACCCATAACATTTTTTTGAATACAATAGTAAATCCAACCATGTAATTAGATGAATTATCACAAACTATCCATCATGTCATAGATTTAATAACTGACATTAATGGACTAATTTTCCAAGACGTAAACAAAGCCTAACAGATTAAAAGTTACATGAAAAATTAATAAGACTAACCTTAAAAGAGCATTAAAAACTAGTTAGAACTTAAAAGAACTTTAGTAGGAGTATAGGACCAACATTAAACAAAGCTTTAAAACTTAAAAGAGCATTAATAAGAGCACCTTATTATGATAATAAACAGAAGTTCAAAAAATGTTAAAACCAACGTTAGAAGTTAAACAACTGAAAAATGTCATCAAAAGAGCCATAAAATGTTAACCACAAACTCCAGATGATGAATATTCTCAATAGATTTTGAGTCACCTACATTAATCCATGTGAGTTGTATTGCACCAACCATTTAGACATCCATTGCATGAGTTGTGGCATTAACAAAATCTACAAGACATAATTAAAATATAATAATCATTACAAGTTTAACAAAATTAAAATTTATTAGATTAACAAAATGTAATATAAGAATATGGAAAAACAATGTTTACTTACCCGTCTCAATTTTTCTCGTAAAACTCCGTCTCTTCAATGCAAATTCCATCTTGGGGTACTTTCAACAATCTAGATTCTTCATGTAACAAATTTGGTGTGCAAATTAACACCTTAAATGTTTTAGGAGTTAAAGAACTCCTAAATGAATCAAGAATCCGTCCACTCGTGCTAAATGCTAACTCAGAAGCAATTGTAGAGACAAGAATGGCAAGCACATCCCTCGCTATCTCAATCTTCCACCATTATAAAATGTCAAATTTTGCATTTGCGGGTTCCTCAGTACTTTCTCTCAAATATTTTTGAATCTCATCCTTTCCAGCTAAATCTACATTGCTAGTTTTCAATTTTTTGTACCCTATGTCAACTTTATTAAATGGACTCATATCATCTCCATCTCCATCCCCATCTCCGTCTCCATCTTCATCATCATCTGAACCATCAACTCAAGTTACTCTGTTATTAGAATTACTACCACCAATTCCACCGTCAATACCGCTTCGTCCCTTGTATTCATTGTATAAAGCATACAACATTTTTATAACTTCACTCTTTAACACATCCACCTTGTTGTCATCATATAAGATACTTGCACAATATGCAACACACTTAAATTTGTACCTAGGATCAAGTACAATTGCTAAAAGTAAAAGCTTGTTCATTTTCTCAACTGTGCCCCAATACTTTTCAAACTTGACCTTCATATTGCACGCTATACTTCTTAGCAAATGATCATTTTTATTACTCAATGTTGTTAGTGCATGTTCAATGTTGCAAACTTCTTTGAAGTAAAGACTAGAAGTAACATGTAGTGAAGAACTAAACTTCAAAGTGACTTCATAAAAAATTCTTAAAAATTTTTCTTGCCTTATCCCAATCATCAATAGTAGGTGGTCCTTCTCTTTCGCGTCCATTTTCACGCTCGTCAAAATATTTATAATAAAATCCATCCTCTTCCTCCATCCGTTCAAATGCTTTCTGAAAATTCAATGCACTATCCAACATTAAAAATGTTGAATTCCATCTAGTAGGTACATCTAGAACGGAAAGCTTTTTGCAACCAATCTTCTCTCTTTCAACACAAGCTTTAAACTTCATATGCCTAGAAGGAGATGATCGAAAATATTTTATAGCATTTCGAATACTTGATATGGAGTGGTTAAACTCCTTCAACACATCATTAACAATCAAATTAATAATATGCACCGAACACGTAACATGCGAATAAGCACCACCCAAAACCATGCAATCGGCTTTCCAATTCTTCAACTTGTTTTTCACCCGTATCATTTGCATTTGCATTGTCAACGATAATAGTCGACATGTGCTCTATCCCCCAATCAAGCAAACTATTTTCAACAAGTTTTCCTATTGTATTCCCTTTATGATTTAGAACAACGGAAAAGCTTAAAATCCTCTTATGTAATTTCCAAGTTCTATCAATAAAATGCGCAGTGATTACCATGTACTTGATATTTTGAATTGATGTCCAACAATCAGTGGTAAGAGCAACCCTTTGCCTATTCTAAATAAGTTTATTCTTCAATGATTCCTTTGTCTCATTGTAAAGATGAGCACATCCCTAGCAATTGTTCTTCGAGAAGGAATATCAAACTTAGGATTGAGTTTTTGCACAAACTCTTTAAAACCCATACTCTCCACAAAGGAAAAGGGCAATTCATCAATTATAGTCATCCTAACTAGGTATCTTCTACATTATTCTTTATTATACACCGATGATGTAAGATCAAACATGCTACCATCACCATTACCACCATTATTTCTCTGTCGAGTTAAGGTCTCTTGTTGGTGACCAAACTGAGTAGCCTTATATGCATGACAACTATCCAAATGCTTCCACATACTAGAAGTTTCACCTTTTGAATTACTTTAAAGGACTTTCCTACAATAATTGCATTTTGATGTTTCTCCATTACCTACCTTAGTAAATCTCAACCAAATTGCTGATCTTGTCTTTGTTCTCTTTTTAGTTCCAAGTGTCTCATCATACATCTACAAAAAATAAATTATTTTGCCATAACCTATAACAAATTTAATTTGAAGAGGAAAAAAATAATAAAGGCACACCACAAATTTTGCTATTGAATAGAAAACAATAATGATGGCACACCACAAGTAATAGTACTAGTTGTTGCATGATAGAGACTTGAAGATAAACTTAGATTAGTCATTATTTTTAATACACATGTTCATTATTATTTTTATAACGAATAGAATTTATTTTTTATAATGAATAAACATACTCCTTGAAGAAGAAGTGAGAACTCTACTGGTCAAATATCTTTCACGAATTTGTGCATTTTTCTGAACCATGTGGGCCAATAAAAAGTCAGAATTAAGAGGTTTTAGTCCAAGTAGTTTAGTTTGCGTAGATTTCTGATGAGCTATTTTATGTGTGGTTGCCATTCTATCCCTCCTACAGATTGCTCGAAACATTGCCACAAACAAAATGGCAAATTCAATGCGTTACAATTATCTCAGAGGAGTTAGGGCCAATTCAAAAACCCATAAGAATTAAGATCATGGTTGCAAGAAATATTGTTCAGATATCTTGATAAATGGATACAATGAAGACGTGGAGTACAATGAACCATTAAACACAAATAAAATAAGTCGCCAACTCCTATTAAAAGTAATTTAAAAGTTGGCAAAAATCACATGCGGTGTTGGTGCTGGTGACGAAGCCATTGTTTGACGAAAGAGAATGACAAAAAGGAATTGGGAAATGAGGTAGCTGGCAAGTGATTAATTGATTATAATTCTTTATAGGTTTGGCAGGGGCAAATTTCTTTTGGGCAAGATTTACATATTTGGACTTAGTAACTAAAATGAGCCAAAAGATTTGGATTTCATATTTTCTTTAGATTGAATTGAGGAGCCCATTTAGATTTTAAGTTATAAATATTAAATTTTGTAACTTTTTAGGCAATCTATTAATTATTAAAAATTAAAAAATTACAACAAAATCGGTTCCATCTGGTTACCCATGGTTCCAATTTTCAAGAACCAAAAACCGACCCATACCCAATCGGTTCTCTATTTTTGGTTTCGATTCCTATTTATTTTTTTAGAATCAAATCAGAACCTCTTTGGTTTGGTTCGGAAGATTCGGTTCTTGTTAAAATGCCCACTACTAATATTTTCATTACAACAGAGGTAGGTATCAACTAATGCATAGTTATAAAACCTGGCCCGAACCGGTTGGTTGGGCCGAAAATCGGTAACCTGGGCCCCTGATCAGGCCGGATAAAATATTTTCATAGATATGCAATTGACTCGGTAAAAATCGAGTTGACCGAGTTAATTGGCGATTTTTATATTAACTAATCCGGTTGACTAGTTTGCCCAAGATTTAAAAGTTTGTCAATAAACTTTTATCTCAAAATGATTTGAACCTTAGATCTCTAGGTAAAGTGAGTATCACTTAACCACTAGAGATCAAGTGGTGTTTTTTTTTTTTTTTTTATGTGTTTGCAATAATTATGTTTATGTAAATTATTTATAGTTTGTTAAAAATATTTTTAAAAATTATAGTAACTATTTTGATTAACATGAATTGAATATTTAACAAAATAATATATTAATTATTAATGATAGATAATTTAATTTTTTTTTGTTTTATCTAAAAGAAAAACTTTATACTTTTAAAAAATATTTTATAATTATTAAGTATTGACCCACCAATCTAACCACTAACCTACCGATTCGACCAGCAACCCGAGACCCGGTGCCTTAATCGGGTCAATGGTCAGGTCGGGTTTAATAACTATGCATGAACGTATTTTCAAGACTCGACATATTTGTCTACAATAGCTACAACCACATCAGCACAAGAATCCTTGTCAATCCCATCTTCTTCACGCACGTCTTATTTGAGTTCACGTAAGACTGTGCCCTTGACAAGTCCACCTCAAACCCCTTAACCATTTCACTGTTCCTCATTAGTTTCTATTGTATTTAGGGCACAAAGGTACTCTATTTTTTCTCATCTTATCCTTCTTTGATTGTATCCACTTCATGAAGCTTATACGTATATCAATCAATATGGTCTTATCCCTATCCTCTAACACCACATTGTTGAATACTTCGCAAAGATTATTCAGAACTATATCATTCTTGGTTTACAATCATGCATTCCGTATCTCTTAAGTATCTTATCGACAAAGCTCTTTTGTAATAATTCAAGAATACCACCGAGAACAATTCCGGTGTATCTATATTCCTAATACAAAAGAGGCGTCATCAAGATCTTTCATTTCAAATTTTTTTGATAGAAATCTTAGTTCTGTACAATAGGCATATATCATTGCAGGCAAGCAGTATGTCATCGACATACAAAATTAGAAAAATATACTTACTCACGGTAAACTTGTAATATACACAATCATCAACTGCATTTATTACAAAGCTAAACGAGATTATTATTTGATGAAAATTGTGATACCATTGGCAAGAAGCCTGCTTAAGTGCATAGATGAATTTCTTTAATTTTCAAACCATTTTCTTTGGGTCTCTTGACACAGAGTTTTCCGATTGCATCATATATATCGTCTCATCATTGTTATCATTGAAAACCACTGTCTTTACGTCTATCTAATGTAGCTCAAGATCAAAATGTTCTATATGTGCCATCATAATCCTAAAACGTCATCGTCTTTTATGGACTTTATTTTCTCGTTCATGATATCTAACCATTTTTTAGAATTATCACTTTGCATTGCTTGATGAAAGTTGATTGTATTTCTTCCATCAATCAAATACCATCCTCATGTTCTCAGAGAAATACTATAAACTCATCCGAAATTGCATTTCTCCTTTCTTTAGTGGATCTCCTAAATGGCATTTGTTCTTAAAGTTGTTGAGTTTGTTCTTCAGTAACAATCTCTTGATTGCTTATAAGGGTTCTGGAATGTTGCTTTGATCCGATATTGCTTATTGAACAAGATTTGGAGTAAGAATTTTTCCCTAGTCAAGATCATTATCAATTGCAACCAAATGAATATTTATATATTTTCTCTCAAAGACAAAATTCCTAACCTTATCTCCTCCTGCAAACTCTACATCTTCAAAGAACCAATCATTTCCCATTTTCAAAAATTGAATATATAGTGGGATCAAGAAATTTGTAACCACTTGATCTCTCAAAGTATTTAATGAAATGGCAACTGACAGTTCTGAAATCAATTTCTTTTTATTAAGTCTATAAGGCCTAACGTCAACTGGACAATTTCAAATGTACAAATGCTTCAAAGTAGGCTTCTTGCCTGTTAAAAGTTCATAAGGGGTTTTGACAGTTACTTTACTCAAGACTCTATTGAGAATATAAGCTATAATTCGTAGAGAGATTTTAGCTAGATAAAATGACTAATCATACTCCTTATCATGTTTTTAAATGTTCTATTTTATCTTTTAGCAAAATCGTTCATGCTAGGAGAACCTGGCATGGTGTATTGTGGGACGTTCCACATTCCTCTAGGAATTTAGCAAAAGACCCTGGGTGTTGTTTTCTTAATCCGTCATATCTGCCATAGTATTCACCATCACGGTTAGATCTAATGTGTTTTATGCTTTTACCGATTTGGTTTTCAACTTTCTCATTATAAGCATTGAACATATCTAATGATTGGGATTTCTCTTGAATGAGATATAAGTAGTCATTGCGTGAATAATCGTCTATGAACGTAATAAATAATTGTTGACCATTCCAAGAAGTTATAGGGAATTACCCACAAATATTCGTATGAATTAGTTCTAAGCTGTCTAAAGTCCTATTAGCACATAATCTCCTTATGTTTGCTTGTTTTTCCCTTAATACAATTTACCCAAACATTTAAGCCTGAAAAATTAAGGGGATCAATAATTTCTTGTGATATAAGATTTTTTATTCTCTTTCGAGAAATGTGACATAAACCCTTGTACCATAATGAACCAAAATTTTCATTATTTAATTTACGTTTAATACCCCATGAGTTGACATGCAATGTTTCATTATAAGAGGCAATCGAATTAAGTATCAATTATCATATCCAGATAGAGAATCAGTACCCGCAAGATTTGAATCTAGAAAAAAGACTAAATTTATTATTTTTAAATGAACAAGAATAATCGAATTTGTCCAAACCATAAATAGGAACCAAATTTTGTCTAAAAGATGGTACCACAGAAGTCTCTTTCAAATTCAAATTCAAATTAGTCTTTAATAATAATCTAAAAGTCCCTATAGCCTCAACTTCTACTAATTTGTCGTTGCCTACGTAGATGGATCTTTCAGCATCATTTGGCTTTTGGTTGTTCAAGCAATCCTGTACAGACACAATTATATTAGTATTGGCATTGAAATTAGCCCACTAAGTATGTCTAAGTATTGAAATTAAAGTTGACAATACAGACAATGAGTTGGCTTATTTGGAATCCATTCACTTGTTTGTGGAGATACTGGATCATTTTTTCAGCAATGTCTGTGAGCAAGATTTGGTATTTAATTTTCATAAGGTGTGTCACTCCTTTTTGCCTTGCAGATGCCACTGAATTGGAGATATTAACTCCCTAGCGATCGTAGACACAGTTTTGTATGGACAGTAGTATGTGTTTTTGCATTTTGGCATTACTTGTCACGCCATCCATTTTTTTTGTATACTAGTGCCTGCATCGTGCATTGCACGAGTATTGTATAGATTATGTTATTATTAGCGTGGAATGTGTAGAATTTAAAAAAAAAGTATTTTAAGTTTTTGAAAATGAGAAATTACTGTTTTTAATTGAGATGTAAATTGAACAAAAACTAATTTCATTGAAAGCTACAAAATAAGTACAAGCCACAGCAAAAATATATATAATATCTTCCAAAATGAACTGGCTTAGTATTCGAGCTATTTCAAAAGATAATATAGCTGAATTTTTTCTTCCATTTTCTACTCTATTTTTTCTTTCATTTTGTCTGAAGTAAATGGATTTGAACTGGGACTTTCTGACTACTCAATAGCTTATTTGAAAAGAACTCTCTTTGCTGAAGGGGACCAATTGTCATCGGTATTTATGGCAAAATTTTCTAGATTTTTTTTCGGAATCAACATTCTTTTGGTAGCATTCTTGGTGTTCTTCTGCAACTAAAGGTTCCACGGAGACGATGTCAAATTTGTAATTGGATGAATTAGGTTCTACCTGAGTTGCTTTGAGATAGAAAGCTCTTTCAGTGTTTTGCATTTTTCGAATTACATCTCCAAAATTTGCTTCTGAATCCTGTGTAAAAAATATGTATGTTATGAAGAAATCCACCAAATATAGAGATTGGAGGAGACTGTAAATTATTACAAAATAAAAGAAAAGATAACTTAGAAGCAGTTTTTCTAATCTGTAATTTCGATAATAAGTTTAGACATACTTTACATAGTGAAAATAAACGGTTAAATAGTATTGTAGACTTACTTGTAAATTTAGGAGAAAATTAGAAAGAAACAATTCAAATAAAAGAAGAGAAACTTTATTAGAAAATATAAATAAAAATATAAAGATTTTAGAAACTAATCTAGAATATATTAAAAATCAAAATACCGAAATACTAAAAAGAAAATCTAATAATATAGAAGAAACGAAATCTAGTCTTAACCTAGAAAAATTGGAAAACATAGTTAAAGCATTAGAAAAAGAAAAGTCGACAGATAATAGACAAGATTTAGATAATATAATAAATAAACTAGAAAAATTAAATTTAGGTAAAACTAAAGAACCTAGTAGATTTAATAAAACTAGTGGATCTATACCTAATGGATAAAGGAAAACAAATCGTAGCCAGTAGAAGTAAATTAGTAGGTAATCCTTTATTAAGACCATTAAGTAGAAAAACAGAATCCGAAATAAGACTAGAATTTTTAATAGATATAGAAGAACAAATAGAAATGTTTAAACAGAATAAACTGAAATTAGTAAAAATTTTAGACATATATAAAAAAAAGGAAATTTATTTAGCAAATGTTTAATATATCAGCATTATGGAGGAATATGTTTCATGTACACATGAAGATCAATTTATATCTCTAGATTTAATAGAAAAAGAATCTTATAAAGAAATCGTTAATAAAAATTTTCAACAGACTCATTTATGATTAATAATAATAGGAGTAAAAGGGCTTCATAGAGAAAATTTAAGAGTTAAAGTATTATTATTTTTATATGATAGCAGATTCACGGATATAGAACAAGGATTATTGCTAAACATAGAATTAGATATGAATAATAAAGGCAGAATAATATATTTTACACCAGATTATTTAGTTAGAACAAAGAATTTCTATAAAGATATTAAAATAGGAATAAAAAGCAAAGGATATCAAATGAAAAGAGATGATCATAATTTATTAATATGCACAGAATTCATAAGAAGACTTACTGAAAATAGTGCTACTAATTATAAATTAGAAAATAATCAAACAGTTACACTATTAGGACAAAAAGGTATAAAAACTATCCTAGCAAAGAAATTCTCTTCAGAAACATATGCAGGATTAGACTGGAACTTAAGAAATTTTCAACAAAAATCAATATACCAAAAAATAATATTATGTACAAAAATAGTAATGAAATTTTAAGTATTAGATTTGGAAATTATAATTATCAAGCAGAATAGACACAGCATAATGAGGAAGAAAATGAAAGAGAATGTGGATATTTTGAAATAGAAGACTATAGAAGTGAAGACGAAATTAATGCTTCAGATGAAGAAAGTGAAGAAGATGAAAGCGAGGATGATGAAAAACAATTTGGATATATAGATATGGAATATTACAGAAATCTTAGAAAAAATAGAGAAATAGAAACTAAAATGTTAATAGAAAAAGATCAAGTAAATATAGAAACTAAGATGGAAGAAACTAGCAAGAGAGTTAAAAAGGGAAACAGATCAAGAATTTGGAAAAAAAAAAAAAAGAACACATGAATACAGAATACGATATAGGAGGTAAATATCCTTTTTCCCCTGCAAGAGACTTTGAATGGACTGACAAAACATATAAAAGTTTAGGAAAAAGGCAAACGGAAGAATTGTGTAGTTTACCATTATCAAGCAGAGGATTAATCTTAGAGTTAAATAATTGTAAACCACAAGACAGACCTAGTACTATAACTAAATGGGAAAATTTTGTAATTAAAGCGTATAACAGTGTACCTATACAAATGACTGTAGAAGAAATGTGGGCTTATTTAGAAATTTATTTAGGAAAGACTGCTTTAGATGTATACGTTACAGCAGAAAGACTAAAACCAAATGAAACTAGATTAAGAATTGCTGGAGGAGATAATCCTAGAAATTTTACAAGCTTTATTAGAGAATTAATTATAGGTTTTGATCCCAGTAGAGAAAACACTTATGAATAAAATAAAGCTTTAGAAGACTTAGAAAAATTAAGTATTAGTAATATGAAATACATACAACCATTTTTCTTAGATTTTAAAAGATTAGCAAGCACAGCAGGATTAGCATTAGATTACCCTATACTTGAAAGATTATATAGAAAGATACCACCACTGTGGAATGATAAAATTAGAAAAGATGTAGAATTGAAAGAATATTGTGTAGAAGAAGTAGCTAGAAAGCAAATAAAGAAATTAAATTATTCTTTTTACTCAGATTTATATACACCATAGATATATGATTTTAGAAGAAGAAATAAAAAATTATATAAAAAAGATTAAAAATATTAAAAGCAATATCAAAATAAAAAGAACTATAATATTAGACCAAGTAGGACATACTATAAAAATAAAAGACCCAATTATAATAGATATATTAGAAAACTAAAACTATAAAAGACTGTAAGAGTGTGTTTGATTGACATGAAAAATATCACCTAGAAAAAAAATGTTTTCCATCTTTTGTGGAAAATAAAAACCACCTCTACCCAAAGAAAATATTTTCCTTAAAAACAAGGAAAATTAGGCATATTTTCAAAAGTTGGAAAATGTTTTCCATGGAAAAAAATAACAATCAAACACTCCAAGTAGAAATTTAGGTGGAAAACTGATATTTTCCATGAAAAATAAATGTAATCAAACACACCCTAAGTGTTATATTTGTGGAGACCCTAGACATTTTGCTAACAAATACCCAAATAAATATAAAAATAAAGAAAATGCAACTGAATCGATGATAATTGAAGAAATACAATGTAACATAATAGAATTATCTGATAGTAAATCTTGTAACTTAGTATATAGTATTCTTTGTAGTAAATTTTGTAGTAAATTATTCTTTGTGGTAAATTAGAAAGTCTTAGTTTTGAAAATGACAAGTACAAAAAGTCTTTGGAATTTGAAAATTTTCGTAGAGTCTTTGGAATTTGAATTTTTTTTTAAACCATTCAGGTGGCAATTTTTACGGGTATAAATTTCCTAGAAAAAATCTTTCAATTTATAAATGTTTTGAATTCTAAATTCTTCTTAGCAATAAATATTTAGTAGACTTTTTCTTTCCTAGCATTAAATATTTAATAGACTTTTTCTTCCTATCAATCTTTAATTCGTTGTTTCAATTGCTAAAAATATCTAACTAGTTTTACTATAATTTCTTTTGTTATTTTCTCTTATAATCTTTGCTTGTTGTTGTCTTTCTTTACAATTTTTAGAATCTTCTATCAAGAAACTCCGAGAGATATAGAGGGCTCAGTGATTTGTTTCTTGATCTGTAAAGAGTGGTCGCCTCTATTTCTATCTAGAGCGGATAAAAATGGCTTCTTAAAACGACTAATCTTCCTAACTCTCTATTTTCTGAACAATTATTAATATATTCGTTAAAACTTTCTAATGAACAAGTAAGTAAGGCAGTGTAATTTAAAGGTATAAAATATTAAAACTTCAAAACGATATGTTTGTAGTGGTCTTTGATTACTTTACCGTTCAGCAAATTAATTTTTTCATACATTTTTTTAACACACTCTTAACTTTTTTCTTGACCTTTTAAAGAAGGCTTAAAACTGTAGCCAAAAAGATTTACATCATGTTTAAAAAGGTTTAAACAAACTCCCACTATCGGGACACAAATTAGCCAACTTAATTCAGAGGATTAATTTATCTTTTGGCCATGGAATCCAGAATAAAGAGGCTAAGAGCGTTAAAACTATATTTTTGAAACAGAAATAAAATATTATTTGTGAATAAATTAATTGCTTACTTGGTATTTCCCCTTTTAGGCCTTGCCCGAAAATTAATTAAAGTAAACGAAAATTATAAACAATAGAAGATATGAAAAGAACTTACTTTAATTAGGAAATCTTTGAATTTAAAAGGATGTATTTGAACTTACAAAGATGGTGGAGATTTTTGAGTACAAGTGTGATAGAGTGCTTTGTGCTTTTTTTTTCGATGCATGTTCTTTTGTAAGAGGTGTAGGTATTTATAGACGTTGGTACATCACGCCTCTTCTGTTGGTGTTGTAAGTGTGCTATCAATAATTGAAGAATATTGTGCAAACTTTACAGAGGTAGGATAAAAAATGAAAAAATAAATAATGTGCAATTCTCCATGTGAGTAATTAAAGAATGAATTATTTGAAAAGATGCTTCTGACAACTTTTGTTCTTCACGCTTGACTTTTCTTGAAATATGAGAATCAACCTTGCAGATAATCTTAGAAATATGTTTAAAAGCTTTATCTTTACGCCTCTTCTTTTTGACTTCCTTGTCTTGCTAATTATTTCTCCATCTTTTTATCTCGTCTTTATCTGTCCATCATTTCTGCTATGACCTCTTCTAGTTCTGGATCCATTTCATTATCGTTGCCATCAGATATGTATGCTTCCTCTTCTGTTTCTGATAGGGTTTTTGTAAATTCTCCATTAGTTTCTTAAAATGCCATCAGATATAAATTTGTACTATAATTTTTCTGCTTTAGTTCTCATGGCTAGGTGCTCTTGGCAGAAAATAATTTCGTTGTTCCATTGTGCTACTAATCTGAAATCATTATTTTGAACTTCCATCATGGCTGCGGTTTCTGATATTCTTCTTTCATAATCAATCAATCTAATTTTTATTTTTATATTTGTCCTTGAAGAGAGTCTAAATCTTTTGGCTCGTTCATAAATTAAAATACGATGATAAGCTGGAATTACAATGCCATTATTTACACGAGGGGGTATGGAAATGAATTGAACCATTAAGGGATGATCTTTTAACTGATCAAGAATCTTTTTAAATTTTGGTGGAAAAAATAGGAAAGATCTATTTAATATGTATATAGTATCTATCATACCAAACTGTAAAGCTGGGTAAAAGAGGTCTTCTTCTTCAATGATTGTATAATCAAAAGAAATTGTTGGATAATTGTGTTTAAGGAAGGCTAAATTTTGGGCTGCATCGTATTTGGGACCATGTCTAGGAAGTATCTGTTTTCAAAATGATAGTAACTTAAAATTTGAGCAAAATCTATAATTTTCGGTACAACGAAATTCTTTATAGAACTTCGACCAATACTGACCCAATCACCAATTTTCTGTTCTAATTCGTATGAAGTCTTTTCCTGTCCTACAGCTGTAGAATTTGTTAGTTCAGTAAGTCTTTCTATTTTATCAGAATAATTTCTACTTGTGGATGCGATATCTTTAGAAATGGGTTTTCAAATGTATTTCTAGAAGAACTAAGTCTGTCTAAACTATTATGCAATTTAAGAATCTCAATTTGATATTTACTAATAATTTGTTGTGATGAAGAAATTTGATCTTCGAGGAGTTGTAGTCTTTTTTCTGAAGAATGCTTTCTAAGATTTAAATTTCTAACAACTTTGGCATTAGTTTCACAGCTATCATAAAGTTGTATTGATGAAGATGATGATGAAGCTTGAGAGGGAGTTTGCATAGCCTGTCTAATTCTTTCGGATATATGAAAATTAAATCCTATCATTTCTCTACAAAAATTTAAAGTTTCTTCAAGCTTTTAAAATCCTTTGAAAAGGGGGCGGGGAAATCTTTTTACTTGTTGCAGTACTTCTGGCCAATAATTATATATTCCAGACTTTCTACATTTAATTACTGCAAAGAAATTAAAATTTTTGTTTTCTACCCAATTCCTTGTAGATTATTATTCAATTCTTTTTATTAAATTATTCAATTCTTTGTAGTAAATTTTGTAGTATTCTTTATAGTAAATTAGAAAATCTTAATTTTGAAAATGACAAGTACAAAAAGTCTTTGGAATTTGAAAATTTTTAAACTATTCAAGGGGGAATTATTACGGGTATAAATTTCACTTTCAAGAAAAAGTCTTTCAATTTATAAACGTTTTGAATCCTAAATTCTTCTTAGCAATAAATATTTAGTAGACTTTTTCTTCCTATCAATCTTTAAAAAAAAATTAATTCGTTGTTTCCATTGCTAAAAATATCTAACTAGTTTTACTAGAATTTCTTTTATTATTTTCTCTTATAATCTTTGCTCGTTATTTTTTTTCTTTACAATCTTTAGGATATTCAATCAAGAAACTCCGACACTAAGAGATAGATAGCTCAGTGATTTGCTTCTTGATCTGTAAAGAGAGCTCACCTCTATTTCTATTTCAAGTGGATAAAATATGGCTACCTAAAACGACTAATCTTCCTATCTCTCTATTTTCTAAACAAGTATTAATATATTCGTTAAAACTTTCCAATAAACAAGTAAGTAAAGCAGTGTAATTTAAAGGCATAAAATATTAGAACCTTAAAACGATATGTTTGTAATGGCCTTTAAGTACTTTACCGTTCAGTAAATTAATTTCTTCATATTTTTTTTTTAACTCTCTCTTAGCTTTTTTCTTGACCTTTTAAAGAAGGTTTAAAACCGTAGCCAAAAAGATTTTCATCATATTTAAAAAGGGTTAAACAAACTCCAACTATTCGGACACAAATTAGCCAATTTAACTTAGAGTATAACTTTATCTTTTGGCCATGAAATCCAAAATAAAGAGGCTAAAAGCGTTAAAATTATATTTTTGAAACAGAAATAAAATATCATTTGTGAATAAATTAATTGCTTACTTGGTGTTTCCCCTTTTAGGCCTTGCCCGAAAATTAACTAAAGTAAACAAAAATTATAAACAATAGAAGATATGAAAAGAATTTACTTTAATTATGAAGTCTTTAAATTTACAAGGATGTCTTTGAATTTACAAAGAATTGGCATCAGAGCCTATAACAGTAAAAAATTATATAGTTTATGAAGAGAATCGAGTATTTAAATTTAGAAATTTTTAGAAACTGTAAAAGAAAAGATAACTTAGAAGCAGCTTCTCTAATATGTAATTTTGATAATGAGTTTAGACATACTTTACATAGTGACCTAGTGAAAATAGTACTACAAATTATAAATTATAAAATAATCAAATAATTACACTATTAGGACAAAAATGTATAAAAGCTATCTCAATAAAGAAATTCTCTTCAGAAACATATGTAGGATTAGACTGGAACTTAGGAAATTTTTTGAAAAGCTATATCACAATAAAAAAAAAACTATAATATTAGACCAAGGACATATTATAAAAATAAACGACCCAATTATAATAGATATGTTAGAAAATCAAAAACTGAAAAAGACTGTAAATGTTATATTTGTGGAGACCCTAGACATTTTGCTAACAAATGCCCAAATAAATATAAAAATAAGGAAAATGCAGCTAAATCTATGATAATTGAAGAAATACAATGTAACATAATAGAATTATCTGATAATAAATCTTGTAACTCAGTATATAGTATTTACACGGATGAAGAGTTAGATAATTTAGAAATAACAAGTAATTTTGAAGACGATTATGATAGTTTAGAAGAACTAGATTTTTGTTTTCGATATAAAGATGATGAATGTAGAATAAGAATGTATCCATGAATGTATTATGGGACAAGGATCAATGATGGATAAATGTAAAATATGCAAAATATACTCAGGACACAAAAATAGAAATCAGTGTAAGAATTGTCTAGAAATTCAATGCAATAATTGTTTAGGTATTAAAGAAGAAATAAATAATAATAATAAATACTATAGTAAAAGTACAGAAAGAATAGAAAATAAAATAATAGATACAAATAATAGAATAGGTAAAATACACGAAATATTAGGAGAAATACAATACAGGATTAGAAATCTAGAAACAAAAGGAAAACAACATATAGATAATTACACAGAAAATAATTATTTGGAAACATAAAATCATGAAGAAATAATTTGTCAAATAACTAGAGTAAAGACCACAAAAAGCATCAGAATACCTATAGAAGTACAAATAAACAAAATGATAAAATTAAATTTGATAACATTAATAGACACATGTTGTACATTTAATATAATCAGAAAAGATTTAGTGACAGAACATTGTAGACTGAAATTAAAAATATGAAATAAGAGGAAGTCAAATGGACGATAGTAAAATGGGATTCGAAGAGACACTTTTTGATGATTGTAAGATCAAATTTCAAGAAAAATAGTATAGTTTAACGACTACATTAGTTAGCGCATTGATAAAAGATGAATTTGTTATAGGAATAAAATTCTTGCTTAGTAGATATGGAACTTTAACAATTACTCCTGATGTTATAATTTTTGGAAAAGACACTTCTATTATTAATAATATAGAATCATCAGAGTTGCGCGCTAAGCGTGGTGGACCCTTGCAACCAGAACCAGACCCAAAAATTGAAGAAAATCTAGAAAACTTAGAATTTTTAGATAATTTATCTTTAGAAACTTTAAAAACAGATTTTATACCAAGAAATAAAGAATTAATAATTTTTAACAAGACATTTTCTAAGATAGATAGTATAGACAAAATTTTAGAATTAGCTAAAAAAATTCAAATGATATGATAAGACCCCATAAAACATTGGAATAAAAATAAAATAGAAGCTAAATTAGAAATAATAAATGAAAATATAAAAATTAGAATAGCAGAAATAAAACATACGAATCAAGATATAGAGAATTTTAACATACAGATTAAAGAATTATTAGATTTAAAAGTAATAAGACCATCTAGTAGTCAACACAGATCAGCAGCCTTTATGGTTAGAAATCATAGTGAAATAAAAAGAGGAAAAGCAAAAATAGTTATAAACTATAAAAAGATTAAACGACAATACTGTAGAAGATGGATATAAGACACCAGATAAGGATATGCTAATAAATAAAATATAAAAATAGTAAGATATTTTCTAAATTTGATTGTAAATCTGGATTTTGGCAAATAAAAATGGCAAAAAAATATATTCCTTAGACAACTTTTACTACTTCATTAGGACACTTTGAATTGTTAATCGTACCTTTTGGATTAAAAATTGCACCCTCTATTTTTCAAAGAAAGATGGATAGTATATTAAATTCTCTTTCATTTGTTTGTGTATATATAGATGATATTCTAGTAAATAGTAAAAACTATAAAGAATAAATGAAACATCTAGAGATAACCTTGAATAAATTTATAGAAAATGGTTTAATTATAAGTAAAAGGAAGATGGAAATAAATAAACAAAAAATTGAATTTTTAGGAATAATTTTATGAGAGGGAAAGATTTAGTTACAGCCACATATAGTACATATAATTTTACAATTTTCAAACAAAATTGAGGAAACCAAGAAATTACAAGCCTTTTTAGGAATATTAAATTATGCTAGTCATTTTATTAAAGATTTAGGAAGGAAAGTAGGACCATTGTATAGTAAATTATCTAGTAAACGATAAAATTATTTTAATCAATCAGATATAGAATTAGTTAAAAAGATAAAAACAAAAGTTAAAAATTTACCACCATTAGAATTACCATTAGATAGTGAATATAAAATAATAGAAACGGATGGATGTGAATTAGGATGAGGAGGAATTTTATATTCCAAACCAAATAAATATAGCGATAAAAAAGAAGAAAATTTTGTAGATATGCTAGCAGAAAATACAAGATAAAAGGAAAATATTTAACTAGTTTAAATTATGAAATAATGGCCATCATACATAGTATAGAAAGTTTTAAATTATTTTTACATACTGAATTTACAATTAGGACAGATTGTGAAGTTATAGCAAATTTTATTAAAAAGACAAATTTTGATAAGATAAGACATAAAAGATGGTTGAAATTATATGAGATATTAAACAGCTATAAAATTAATATAGAACATATTGACGGAAAAAAATAATATTTTAACAGATAATTTAAGTAGACAGGTTATTAATTTTCTAACTCATTATCTTCATGGTGCAGATAGATCAAAGGATGATGAACTTTGGGAATGTCACTTTGAGAGTGGCCTCTCAAAGATCTAATTTTCGATTCAGGTGAAATAATTTAGAAAGACTACCAGAAAGGGAGCGTTCTCTACTGGATAATCTCTGGATGACACGTGACTCTAAACAAAAATTAGACAGCATTAATACCCTAGCTAACCATTTTAGACAGATTCATAATCAAGTAGAAAGCAAAAATTTAAGTTTCTTTGCAGTAATTAAAGGTAGAAATCCCGAAATATATAATTATTATTCAGAAGTACTACAACAAGTAGAAAGAATTCCCGACCCCCTTTTCAAAAGATTTTATACGCTTGAAGAAGTTTTAAATTTTTGTAGAGAAATGATAGGATTAATTTTCATGTATCCGAAAGAATTAGACAGACCATGCAAACCCCCTCTCAAGCTTCATCACCATCTTCATCAATACAACTTTGTGATAGTTGTGAAATTATGACCAAAGTTGTTAAAAATTTAAATCTTAGAAAGCATGTTTTAGAAGAAAGACTACAACTCCTCGAAGATCAAATTTCTTCATCCCAACAAATTATTAGTAAATATCAAAATGAGATTCTTAAATTGCATAATAGTTTAGACAGACTCAGTTCTTCTAGAAATACACTTGAAAACCCCATTTTTAAAGATATCGCATCCACAAGTAAAAATTATTCTGATGAAATAGAAAGACTTATTGAACTAACAAATTCAACAGCTGCAGGACAAGAAAAGACTTCATACAAATTAGAACAGAAAATTGGTGATTGGGTCAGTATTGTTCAAAGTTCTATAAAGAATTTCGTTGTACAGGAAATTATAGACTTTGCTCAAATTTTAAACTACTATTATAATGAAAACAGATACTTCCTTAGACATGATCCTAAATACGATGCAGCCCAAAATTTAGCCTTCCTTAAACATAATTATCCAACAAATTCCTTTGATTATACAATCATCGAAGAAGAAGACCTCTTTTACCCAACTTTACCGTTTGGTATGATAGATACTATATACATATTAAATAGATATTTCCTATTTTTTTCCACCAAAATTTAAAAAGACTCTTGATCAGTTAAAAAACCATCTCTTAATGGTTCAATTCATTTCCGTACCACGCTTATCATCGTATTTTAATTTATGAAGGAGCCAAAAGATTTAGACCATCTTCAAGGACAAATATTAAAATAAAAATTAGATAGATTGATTATGAAAGAAGAATATCAAAAACCGCAGCCATGATGGAAGTTCAAAATAATAATTTCGGATTAGTAGCACAATGGAACAACGAAATTATTTTCTGCCAAGAGCACCTGGCCATGAGAACTAAAGCAGAAAATTATAGTACCAAATATTGAGCAAAAGAATTTATATCTAATGATGTTTCAAGAGACTATTAAAGAATTTACAGAAACCCTATCAGAAGCAGAAGAGGAAGCATACATATCTGATGACAACGATAATGAGATGGATCCAGAACTAGAAGAGGTCATAGCAGAAATGATGGACAAATAAAGTCGAGATAGAAAGATGGAGAAATAATTAGCAAGACAAGGAAGTCAAAAAGAAGAGGCATAAAGATAAAGCTTTTAAACATATTTCTAAGGTTCTCTACAAAGTTGATTATCATATTTCAAGAAAAGTCAGGCGTGAAGAACAAAAGTTGTCAGAAGCATCTTTTCAAATAATTTATTCTTTAATTACTCACATGGAGAATTGCACATTATTTATTTTTCTTTGATTTTTGATCGCACACCTGTAAAGTTTGCACAATATTCTTCAATTAGTGATAGCACACTTACAACACCAACAGAATAGACGTGATCTACCAGCGTCTATAAATATCTACACCTCTCACGAAAGAACACACACCGAAAAAAAAGCACAAAGCACACTATCACACTTGTACTTAAAAATCTCCACAATTTTTGTAAGTTCAAAGACATCCTTGTAAATTCAAAGACTTCTTAATCAAAGTAAGTTTTTTTCATATCTTCTCTTGTTTATAATTTTCGGGCAAGGCCTAAAAGGGGAAACACCAAGTAAGCAATTAATTTATTCACAAATAATTTTTTATTTCTGTTTCAAAAATATAATTTTAAAGCTCTTAATCTCTTTATTCTGGATTCCATGGCCAAAAAATAAAGTAATCCTCTTAATTAAGTTGGCAAATTTGTGTCCCAAGAGTGGGAGTTTGTTTAAACCTTTTTAAACATGACAAAAATATTTTTAGCTACAGTCTTAAACCTTCTTTAAAAGGTCAAGAAAAAAACTAAGAGATAGTTAAAAAAAAAGTATGAAGAAATTAATTTGCTGAACAGTAAAGTACTCAAAGACCATTACAAATATATCATTTTAAAGTTTTAATATTTTATGCCTTTTAATTATACTGCTTTACTTGTTCATTGAATTATATATATATCACGAGATCTTCTGTTATCTCCCAATCTTCTGCTATCGCTTAACATCCATTACTCTTAGAGGAAGATGGTAGGGATAACCGACAAGGTTGTCTGCTAACCTCTCTAAGATCAAAGAGGCAACAGAGGTCCTGAAGGTCTAGTCTAGAAAAAAACCCGAATTATATATATATATATATATATTAGAAAGGTGTGGAAAAATATATTTTACCCAAAAATAAGTTTGGAATTGGAACTTTTACAGAAGATACAAATATATATTTCACCAAAATCAGCGCTTGATCGTCGATAGCAGTTGTTGCAAGCCATGTACCAACATTTGTGATTTATTGTTTCCATTTTTGCTGTGCCACTCACCTAGTAATTTTTTCTCTGAAAAAAGAAATTCTAACTTATAAAGAAAGATAAATAGAAACCATAATACTGTTGTGTATAGGAATATATAAATATGGGTAAAAGTCGACCATGTAGATTTTGTATTAAGGTGAAGGAGACAATTTTGTAGGAGATTTCTGAGTGTGTGGCTTTTTTAAAATCAACTCATCGATTTTATTTGAATTTGTATCTTTCTTGAAAGAATGAAAGAGTAAATAAGTCGAATAAAAAGCAGAATAATTGTAATTATAAGAATATACATACATGCCATTAAACCAACTTTTTTACTGCAAGGAAAGGCGTATTCATGAAGAAAGTACTACGAACTTTTGTTGAGAGTTTTAAACCTATACAATTCATAGATCTAAAATATTAAATGCATTTTCAAGCAGAAGAGTTTAAATAAGGAAAAGTAATGTGGATATACCCAAAAAAGAGGTGACTTTTAAGTTTGTTGCAAAGATTACCGGTCTTTTGTCAATATTTTCTGCCATCAATTTGCATTCTCAGTCAACAAATGAATCCCACAGTGTCAACATCATTGTTTTAAATTTTTGGCCCAGAAGTATTACATCATGTACCTAAGTTTGGTTGCCATCCTTTGACTGAATCAATCGTTTATACATCATATCAATTACAATTGCCAAGATGTCTGCAAAATGAAAAATAAATAAATTTTTTTTGTGTTGCCTGTAATTTTAATTATTTGATTAAATTAAATATAATAGTACTATTTAGTTCGAGAATAAAGATGTAATTTCTTACTTATATAAGTGTTTGTATCCATGAATTGTTCAACTTCATCAAAAGAAGTCAGGCGATAGGTTGAGAAAACAAGTTCGAGGTTATTGTCATTCAACTCTTGAACACGAGTTTCTCCAGAAATCGTCTATTGTAGAGCTCCTGTTGAATATTTGTACTTTCCAGTGTTGTTTTTAACATAAGCTTTAGAGATTGCATATGTTTTTCTAAGAACAAGTTCATTTTCAAATGCAGTGATATTCGAATCATATAGATTTGTTTGGATAGTGTTACAATAATAGATAAAAAGATAAAAATCTATTAGTGTAGGAATGTTTATTATATATAAAAAAGAGAGAACATATTTTCAAAAAGAAGAAGAAAAGTCAGTGTCTAACCCCAAATAAATGCATAACTTACCTCAGTATCCATTAGCATCATGTGTTGGTACCTTCCATTGCCTTGTCTTGAAGGTTTTGGTGATTGTTTCTCTACAATAATTACTTTGACTTTCCACTTTTGATTGTTAGATAGAATTTCTGGCATAAGTTGGTACTTTTCTTCCATTGTGATCGTGACAATGTTTATATATATTAGAAAACAGGATGAAGTCACAGAGTAACTTTTGAGAGAAAATGGTTTTTTGAGATAACCAATCGGAAAACAGAAGTAGATATTTATACACACCTACAGTTATATCATTTATATTTTTTATATTATATGTAACAATAATACATTGTAAAATCTAATCTATAATCATACCTCGTTGTGGTATAAGGTATGGAGATTACTTATAAATTTGTAGTACTAAAATGAATTAAATTAATTATCGGAGTAAAACATATAAAATAATATTATATCTTTTTTTTTTTTTACTATATAAAACTAATAAAGCTACGTTATAGTCTATAAAATTTCATCGTGTTCATACTTTATTGAGCAATAACTTCTGTAAATAGTTATGGGGTGGTAAAGTTTTAGTTTCAGTACAAGTACAACAATGGCTAATTTATGATGAAAGAGTTTTTAGAAAAGATATTTACGTTACTTTGTGTCAATGTAAGAAAAATTTGATGAAGTTAGTTATTAGTTTGAATATAAAAGTGAATGAATATGTTGATTATGTGCATGAAATAAAAAGAAAAGAAAAAAAAAGCCAAAAGAAAATTTATCTCCTACAATTATTATCCCAACTAACTCATTAAACAACAAAATAATATTCCTACAATTATTATGTTCACTTATTATCTCAACTTCTAAAAGTTACGAGACATAAATTGGTTCTCACATGTGAAAATTCTCACATTTTATTCCAATCATACTAAAATTTTAGCATTACCACATTTTTGCAAGAGAAAGGTGTTCAAAGCAGAGAGAAAAGTGTCCAAGGTGCAAATATTTAGCTGTATAAAAGATAAGATTTATTGTTAAAATGGAGCTAAGATTTATTGTTGAAATGAAGAAACCTCCATGCATAGAGTCTTGCACTGAGGTGAAAAGGCTCCGTGCACAGAGAATTTGCTTCTTGATGTACGAAGAGCCACTCTTCATGCATGGAGAGGTCGTCTCTCCGTGCATGGAGAGCACGAAGAGAGGGGTCTCCGTGCTCTCTCCCTGCATGCGTGTCCATGGAGTTTATTCCACCTCTAGTTTTAACATCAAAATGTAGTAATTTGTGATTCATGTAAATATAAAGTAATAAAAGCATTAACAAATAGATTTTTAATTGAAAGACACTGTCTTCTTAAAAATAATTTAGATTTCATACTAAAATATTTTTACTGTAGCCAGAACTAATAATCTTTATTAGCAAAGGAAACTAAAAACTATGACCACTCCCAAAATGAAATCTCTATTTAATAAGATAGTTGCCTTGTTCCAAGAGGTGGAAAAAAGAAAGATACAACATGAAGGAAAAATTGTAACCTTAGTTATTCACTTATATGCAGTCTAGTCCCTGTTCTACCCGAAATATAGTATGCTTTAAGTATAAAGTCTTAGAATTATAGTATTCTTTTGTCATAATGGTTTGAGAACATAGATAATAACACTTGAATTGTTGCCATTGTGAGATGTAGATATAGAATTAGAATTTATGAAATTCTTATAAATATAAATTTGTCTACTTCTTTTATTGGATTTGTCTATACAGATGTCTCTAGAATATATTGTGCCTCCAAATCAATGGTTTTCTACCACTATCTGTCAATATCCAAATCGAGAATATCTCAAAGATTTTATTGAATTTATTGATGCAAATCAACAAACTTTTGTTATGTGTAGTAATCTTTATGGATTTTTTTGCGGGAGTTATTTATAGGACAGAAGATGAACAATTTAGCAGTAGGTTGATACATGAATTTATAATGAGATTTGTACTTGTGGTAAAAATAATGAAGTCTGGGTACGGTTAGGTGATCGTATTGCCAGGTTTAACATGCAAAAATATTGTCTCATCACTAGATTATCATGCCATGAACCATCTATGGAGATTAATCATAATAACTATTGTCTTATAAATCATTACTTTAATGGTGCGAGAAGAATTACTATGAGAATGTTGTACCAAGTGTTCCATTCATTCGAAGATGACATAGATAAATTTAAGCTGGGTTGGTTATGTTTGTGGAGTGTGTTTTGAAACTAACTGGCAGAATTATTGATTATAAGACTCTTGGCATGGTCGAGCATCTTGATGAGTTTTTTGCTTATCCATGGGGTCGAAAGGCATATTTCGTTTTGTTAAATTCATTGAAGAGTCACAAGTCGAAAGAGTGCAAAGAGTAGAATAAAATCAACAAACAGATTGTAAATATGCATTAAGAGGATGTCCACTTGCATTCCAGGTAATTTTTTTCTATTTTTTTATCGGTATATATATTATACATAACTTATTTGTATAAGAAAGATTATAATTATTTTTAATTATCTTGCAGTTCTGAATATGAAGCATTTTCAGAGATTGGAAAAAAGTTTGGACGTCGGAGATACAAAACACCACAAAGTCTCCAAATGTATAAGTGGAGACCTAATATAATATTGACTGAGAAAATGGTAAAACAATTTTTCCCCACCAAAGAGGTATAACATACTTTTTTTTATGAATGCACAATTATATTTGCATTTCATTATTTAAAAACTAAATTTAGCAACAATATTTTATTATGATTACAGATTGAGGTAATTGCAGTGCTATATTCCATAGAAGAAGAGTTAGAAATATCATGGTATACAACTCTTTCAATGTCAGCTGATAATCAACATAACATCTTAGATGGTATTGTCAATGGGAAATTAGACAACATAGTACAACAAATCTCAAAAAACATCTTTGTGCAAGAAACAACCATTCCCAGTGGATAGAGAACTTCTCCTAGAGTTGGCCTTAGTTCTGCTTTTACTTTTGATGCTTCCAACTATATAACTTGAGAACAAATGGAAGAAATGTTGAGAATACATAGGCAACATGTAATATCAGATGTGTCTGGTGTATGCCATAACTTGAAGGCCAAAATAATTCACAACCAAAACCAATTGTTTGAACAACACCAAAAATGGCAAGAAGAACATATGTAATCTGGTATTCGTTCTTATATAAATACTATTCTTGACAGCCACAAACAAGTATTCCAACAGGAATTTCAACAGCAGCAAAAATGGCAAGAAGATAATATTTTAGGGAGCATGCAGTCTTATGTTGATAGAAGTTTAAGTTCAATGAGATCTTATGTAGATGAACAGAACAAGAATACATTGAACAATGTATCTAACTGGAATCAAATATAGAAGCTATTATTGGTTCTATGCAGCAAGATGTTTCTATCCACACAATTCCAATTCCTAGATTTCGCAAGGCAAACATCAACATCTCAACAACATATGGAAAGTTTTGAAGGGTCAAGAAGAAAAAAAAAAGTAAGGAAAAACAGATACTGTCTTCACCATTGAAAAGTCATCCTTTAGAAGATTATCCAAAGGACAAGTATAGCATGATTAGAGAAAGGATATTGTATAATCCATCAGGGTAACAAATCTAACTCTACTCTATTAGCTTAAATACTATTTTTTTATTCAATTTATATTTTTTATACAGTACATATTGGGAGGATGGCAAAGGCAATTTCATTGGAATGGACATGTTGAAAAATTTATTGGATGTAACAAAAGATGTAAATGCCATGATGAGTAAAGTGTAGTAATTACAATTAATTTAATTTTATGTTTGATGTCAATAAATTAAATCTATATGTATTTACTCTATTAGAGTATTGAGCTGGAGTTGAAGTTACTAAGATGACTTATTAAGGATGGTTCTACCCTAATTCTAAAGACTGCAATTATGGACATCAAATTTGAAGATGAGTGTTCTCATATTTTCACGTGGCTAATACAAGAGAAAAATAAAGCCACTAAGGGTGAAGTAGACTTCATTACGTTAGAAGAATATGTGAATGGTGATTCGCCTATAAATGGTCGTAATGGATGGCGTGCAAACATCTATTAATTCCATGCTCATTTCCTGGCAATTGTTGGTATCTTTTTGTGGTGAATATTCCTGAATGAAAATTTCAAATATATAACTGTAGCAATGGTATTCTTATACCAGATCAAGTCATGATACATGCAAGAGCAATACATAGTACAATCCATGCATTCATTTTGAATTCTAAGTTTTCCACCAGAAAGGATGTAAGGAAACATAGAACTAAAGCAATGCAACTGGAGACTATACCTTATTTACCATATGCAAGCAATGGGTGAGCATTTAAATAGCTCTTTATTTGTTATAATATTTAATTTTTCCTTTGTATTAATTTAGCCCAATGTAAAACAGTTTGTTCTATAGGCCAAACTGTGGAATGATCGTACTAAAATATATAGAATGCTGTCCTAAGACAGCCAATAGAATTAGTTTCACCTGATAGGATATCTATTTATAGACGGAAGATGTTAGTGGATATTTATAACAATGAATATTTTCTTCATCCTCGTCCTTAGTTAGGTCATGTAATGAGAATAAAGGTTATGTAATAAGTTTTTGTTGTGTTTTTTTTTTTTTCTATTTTGTCATATTGTTGGTATATATATAGAAAAAAAAATAAACTGTGGTGAAATCACTATAAATCTAAATGAATTGACAGTGTTTTAGTTGTAGTATGAGCCATTACAATGGATACAATTTAAACGTTATAATATCACAATTTTGCATAGTTCCTTTCCTCATCAATTTATTGGTTAAATATTCATATTCATGTTTTAAATAAGAAAGATAATGAAAAAAATAAAGCATATTAGCAAGCAAAATATAATTATAATTACAAAACATATGAAAATAACTAATCTTATATAGCTCGTCGTTATTCTTCTATTGAAATATGATGTATAAATCTCCTCTTTGGGCAGCAACGGGATTACAGATTAATTGTTGGACAATTTACAATTTTAGACTTGTTAAATAGTATGTATTAAATTCAAAATTTTCAGATAGACCACATTTTTTGTGCAACAAGTATGTGATTTATTTTCGTTTGCTGGCTTAATAATTTTTTTTACATATTGTCTTGTTTTTGCTCTAGACAATGAAACATACAGCTGACCATGTGAAAACACAGGTTCAGAATGATATAGCAATTGTTGGACAATTTACAATTTTAGACTTGTTAAATAGTATGTATTAAATTCAAAATTTTCAGATAGACCACATTTTTTGTGCAACAAGTATGTGATTTATTTTCGTTTGCTGGCTTAATAAATTTTTTTACATATTGTCTTGTTTTTGCTCTAGACAATGAAACATACAGCTGACCATGTGAAAACACAGGTTCAGAATGATATAGACCTATAAAATATAATGTTTGACCTTAGGCCTTTTTAATAGTCATAGCAAAATAATGACGAACGAGAAATTGAGGTCTTTTAAAGGGTACTGAATGTTTATCTCCTTCAAGTGGAACAAATGAAATTCTAGGTAAAAATACTTGTTTTTCATGATATTCACCAAATCCAATTTCAACTAAAATAACATTTTGTTTAAATTCACGACAAATAAGTCTAGTTTCATTGCACAAACCTTCCGAAAGATTAATATTTCTGAGCAACATAATAAGACAATTTTATATATATATATATATATTTTTAGAACAAGTTCAAGTTGAGATATACAATTTGGAGTTAAACTATTTAAAAAATCTTCATGAATAAATCTTTTCGTTTTATCAATCACTTTATCAAAACTGAAATATGTAAATGTATCTCTTGAAATTTCTTTAACTAATATATTGTTTATCATATCTACATATTCATTTTTTGGAGTTAAAATAATTCTATTCATCTTAGTATTTAAATTATCACTATAAATACAAAAATTCAGAAACACAATGCTGATCAACTTTTTCAATGATTTAAGTTCATCTTCAAAATTTATGACAATATCTGACGAAAGCTTAATCATGCGACATGTATGCTCTTTTTCAATTCCATTTCCAATTTTGAGTAAATATTCACAAAAGGAAGGATCCAAATCTAGCTCTCATATTTTGAGTTAATGGTAGTTGTGTAAAGTACTGCCACAAATATGAAAAAACTAAATTTGCTTTCATAATATCGTCTTTTGTTCCTCTCTATACCACTGGCAAAACTTGACGAAAATTTCCTTCACACACAATGATCTTTCCACCAAATGACAATTTACATTCAGTAATATCTTTTAACATTTAATCCAAAGTTTCAAAAGCATACTTATTAACCATTGGTGCTTTATCCCACATAATTAGTTTCATCATTTTCAAAAGCTAACCAAGTGCAGATTGTTTACTTACCGAACATCGCATATCAAGACTTGTTTGAAAAGAAATTTTAAAATGCGAATGACCAGTTCTTCCAGCAGGTAATAAAGAAGCAGCTACTCCAGATCATGTTGTTGCTAATGCAATGCGTTGTCTAGATCGTACCGTAGCAAGGAATGCTCTGTACAAATAAGTTTTACCAGTACCTCCTGGACCATCAATAGAAAAAAAGTCCATTTCTATCGTTCAAAACATAATCTAAAATTGTATCATAAGCAAATTGTTGTTCTTTATTTAAACTTTTTGTAAAATTTTTAGACTCAACATTAACATTTGCTCTTTTTTTCTAAAATCATATTTGCTAATATGTCGATGTCATTTATAGTAATATCAAAATCTGTGAAGCAAAAATCATTTACACTTTTACTAACAACTTCTAAGGATGAATTTATGTACTGTAGAGCTCTGATCTCAGTATCATACCTTGTCCAACTTGTATGTAAAAAATCTTCTATCATGTAAGCTTTAAATTTAATTTACAAATTTCTAGGATTCGTAGAGGCATAAAAAATCAACACATTAGCAAAAAGTTGACGGAGTGATACAGGCATTTGATAAGAAATTGCCTCAGTTAAACATATGTCACAACAATTATTTCCACTTATTAGACCATGTAAGAATGCAGCTTGGCGATAGGTAGGCGCTACAACACCATCAACTATTTTTAAATCTTCAAAAGATTTTGACCCTTTAATATGATTCAGTAAAACTCTTCAAAGTATCTCTCAACTTCAAATGAATTAGCAGTAACTATTCTACCAATTAAATTATACTTTCTTCTAGAACTCCAAACTCGTAAATATGTATTTCATATAAAGTATGTAGGAAAATCTTTATAAAGTAAAGTTCGAGCCTTTTTATTAGAAATATTCATTTGAAAAGATTTCAGTTAACATTGTTCGTTGGACAAAGTCTTTATTTATAACTTTTGATAAATCATCAGTTACATTGTACATAACTAATTGAGAACTTTCAACATGTAACTGTAAAGAAATTATAGAAGGAGATATGTCAAATAAATCAAAACTAAAAATTCTCCAAATAGCTTCTAACGCAAATATCCATCTAGCGGCTTGGTAATTTGAAATTTTATCAATATAATGTTCATTAGTTTCTTTATTCACAGCAAAATTAACACGGTCATGACCTTTGTATACATATTTATATAAATATTTCACAACTTTAATAGAAGAACATATTTCTATATTAATATGACAATCGTATTTAGCTAAAATATAATGATTGTATGGTACAACCCATCTATTGTTTAGCATGCATCCTCTGACTCTAATAGTAACACCATCGTTACAACGTCTGTAAAGCGGTTATGAATCATTACTTAACGAAGTATGTAAAATATATTCTTTTGAATATTTATTTTTACAAGTATGAATGTTTTCCATGCAAACATTTGTAGGATTTAATTATCCACAAGGACCATGCATCATATGTTTGATCACAGTAGCATGCAGGTAAGAATTTTTCTTTTCATCTGGTATTTCATACGAAACAATTTCATCAACTTGCATAAAGTTAGTAATCTTAAAACTTGGTTTAAATATAAGAAAAAAATGAACGTGAGGCAGACATCTTTTTTGGAATTCAATCACATAAACATACGCAATTATAGGCCCTAAAATTTCCCTCTTTAATAAATCTTTTTTTAGTTCCTCAACCTTATCTCGAAATATTCGTGCTAACAAATTTGGCATATTTTGTATTTCATCATTATGTCTCAATTCTTATTTAATTTCAGGCAAATTTGGATTGCATGTCATTGTTAAAAATATATCGGGTTTTTCATATCTTTGAACTAGATACATTGCATTCATATATCTTTTAGTTAAATTTCTAGGACCTCCAATAAACCCTGTTGGTAACACTATTGATTTACCAATCTTATAGCTTCTATTCCCACCACTCTGCACACTATCTATAATTCCTTGATAAAGTTTCGTTCTTATAATTTTTTTTATTATTACAAAAATAATCCAATCTTGCAGTTTCAATCTTAACATACATATTTACTATATATTGCTGCAGAAGTCTACCTACATGAAGATGCACAGACTTATCTGAAAGCCTCACTTGAAGTTTGTAGCAATAATATTCACAACAGGATACGGTCATCCGTTTCTTTGTTTTCTTCAAAACTGAAAGAAATATGAAGAAAAAATTTGAGAAGACAATATAATTACATACTCTTTGCTATATATAAAACAATTTCACAGACGATAAAACTTACCATGATCTTCTATTTCCAAAAGTTGTTCAGTGGAGTCAATGTTATTAATTTGTTTCACATAACCTGTTAGAATTTTTTGGTCTATTAGTGATTTCATTATCAGTATCATAGAAGTATAAATGTAAATGTGCGGGTTTCCCATCAACTGGTAATAATGAATTTATAAAATGGTACACATGTCCCTGATCTCTAAATGTATATATACATTTATTATTTCTACACAAATTTTTATCATACTTCACACCAAAAGAAGTGAAAGTAAAATGATTGTTATAGCTACAAGCAACTTTCTTAAAAGCAACTGCCTCACACGAAGTAAAATTAAATAGGTTAAACAATTCAGAAAGAACACTATTTAACTGTAATCTAACTTTTCCATCACAACAATAAGACCCTTACTTTCTTTATAAAATCTTTTTGCATTACAATATTTACAAATTGTACATGATGAAAGAATATAAGGTTTGACCGAAATATCTCGTAGATTTATTTCTTTGGAATAAACTCTTTTAGAACCACGTAAAATAATAGGAACTTCTGATGTTTCATTTTCAGAGTCTTTTTCAAGACAAATACTTTCATCCTTGTGTAACTCAACACAATCATCAATAAAACCTAAAAACATAAAAATAAGATTGATGAAAGATAACACAAACAGTTCTAAAAAATAGAAAAAAAAACAAAAAAGAAAGAAAAACACAAGTAAATGGACATAAAAAGAACCTAAACCTATTTCAAACTCACGACACCTAGTTCGTCTTTTTAGTGCATAACTTGTAGTGACTTCTAGAATATCAAATATGTATGTTAAAATTATGTATAAAAGGGAATGAAAAAAATAAACAAAAAAATAATATTTCAACAAATAATTATATTTAAAATCCTTTTACGAAATTTGTCCTCTTTTACCATTAGCTGAACTTTAGAATCTTGTGTTTGTGTGAACAGTCTTCTTGAATGAGCACGTTTAAGTGTTCTTTTCACGTTATATAACATATATATATGTTAGCAAGAAATCATCTAAAAATCTTTGGTGAGATTAAGTAATTTGGGACAGATGTTTTCAGTTTCATTTGCGAATCCTCGATGAGGTTCATGCAAAAATTTGATAATCAGTTCCTTGTTCATTGTATTATGTTGTCTGGTAGAAGAAATTGATAATTGATTAGTGTGAAGTACTGCTTTCTTATCTGGGAAATAAAACAACCTAAAAACTCTGGTTGCTTGGTAACTCCATGCATGGAGCTTCTAAGCCTCCAAGGCCATAGGACTCCGTGTACGGAGGCCTTTACCTTCGTTCACAGAGCCACAAATTTTGTTTTTTTCTTTTTCAAATTTTTTCGGAATAATAAGAAGACAGTCTTTTAAGTAAAAATTTGTCTATTCTACCACCCATGAATCTCTTATCAAATCTAATTCGAAAAACAAAGTACACTTTTTTTTAGCTTAAATACATTCATTTTTCACCAGATTTTTTTTTTCATTCAACTTATCCATACTTCAAATATTCCACATAACAACTAGTATTATTCTTCAAACAATAATTTTCTCATTGCACTTTATCAGATAAAATGAATGTTTCACTTCGTTTCTTCAGAAGCATCACCCGTTCCCTGAATCACAATATTCTTCCGGTTAGTGCTTCTTTCACATTTTAATATATGTTTTATCACATGCTTATATTTTTATTATTTTTATATGTATAATATAGATGCTTCCTACATCTTTTGTCAATAACTAGAGGCAACAACTCGGTGATACAATACAAATAACTGCATATGATGGCATAATTGTCACCATCAAATTAGAAAGAGTCGATGAAAAAATATACCTAGTCGATGGATGGGATTAATTTTTCGACCATCATAATTTACAGGATGGTTATATTCTAGTATTCGAATATGATGGTAATTCCACACTAAACATGACTATTCGGGGCTAGAGGTTACTTACGACTCTAATGAAGAAGGCCAAGAAGGCAACACTTCAGATAATCTCATAATTGAAATAATACTAACACCTCGTCTTAACAGCCACCGGAAAATTGTAAGTATATATATATATATCCCATTCTGACCATTCTACATAATTTTTGAGTTCAAATTTATTCATCTACTGCAGTATATACCGGGACGTTTTGCTTGACAGCACCTATCAAAATTTGTGCGCAACATTTAGATCCACGACTCTTTGCATCACAATTGGGACATTACCACAAATTTAAGACCAACTGGCATAATAAGATGTCTTACTATAGGTTGCACGAATTTTGTTACAAAAAAAGAACTACAAATGGACGATAGATGCGTCTTCCGGCTAATTAACAATGAATCCCCAATGTTTATGGTCTACAAAAAAGACCACACTGGAAGTTTGACACATCTATAAAGCTTTTACTTGTTCTAACTTTTGCTTCTGCTAATCTACTTCACGTCCACATGCATTATATATATCCATGGCAATTAATATAAAGCTAATTCCATCAACTTCAAAGTTTGGAACTTCCAAAACTCAACAAATTCATCAAAATTTTGCAACAGGAAAACAATACACAAATAATAAAAGCATAAAAAAAATGAATTTATACACAAACAAAAAGAACAAAATAGATAATTAAAAAATGAAAATAATAATACATTAAACTCCAGATATAAAAAGAAAAAAGAGAAGAAGAAACATTTTTGTGAAAATATATAATAAAAACAAAATAAAAGAAAGTTATGAAAATTAAATAAAGAATAATATAAATACTATCTAGTTAAAATTGAAAAATTAAGTTTTATTATGAAAAAAAAAAAGATTGGAAACAAAATTTATATCTATAACATAAAAAAATAAATAAAAATACAAATATCTCCATGCACGGAGACAAATGTCTCCGTGCATGAAGGCATTTGGTCTCCATGCATGGAGTCTAAGAAGCTTCGTTTAGTCTAAGAGTCTCCGTGCACGGAGATATATATATATATATATATATGTTTTTGTTTTTTAAGCTAATATCTAAGTAAGCACAACATTTTATTTATATAATATGTAAGTAGCTTTTACAATTATAATTTTTTTACTTAGTTAACTTTTTTTTCTATAAGTAATTTTTTTAAACTCTAGCAAATTTTTTATCTTATTATTATTAGTATTTTTATTTTTTAATATTTTTTTACATAAAATTGAATTTTTTTCCTCATTTTTATGAGACTTGGTGGGAAGTATGAAAAATTGCGTGTTGTAGTAAATTTTGAGGTACACTGTATAATAATATATACTAAGACAAATGATGTCGTTTTTGCTCCTTCACTTGAAAAAAAAATTGCTACATTGAGATAAAACAGAACAAGTCACTGTTGATTTTTACAGTAACTTCACATTCTCCTTTTTATATAGTAAGGATAATGATTTTGCATGTAGCCTTTTAAATCTTGTTATCTGTGAATTCAAAAAGTTTCCTAATCTTAGAATGGAGGCCTTTTAATTCTTTTTTTTTTTTTAATTATATGCATATTCATGTCATAAATTTGGAAGCCATCTTTTTAAAAATTGATTATGAAAATTGATTTTTTGACCGTTAGAGATAAAAGTGGGACTGAGTGAAGAACCTCTTTAGTTAACCCCCAAAATGGGATAGATCCAACAGAAATCTCATTCGTAATGACGGCTGACCAAAAATTGATTTTTTAGGGTGAAAAATTGCTACTAAACATGCACTAAGTCTACAACTATTTTTTTAATCAAGTTAAATATTTCATTAGTTACTGAATTATACCTCTATTACGATTTGCTCACTGAATTTTATTATGCCTTTGAGTGATCACTAAACTTTAATACATTGTATTCCATCACCATTCAACTTGTTTCATTACTCATTGACCTTATACCTCAATTACGCTTTACTCACTAAACGTATGCTTCTGTCATATTTTACTAACTGAACTTTAAAATGCTTTTGAATGAACACTGAACTTTATCTATTGAATACAACTGTTCAAAAATTGAAAATTTTCAAGTATAAAATACAATACACGAAAATGACGGCCACCTTTCCTCTTGAATTACCTTGTAACGATTCTAAAAATTATATATATATATATATATATATATTTTAGTATTGATTGATATTATTGACTTTTGAAAATTTCATAGCCTATTTGAGATGTAACTTTTTATTTTCTTGATTTGGTTCTATGATCTCAATCGAAATAAAATAAAATAAAAAATCTCTATTATATTTTCTTGACATAAAGGAAGATTATGATCTATGTTCGCTAAAATACTATCGCACAGGTCGCGTTCAAGTAATAAAGTGGACCTTTTAACTCCGGATTGTCGATCCCTCGAGGAATGTTTACTTTAAATTACACAACTTTAATCAATTTAATTCTAACAATGAAAATAAACAAACACAATAAAGAGTTGATTTTAGAAAATACGGAAAAACATACTAACTAAGAAAATAATAAAGTCTTGGAAATTTTGGAGGAAAAGTGGTTGGGATTCATGGTTTCATTTAACCGTCTCCTAATCAATTTCTCCACATGCCAATTAACATGCTACTCATTTACGATGTTAGACCCGATTTTCCAATTTTAGCTAATTACCTCTCTTGAGTGAAATTAATCATAATTGATTGGTTTAACATACTATATCTCTATGTCGATTATAACCAAACAATCGTATTAAATTGTTGTGAAAATAGCTCATTGGATCACCTAGGGTTAGAGGTATATCTCTATCCACTACGCAGACCTAGGGTTCCTACCATTTTGTCTAAAATGTACAATCTCCTCTCAAATGATGTACACTTCACGAAACACATTCATTCATTGGCCACATAAATGAAAATGTAATAAATACAATAATAGAAACACATGAAATAAGCAACTTAACATTAAAGAGCAAATATTGAAAATCAATTAAAACTAGGTTAAACTAACACCATAAATCCCAACTCAATACTTAGCCCATGTTAAATAAATGATAATCAAGGAGAATATTCATCCAATGTATTACAAATATGGCTAAATAATGGAGAAAATAAAAAGATATAGATAAAACCCTTTTTTGTAGATTAGCTATGATTTTCCCCAATGCTTTGCTAAATCCTTTGCTAACTCCTTGAGTTTTATGTTGTATCTCCAAAATAACCAAGAAAAAGAAAAGGAAAAGAACATGAAAACAAAATAAAAAAGAAAGAAGAAGCAGAATCGTCCTAGGCAGAAGCTGCGTCTTAGAATAATGAAGCCGTCTGAATTCTGCCCAGCTGCTGTTTTTAACATTAAAACCTAAGGAAAATTGCAGCTTTGGTCCCTGAAGTTTCGAAAATAAGACAAAATGGTTCCCAAGATTCTTTTTAAATGAAAAAACGCTGCAGCGCCCAAGAATCTGTCCAGCAACCAAAATATAGAATTTTAGTCAATTTGCAGCTCAGTCCTTAGAATAATTGCACATCAAGTCCCTCAACTTTGATCTTGTACAATTTGGTCCCTAGATTTTGACTTTTCTTTCAATTATGCCCTCCATAGATTGCACCCCAAGGTTCTTCGCTTTTTAACTTGTTTGCCTTGGCCCAGAGTCACAAATGTTGTACGCTTTTAGTCCATTTTTCCTTCTTTTGCCTTGTTCTCTTTACTTGAGTGATTTTTTGTTTACAAAAGCGAATATTACACAATTGTGAGTAGAATTTCATTCATTTAATCAATAATTATATCAAGTTAAGTGTCCAATAAGTGTGTAAAAATACACTTTTCACACCCCCAAACTTAAGCTCTTGCTTGTCTCGAGCAAGATTATCTACCACATAATCAAGCAAAAGTGATAATAGTCAACACACTAAATAGCTTGCCAAAAATATCAATGAGTCTAAAATTGTATAATCAATTCACAAATATGCTCCAAATAATGCTAAAAAAAAAATAATTTGAGTTTATCCAATGTTCGATCGGTGTGTATGTGTATAGTCACTTTCAATTATCATCTAAATTAAGAAAAGTTGTCAAGATGGAAAAATCTTCAAATTGACTCCAACCTGACCCTCTGTGGTCAAATATTTCCTTTCCCACTCGTAAAATTTACACTCCTCAAATAGATATTCATTTCTTTCCTCAAGGTATAAATCTAAGGCTGCTCTCAATTCACTCATTTCTTTTCCCGCTCCAATTCGGTTGGGTCTAACTAGTAATATCAATCTCTAGTTATGTAATGATTCTCTACTAACGAGTACTTTCACATTCAAGTGTATAATAAACAATTCAAACCCACTAGTTATCTAAGTCCAAATATCAATAACAATTTTTTCTCTCTTTTTTTTTTCCTTTTTCTATTTAGCCGAATCTCATGTTTTACCTCACTCTTTTAAGCTTTCTTCTTGACCCTTGTAGCGAGTTTTAGGTCGATAACTCCCCGGTTGTTTAGGCCAAAGGGTACCGAGCTCCCCTACGGACTTAATAACTCGAGTAAAAAATGCTACGAAGTGAGGCCCAAGATTCAACAAGTACAATAATTTCATTTTTTTTAACACAACAAAAATGGGGCTTAGATCCCTAGCATACGGTCATTAACTAGCTTATACTCGGCAAAAGACACTCCACACAAACAACATGCACGAAATCACAAACTTCTAGATAATCTCCTTCACCGGCTCGACCACCCCCAAACTTATCTCACAATGTGGTAAAGTGAAAGAAAAGAGAATATAGATTGATAAAAATTTCCAAACAACTCACAAGTCACGACCTAGTTCAACCAATTCAAAAATATATCCTTCAATCAAAAAATTTTCACATCTAGATAACAATTAATCATGACTATTGTGCTCAAAGTAATCCAAAATCTCACAATCGATAAGCAATTTTTTTGAAAAAATTACGCACAAATAGCATATTTGGTCATGTATGTATAACTCATGAATCAATAACAATTTCAAACATCAAAACCATGCAAAGCCGGCAAGTCTATCTAACATATCAACACAATATCACCAATTCAAGCACAATCACCCCCAAACTTAAACCACACATTGTCCTCAATGTGTGCATAAATACAAAATAAGGAGAGAGGGTTGACGAAACTTCCCTGATTAGGTGTTTGTTGAAGGATGTTGTAGATGGATTTTTGGTTTATGACTTAGTGGACCATGCACCCCCAAACTTGTTGAGATCTATGGGTGGCTAGGACTTCAAAAAATTTGACCTACAAAAGAATTGTATTAATTCAAAATGTAATAACAAAAGTATTAATCACAAGTAACATAAACAAAAGTGTAAGGATAAGAAAGTTGGGTTGCCCCCAACAAGCGCTTGGTTATAGTCCCTAGCTCGTCTATAGGCCTTGTTCACTTCAAATTGGCAAGAGGAATGGAGGACTTCTCCTTAGAAAAATCACCTCCAAAGTATAGTTTCAATCGTTGCCCATTAACCTTGAAGTTCCCCTTTTCATCATGATGAAGTTCAATTGCTCTATGTGGAAAAATCTTAGCAATGGTAAAAGGACCAGACCATCTCAAGCAGAGCTTTCCGGGAAACAATCGGAGTCGAGAATTGTAGAGAAGAACTTGTTGCCCAACAAAGAACTCGCATTTCACAATGTGTTTATCATGTCATTTCTTTGTCTTTGCTTTGTAAATTTGAGCATTCTCGTAAGAGTTAAGGCGAACTTCATCTAGTTTATTCAATTGGAGCAATCTTTTCTCACCGGCCAATTTTACATCAAAATTCAAAGCTTTTACTGCCCAATAAGCTCGATACTCAAGTCCTACTGGGATGTGGAAAGCTTTCCCAAACAAAAGACGATAGGGAGACATACCAATGGGCGTTTTGAACGCGATACGATAAGCTCATAATGCATCATCCAATTGATTGGAAAATTGGATGCTCAATTTCCACAAAGGCTTCACCAACAAAAATTGGATGCTCAATTTGGAAAATTTTTGGAGGTATTCAAGAAGCTACACATAAACATTCCGTTTGCCGATGCATTAGCTCAAATGCCGAATTATGCCAAATTTATGAAGGACATTCTTTCAAACAAAAAGAAACTCGAAGAACATGAGACAGTAATGCTAACGGAAGAGTGTAGTTCTATTCTTCAAAAGAAGTTATCACCGAAAATCAATGATCCAGGAAGTTTTACTATTTCATGCACTATTGGAAATTTAAATTTTAGTAAAGCTTTATGTGATCTTGGTGCCAGTATTAATTTGATGCCTTTGTCTATTTTCAGAAAGATGGGATTGGGAGAAGCCAAGGCCACCACTGTATCATTACAATTGGCTGACCAATCAATTAAATATCCTCGGGGGTGTCATTGAGGATGTATTGGTCAAGGTGGACAAATTCATATTTCCAGCCGATTTCATAATTCTTGACATGGAAGAGGATCATGACATCCCTATCATTTTAGGACGACCGTTTCTTGCCACCGGCCGAGCTTTGATTGATGTGCAAAAGGGGTAGCTCATTGTAAGAGCCCAAGATGAAAAAGTTACATTCAATATCTTGAAGGCCATCAAGTATCCATTGGAATCTGATTCATGTGGAAAAATCTTAGCAATGGTAAAAGAACCAGACCATCTCAAGCAGAGCTTTTTGGGAAACAATCGGAGTCGAGAATTGTAGAGAAGAACTTGTTGCCCAACAAAGAACTCGCATTTCACAATGTGTTTATCATGTCATTTCTTTGTCTTTGCTTTGTAAATTTGAGCATTCTCGTAAGAGTTAAGGCGAACTTCATCTAGTTTATTCAATTAGAGCAATCTTTTCTCACCGGCCAATTTTACATCAAAATTCAAAGCTTTTACTGCCCAATAAGCTCGATACTCAAGTCCTACTGGGATGTGGAAAGCTTTCCCAAACAAAAGACGATAGGGAGACATACCAATGGACGTTTTGAACGCGGTACGATAAGCTCATAATGCATCATCCAATTTCTTGGACCAATCTTTTCTAGAAGCACTCACCGTCAATTCAAGAATCCTCTTCAACTCCTGATTCGAAATTTCAACTTGGCCACTAGTTTGGGGATGATAGGGAGTGGCTACACAATTCTTTACTCCATATTTGGTCTATACGGAGTCGAAGAGGCAATTACAAAAATGTTTACCTCCATCACTAATGATAGCTCAGGGGTGCCATAGCGAGAGAAAATATTTTTCTTTAAAAAGTTTACTACCACCCGAGCATGATTAGTGGGCAAAGCCACCGCTTCTACCCACTTTGACACATAATCAATCGCTACCAATATGTATTGATTTGAGAATGAAGGAGGAAAAGGTCCCATAAAATCAATACCCCATACATCAAAAATTTCCACCTCTAATATAGAATTCAAAGGTATTTCATTTCGGTTGGAAATATTACGAATGCATTGGCATTTGTCACACTGGAGACAAGAGTGTGAGCATCTTTGAATAATGAGGGCCAATAAAAATCGGATTGAAGTACCTTTGATGCAGTTTTCACGGCCCCGAAGTGACCGCCATAGGGTGAGGAATGACATTGTTCAAGGATTTGCTCCATTTCATCTTCCGGCACAAATCTCCGAATAATTTGATCCGAGCCCCGTTTGAACAACAAAGGATCGTCCCAAAAATAATGCTTGATGTCGGCAAAGAACTTCTTCCTTTGTTGGTAAGAGAGATCCGGGGGAATGATGCCACTAGCAAGAAAGTTCACATGGTCCGCATACCATGGTATATGGGTGGCTTGTAGAAGATGCATAATTTGCAAGAGTTGTTCATCGGGAAATACCTCATTTATCTCCCCATCCACCACCTCTTTGGTTTGCTCAAGTCGAGACAGATGATCGGCAACAACATTTTCAATCCCTTTTTTATCGTGAATTTCCAAGTCAAACTCTTGTAGAAGAAGGACCCATCTAATTAACCGAGGTGTGGCATCTTTTTTTGCTAGCAAATACTTAGGGCTGAGTGGTCTGTGTAAACAATCACTTTCGATCCAATAAGGTAAGATCGAAATTTATCAAATGCAAATACCACTGCGAACATCTCTATTTCAGTAGTGGCATAGTTCAGTTAAGCATCAGTCAAAATCCGGCTAGCATAGTAAATAACATGCAAGATTTTATTTCTCCTTTGCCCCAAAACTGCTCCAACGGCATAATCGCTTGCATCGCACATAAGCTCAAATGGTAAATTCCAATCCGAAGCTACAATGATAGGAGCCGTGATGAGTTTCTCTTTAAGAGTGTTAAAAGCGTGGAGGCACTCTTGAGAGAAATCAAATGGAGTGTTCTTCTCAAGTAAGGAGCAAAGTGGCTTTGTGATCTTTGAGAAGTCCTTAATAAACCTCCTCTAAAATTCGGCATGTCCCAAAAAACTCCTTATCCCTTTCACCGAGGTAGGTGGAGGTAATTTCTCAATGACTTGAATTTTTGCCTTGTCAACCTCTATCCTTTTACGTGAAATCCGATGGTCGAGAACTATGCCTTCCTGGACCATGAAATGACATTTTTACCAATTGAGTACTAAATTTGTCTCCTCACATTTTTTCAACACCATCTCTAAATTGCTCAAACATCTGTCAAATGAGGTCCCAAATATCGAGAAGTCATCCATAAAAACCACAATACATTTCTCCACCATGTCGGAAAATATAGCCATCATACACCTTTGGAAAGTGGTGGGTGTGTTGCAAAGTCCAAAGGGCATCCTTCTATAAGCAAATGTACCATATGGGCATGTGAAGGTAGTTTTCTCTTGATTCTCTGGGGCTATAGAAATTTGATTATAGCCTGAATACCCATAAAAAAAAAATAATGAGAATACCCTGCTAACCGCTCAAGCATTTGATCAATAAAAGGAAGAGAAAAGTGATCCTTCCTTGTAGCCTTGTTAAGCTTGCGGTAATCTATGCATACCTTCCAACCGGTCACGGGTCTAGTAGGTATAAGCTCATTATCCTCATTTTCCACAACCGTGACAACTCCTTTCTTTGGCACCACTAGAACGGGGCTCACCCATGCACTATCTGAAATCGGATAAATAATGCCCGCATCAAGCCACTTTACCACCTCGGCTCTTACCACTTCTTTCATGTTGGGGTTCAACTGCCTTTGATGCTCCACTGATGGTTTGAAATCATCTTCCATAAGGATTTTGTGCATGCATAGTGAAGGACTAATTCCTTTAATGTCTGTAATAGTCCAACCAATGGCTCCCTTGTGCTCCCTCAACACCCGAAGTAACTTATCTTCTTCTAATTCATTTAAGGAAATAGCAATGATAACCAGAAGCATAGATGACTCTCCCAAATAAGCATACGTCAAATGAGATGGAAGAGGCTTCAAATCAAGTACAGGTGCCTAACGAAGAGATGGCAGTGGTGGTGAAGAGCTCTTTTCCAAGTCCTCATAATTTGGTGCTCTCTTATAAGACCGAGAAGGTGTAGCATCCAAATAGTGTAGCATATGCTCAACTTCAGGATCTTCCTCTTTAATAGCCGAAGGACAAATAAGACATGTTTCTAGAGGATCCTTAGAAAGCCTGTAAAAAGACTCGGCAACCACATGATCAACAACATCCACTCAAAGGCATGAATCAGATTCCAATGGATACTTGATGGCCTTCAAGATATTGAATGTAACTTTTTCATCTTGGGCTCTTACAATGAGCTACCCCTTTTGCACATCAATCAAAGCTCGGCCGGTGGCAAGAAACGGTCGTCCTAAAATGATAGGGATGTCGTGATCCTCTTCCATGTCAAGAGTTATGAAATCGGCTGGAAATATGAATTTGTCCACCTTGACCAATACATCCTCAATGACACCCCCGAAGATATTTAATTGATTGGTCAGCCAATTGTAATGATACAGTGGTGGCCTTGGCTTTTCCCAATCCCATCTTTCTGAAAATAGACAAAGGCATCAAATTAATACTGGCACCAAGATCACATAAAGCTTTACTAAAATTTAAATTTCCAATAGTGCATGAAATAGTAAAACTTCCTAGATCATTGATTTTCGGTGATAACTTCTTTTGAAGAATAGCACTACACTCTTCCGTTAGCATTACTGTCTCATGTTCTTCGAGTTTCTTTTTGTTTGAAAGAATGTCCTTCATAAATTTGGCATAATTCGGCATTTGAGCTAATGCATCGGCAAACGGAATGTTTATGTGTAGCTTCTTGAATACCTCCAAAAATTTTCCAAATTGAGCATCCAATTTTTGTTGGTGAAGCCTTTGTGGAAAGGGAATAGGAGGTACATAGGCTTTGACCGGTATTGGAGCCTTTGATGTTGATGGTTCCGGTTCTTCTTCAATTAGTGTCTCATCCTTTGGATCGGGTTCTTGCATAATCTTTTTTTCTTCAATGAGTGCCTTATCGGTTTGACCCTTAGGGCGTGTCACCGTGATTTCGGGCAATTACACCCCACTTCTAGAGGCAATAGCTTGTACATTCTCCCTTGGATTTGTTTCAGTGTTGCTAGGCAATGCCCCCTGTTGCCTTTCGGAGATAAGATTGGCAATTTAACCCACTTAACATTCCAAGTTTTTCAAAGAGGCATCATTGCGTTCTTGATATTGCAATTGATGGTTTGCCAACTTAGCAATGGCCTCTTCCCAACCTTCTTTTTTCTCTTGTGGCTTCGGGTTGAGCACATTTTGATTATTTTCATAAGAAAAGTTCAGATGATTTCGCCAACCGAGGTTATAAGTTTGCGAATAAGGATTGTACCCTTGGCGTTGAAAGTTTTGAGTATATGCCACTTGCTCGGTAGATGCTGAACCACTACCTATCAATGGACAACTCGGGCTTGGGTGATTTGCTCCACAAATATCACAAATAGGCAGAGATTGTACCATATGAGCGAAATGAGAGCTCGAGGTAGATGTAGAAAGTCCTTCTACGTTCTTTGCTAGTGAGTCGATCTTTGCTAGAACCATTGAGAAAGCTTCAGCATCTCGAACTCCACCAACCCCTCTTTGTAAACCTCTCTCCGGCCATTTAGCACTTTGTTCACTCATGACCTCAAATAGATCATATGTTTCCCGAATACTCTTCTTCTTGATCGAGCCATTAGATGATGAATCCACATTTGAACGGCAAGAAGGAGTCAACCCGGCATAAAAATAATTCACTTGTTGCCCCATTGTGATTCCTTGATTTGGATATTTTTGAAACATATCCTTGAACCTCTCCCAAGTCTCATGAAAGCTCTCAAATTCAGATTGTTGGAAAGTGGTTATGTCATGCTTGAGTTTGGCTACTCGGGCGGGTGGAAAGAATTTGGTTGTGAATTTTTGAATAAATTCCAACCAACTATTTATACTTCCTAGTGGTAAAGTCTCAAGCCATTCCCTTGCCTTATCCTTCAATGTGTGAACAAATAACCTCATCTGGATCATCTCCACATTTACGCCTTCATATTTAAAATTTCCAACATTCTCTATGAATCGTGCAACATGTGAGTGAGGATTCTCATCAATCCTTCCATAGAATGGAATGGTATTGGAGAACAAACTAATAACATCCGGACGAAGTTGAATGTTTGGATGTCCATATGGAGGGTAGACAATACTTGATTCATTCTCTACTACGGGTGGGTTCATAAAGTCCCCAAATAGCATATCTTCCTCATTTACAATAGGCTCTTGAGCTCTACCTGCTTGGTTACCAAAACCCAGTGGAATGCCACCTCGAGGAACATTTTCCGGTTGAGCATTATGTTCCAAATTACCCCTTTGGTGTGACATCTCAATCAATTGTTGCCTTTTCAATTCCCTTTGTTCCCGTCGCCTTCTTCGAAAAGTTTTTTTATCAAGCTCGAAAAGATCAAAACTTCTCGAACGAAGCATGCACCACCAAAGACCTAAGGAAATCAAAATTAAAAGTTAATTACACTTTAAATATATAAAAGTTAAGCAAAAGAAAAAAGAACAAAACTTGTAAAAATTAGAATCAACAAAAGATGAAAATTGAAATAAAACATTTCCCGGCAACGGCGCCAAAAACTTGTTCGCTAAAATACTACCGCAAGTGCACAGGTCGTGTTCAAGTAATGAAGTGGACCTTTTAAGTCCAAATTGTCGATCCCTCGAGGAATGTTTACTTTAAATTACACAACTTTAATCAATTTAATTCTAACAATGAAAATAAACAAACACACAATAAAGAGTTGATTTTAGAAAATAAGGAAAAACATACTAACAAAGAAAATAATAAAGTCTTGGAAATTTCGGAGGAAAAGTGGTTGGGATTCATGGTTTCATTTAACCGTCGCCTAATCAATTTCTCCACATGCCAATTAACGCGCTACTCATTTACGATGTTAGACTGATCTTCCAATTTTAGCTAATTACCTCTCTCGAGTGAAATTAACTCTAATTGATTGGTTTAACATACTATATCTCTATGTCGACTACAACCAAACAACCGCATTAAATTATTGTGAAAATAGCTCATTGGATCACCTAGGGTTAGAGGTATATCTCTATCCACTACGCAAACCTAGGGTTCCTACCATTTTGTCTAAAATGCATAATCTTCTCTCGAACGATGTACACTTCACGAAACACATTCATTCATTGGCCACATAAATGAAAATGCAATAAATACAATAATAGAAACACATGAAATAAGCAACTTAACATTAAAGAGCAAATATTGAAAATCAATTAAAACTAGGTTAAAATAACACCATAAATCCCAACTCAATACTTAGCCGATGTTAAATAAATGATAATCAAGGAGAATATTCATCTAATGTATTACAAATATGGCTAAATAATAGAGAAAATACAAAGATATAGATAAAATCCTTTTTTGTAGATTGGCTATGATTTTCCTCAATGCTTTGCCAAATCCTTTGCTAACTCCTTGAGCTCTATGTTGCATCTCCAATATAACCAAGAAAATGAAAACAAAATAAAAAAGGAAAGAAGAAGCAGAATCGTCCCAGGCAGAAGCTGCGTCCCAGAATAATTAAGCCGTCTGAATTCTGCCCAGCTGCTATTGTTAACATTAAAACCTAAAGAAAATTGCAACTTTGGTCCTTAAAGTTTCGAAAATAAGACAAAATGGTTCCCAAGATTCTTTTTAAATAAAAAAAAACGCTGCAGCGCCCTAGAATCTGTCCAGCAACCAAAATACAGAATTTTGGTCAATTTGCAGCTCAGTCCTTAGGATAATTGCTCATCAGGTCCCTCAACTTTGATCTTGTACAATTTGGTCCCTAGATTTTGACTTTTCTTTCAATTATGCCCTCCATAGATTGCACCCCAAGGTCCTTCACTTTTTGACTTGTTTGCCTTGGCCCAAAGTCAAAATTTTTTACGCTTTTAGTCCATTTTTCCTTCTTTTGCCTCATTCGCTTTACTTGAGTGATTTTTAGCCTATAAAAGCGAATATTACACAATTGTGAGTAGAATTTCATTCATTTAATCAATAATTCTATCAAATTAAGTGCCCAATAACTGTGCAAAAATACACTTATCAATCTAAATGAAATCTATGACAATTCAAAGCTAACATTCTTCTTTCTCCTTGAACAAAAAAAAAACAACTGTTTAGTGCATCTCTTCTGTAGAACGGGGACAGTTATAGTCATATCGATCTGCAACGACGAAATAATACTACAAGAAATCTCTAAATACATTACAAGAATCTTTCTTAAGGCCAAATAATCAAAAAAATATAGGGTAACACTGATGCCTAGAGAACAGGTCAAGTGTGCTAAAAATAATATATATATCTCTTAAAACTAGATGCAATTCTCCACTATCCCATAATTGGCAGCAAAATTGTCGTATCTCAACTTGTAAATGTTCGTTGATAAAGGTTCGTTCATTTACAAAGTCTTGTAAGTCACACTACGCCTGAAGGAAGACGTAGTACAACATGTCCGCCAAGACGACTGCGAACGCCAAAAAGAAAAACGCTTTTTGTTATCACTATTTGAGATATTAGCTTAAGTAAAAGTACGTTTTTGAACCCAAATATATTGTAAAGTAACTTCTAAAAAGCTAAAATACGTTCGTCCAAAAAAAAAAAAAAATGATCGGAAGCAACATTTAATAGCCAAACATATATTTTAAAATAACTTCAATGCGATAAAAGCTCACACCCTACCTCTTTATATAGTAGTAGCAGAAATCAGCCATAATAAAAGTTTGGACAAGTTCTGAAAGGAGAACCAACGAAGGCCATAATCCATGACCTGAAGCTGTTATTAAACGTCCCTGAGTATCAACTACCTGCATTCATGGAAAGTAACTCGTATACATATTATATATGGTCCATCGGGCTCTATAATACATTGAATATACAGTATACAATCACATCATGAATATACTTCTTGTATAATTAGGGGGTCCAAAATACAATATTATAGTTCTTCTTGCATTGATATTTATTCTAAATTATATGAGTTTACTTGTCTTGACAAATCTATAATATATTAAATATTACATCAAGTGAGAATGTTTTTTTTTTTTTTTTTGATGATTTTATCCCTATTACAATTCAATTATTTTAATAATGCCTTACTTTTCATTTTTCAATATGTAATAAATATTACAAAATCATTGCCATGTATGAATTTCATGTTACTAATTCCTAATTAATTAATATTCACATTAATCTATACTCAATGAATCTTGATTTATATGAATTTAGAGTTATTGTAGATAAATTTATTTCTATTTATATATCTAGGAATTTTAATGAGTGTTTAAATTTATGTATTAGCAATTAATTTTTAAGTAAAAAATGTAATATAAAATGGTTGCTTATTTGTAATATTTCGTCATCGCAAAAAAATTGAATTATACAAATTAAATTTTGAGAGTACAAATTCTCTTAAATTTTTTATTCTGAATTTTATCTTCTTTAGTTCATTTGAGACTCATCAAATCCTCCAAACCAATTGATATCAAATATTACTTTTACAGCACTTTTAAAATATTTCAAAATAACGCTCAATACATATTCATCTCTAACCAATTATTTTATAAATATAAAAAGTTCCTTATAATGGAAGTCCAAGGAAGGCAATGACCAAACAAGAAGATGAACATGCTCATATGTTTGCTCCTTTACTTCAAAACTAACAATATCAAATCGAGTCCCAAATGAAAGTAAGATAGATGGGTGTCTACATACCACAAAATGATGAAAAACACGTATATAATATTTTTCATGCAGTATACAATATAAACTACCTGGAGTATCCAATAAGCGGAGCTTAGAAACCTCGCAACTCCTAGTGCAAAAACATAATGAGCGGTGAATGGCTCAACAATCTATCAAATATGAGACGATACAATACATAAAACAATTAGAATGAACCCGTTAAAAGTCGTGTGGGTCATATAAAAGACCTATTTTACCTTTATGTTTTGCATGAGGTGAAGTTGAGGGAGAACTGAAACAGCTTCCATATACACACAGAACGCCCAGCAAATACGGTTAAAAGTATGATGCCTTGTCAATGGATGGATAGCTAGAGATAGTAATGCACAAGGTATAACCTACATTAATAGGAAAAGGAAGAAGTATCACAAATCTCAACCTTGAACTCCAAAAAGAAGTAACTTATAGTACTTTACATTTCCCACCTTCGTTAAATTAACCTAATAAGAGCACGTTTGGCCAATAATGAAAAAGTAAAATTTACTAGAAGTAACTTTGTGTAACCAAACATTTTTAAATAACTCATTTTTCTGTTAATTTAAAAGAATAAAAGTTAGTTACTTTGAAAAATCATCGAACCGTTACCTTATTTTCAACTTTCATCAATATTTACTTGTTATAAAATCTTACGTATTTACTTATAAGTATACTTTTTAAGTGTAACCAAACATGCTTAAGTCATTTGTAGGAGACACTTTAAAGTAGGCCGATCGTACTTCATGCATCTTATGATGGAAAGAATGGAAATGTTTACATATTAACCATTAACTTGGAAGAAGGAAATGGATTTGAATTTCTAAAATTGGAAGACTTACCGTATAATAAAGACCAAAAGTGTCTTTGTCATCCATGTAACTCGAATTTAAATTAAAACGAATCATATAAATGACCCAACCAGTCGTAACTAACGTAGCAAGATCGAGTAGCGTATGTATATCATACTCCATAACAAAGCTGCAGTAGAGTCGAACAGCTAAAAATATAGCCGTTAGTTCTTGGGATTTCAGTGAAAGACCTGATAATCAAGAGAGAACTGAAGAACCAAATAGTGCAAGTGAAAATTAAAGGGAAACAGCAATAATTGGTAAACTAAATATAGATACTTTCCACATTTTTAAGGGAGCAAATTGTAATAGATTAAGCCCTTGTTTAGTAGAGATTAAAATCACATTTTTAGTAGATTTTAATAAAAGTCGATAAAATATGTGTTTAGAAGTTGCGGGACAAATAAAATATGTGGTTAAAATTAATTATTGACTATAATCTAAATTTTAATTTGTACCAAACAGGGGCTAAGTCCTTTATTCCTACATCTGAGAGAGCACGTAGAAATGAAAGAAAACCAAGGATACAAATTTATAGTCATTCAATGTCAATATGAAAGCTACATCCATTAGCCATAGACCACCCCCACTATTCCTCCTAAGAAGTTCATAATAATCTTTCCCAAACAAGGCTTAATGTGGAAATTATATTCTCATAGGATACTAAAATTTAACTCGTGACTAGCTTTTCTTGCTCAGTGTAACATATACAAACAAAAATATTTAAAATATCAATTAACCAAATTCAAAGTTCACCATATATGGATACACAACTAAGTATCGACATGCATCTAACATTTTTCCCATCAGACAATCTACAAATTTTTATTACCGGCGCAGGTTTTCTCTTGGGTGAGTTTATAAATGAGAAGGGAAATGCCGATTGCATGGACGGCCTCAGCAGCGACGAAAAGTTTATCGTGGTCGTGAACTACGAGACGAAGGAAGACAAGAGTGGTCAACACGGCGGCCACCGCCAGAAACACCTTGGCCTTAGGCGGCTGCCGCTTAACCCAAGTCGTAACCGTCTTGATCGGCTTCTTCGGTGTGCTCCTCATTATTCTCTCCCTCAAAACAGAACTCCGACTAGTTAGAGTTTCCATATCCATGTTCTGATTCAGTTTTCGATCAATAAACATTTACAGATACGCACAGTGTGATTGATTTATGAATATTTTATCCCAAAAATAAAAGAAAGAGAGAAAGATTTCGATGTAATTCAAGTGAAATCAGTTTTGCTTGGTGTACCATTTACTATTAATTTTAACAACAATTAAAATAATTAATGAAATCAATTTTTACACCTCACACAACGTCAATCATGATGTACATAGAGAAGGTACAAGTTGAATAATTCAAATGAGATCGAGAATCCTTGAGAGTGTAACAGTTTCAGAAAAACGAGGGAGTAGTGAGTACTTGTATTTGGATTGGTTCGCATACACTACCAGATGTATATATAATTAAGAAAAATTAGGCTGAGATCCTCAATCTTTTACATATTGTAGTTATGGGTTTTAATTTTTAAATCTTCGAAAGATCTTCAACATATTTAAATCATTTATGTAGATCTCACATATGGAGATCTGTCAATGTGGACGTTAAAATTGCATGCATTTCATGTGATTTTAAGAAAGAGCAATCTAATTTTAAATGATTTGACATTTTTCACCCTCTTACATAAAGTCATTCACAATTTTCATCTCGTAAGAACTTAAATTTCATGTCTGAATAATTTGGGACTCACAATAAGTGAAAGGTTGAAGAATGCAACCCGATTTTCCCAATTGCACCAATATGCCTCCTACTAAGTAGTTGTTATGAACTTTAGAAAATGAGTGAGTTCGTTCTTAATTTTTCACTATAATTGTAGAATCAATTTATAATAACATATATAATCTATCTATAAATTCATTACTTTGTCATGTATTTTTCGTGAAAATTTGTCTCACTCTAAATATTTAAATAATACTTTAAGTTAGAAAGCAAAACATAATTTCATAAACTCATACATGTGAGGATCACATGCCGATTTAGTGGAGATTTTAACTATTTATGTACCCTATTCCGTAAAATAATATCTTTTCTAATCGACAATGAAATTGAGACAAGTGAGTATGTAGAGAATACTTATGGGGCTTCAAGACGAATTTCTCTAAAGAACTCAGGGACGGATCCATGATTGGATCCAAAATCGGGCTACAAAAATTCAATCAGGGCTAATATACGAAAAAAAAAATTTACACAAAAAAACTATTTTTACATGGAAAAAGTGAAAATTTTCTTAACAAAAAAATTTTTTTTGGGCCTTGGGGAGGGGGGGGAGGACT
>NC_036246.1:12862172-12894860 GCF_002742605.1 Olea europaea var. sylvestris
ACCTGAAAGAACTTAACAAAATAAATGTAGTTCAAGTATTTTCCATATTAAGCCACTTTATAGTGCAATTATATGGAAGGTTGAGGAAAATTTTGTTTCTTTTCAGAAATGGGGACTAACTTATTACTGGACAATAAGTTGGAGACCCATAGAGCAATGTTTCATTTAATTAAAGTGAAAGGAATTCCAGGTACACCACGTGTGAGACTCAAATCTTTTCAACATGGAACGTGCCACGTGGCCATGCGGGTTTGAGAAATTTACGCTCCAAATTGACAACACTCGAAAATAAGAAAAGTTCAAGGAGTAAATAAAAAGAAAATGAAAAGAAAAAAAAAAACAAGTCTCACTTTAAATAATGTTTTAAGAGGTAGAATTTTTCGAAAAAGGCCAAGCGGAAAAATACTGTATATTGCAATTAGTATTTTTTAAAATGCTATGGAAGCTTAGGGTCAATCTACCCTAATAAAGTCATAAAACCACAAGCTTAAAACGTTTTGTTAAGGTAGTAAATTATATTAACAAAATAAATCAAAATGACTTTGTTTGGGCAGGTTGACCCTAAGCTTAAATCTGATTCAATAATTAATTGGAAATGATTGAAGCAATATACGATTGGAGGCATACTACATTTATATCCAGATTCAATGACAGATTTTTAAACATAAATACACTTGACATCATTCATTGACAGAGAAAAGTTAAGCAACAAATGTCAATCAAGAATTGCCAAGTTAATCTATCAAACAATAGTCTGTCATTGAGCCTATTCAAGTAGCATTATTCAGGCTTTATAGAGTATATCGGATACACTTTTGGATATTTTAATGGGGATTGTTATGAAACTAGGGATTTTTTGAACTTCGGGTGCAATAATAAATTTATGAAATCCCCTCCAAGTAGCAAGTTTGAAAGTGACTGTAACACTTGCCCGTATAACAATGACGAGGAGTATAATCAAGACGAATAAAATTTAGTTATTTGATTTTTACATTTTACTTGATTAGTGTAATTTTACACTTATTCAGGTTATCAAAAGTGCACATATGGAGTACATTTATTGAATTGATAAATAATATTTTTATATATTGTTTATTTTAGGAGAAACTCGATGTTCAATGGCTTATGGAGAAATGGAGTGAAAAACAAATAAAAAGAACTATAAGGGAACATATTTTGAAAGATGGGAATCGAGGTGTCAAGAATTGAAAGATGAAGGACATTCAATACAATATAGAAAGGACTAGACATGAACCAGCATGTAAATTCATGAACTGATATGAATTGGAGGCCAAAAATGTGAACCTTGCAATCTAAGGCTCTCCCATATTCGATCACAAGGGGGTCAATCAATTAACAGAATAGAGCATGGCTTCACCATGCGTACGTATGATACATTAATTCAACCTCCAATTGAAATGTGTGGGTTTTAACCTAGTAGTTGTTGTTGTTGTTGTTATTCATCTTGCAACAAGGAGATTGCCATTTTAAAAGAATAATATAAAAAACACATATGTACTTTCAAGATTCGTGATTCGGCACGAAAGAATCGAAGCAAGAAGATTGGAATTTTTTGGAAGACTTCGTTGAAGGGATATTCAAGGAGACAAAAATTCGTCTTCTACATTTCTTTGCAATTTGATATTTCCGATGATGAACTATCAATTTAATATGTATTTTTGTATTATGAACATTATAGGTTAAATCCATTAGTTCTTAGGATGATGATGGTTGATGTTTAATTCAAGAATTTCTTTTTTTTATTCTCAATTTGTGTTTGATTGATTGATGTCAATGTTTTAATTAATGTTTAAATGAAAGATCAATCTTAAAACACGCATGACTTAATTTGTTTCCTTGGATTCAAAGTAGACGTTACATATAATTGACAATCAGCGTAAAAATTCCGTAGACGTTACATATAATTGTTTATTCTTTGTGCAATTCATTTAACTAATCTCATGATTGTGATTGAATGAATTCTTACCTATTTGAATTCAAAATAAGATACTATGGATCATATGTGTAAGTATGTTTATCAATACTTGAAAAAGATTGTAAGTAACACAAAACAAAATTATTGATAGTCAGTCTAAGCATAAATTGTGTTAAAAAACTAGAAGTTAAGAATTATAACTATACTAATGGCACAGTTGGATTCCTAGCATATTTTTCTCTATCAATCTCGTTTCGTCCAATCTTTCATTCGTATCTAGATAAATAATCATAGTACATGTTAGAATCATAGTTACTTAACTCAATCATCAATCGTATTTTTATTTGTTTAAACTCTAATTGATTGAATTTAAACCAAAATCAAAATCCTAGTGGGAATGATATTCTTTTACTTGTTTTCTATGTCACCAAATCCATACACTTGCAGGATTTCAACCAGTAATCTCCATCTTGAAATGAGCTAGGTCAATTTTTCAACATCTTTAATTGAAGATTAAGTCGAACACCCTTTTTAATACTGTACTTTGTAATATATTGATTATTAATAAAATATGTCATGTATAGTGACTTAGATTAAAAATAAGACAAGATTGATTAAAATTAAATCAGAGATTACAATTTTGTTAGATAAATCCTAGATTGAGTAGAATCGACCTTATACATGTTACTTTAAAAAATATATAACAGTATAATGGGAATAATAAAATTAAACAAAGTTCCAGTTTGACCTTCATTTATTAAAATTCAGTTTTCTTCAAATTCATTTTTAACCATTTATTTAATGGGATTCACAATATTTTATCTACTTAATTTTCAACTACCCGATTAATCAATTTTTATAGTAATCTACTAAATATTTGGTTTTTTTGGGAACGAAGCGTACTATTTCACACTACTTATTTATTTGATTGTTTCTTTGAGGGTGTTTGACACTCATTTTTAAGGGAAAATGAATTTTAGAATGGTAGGTTGATGGAGAATGTATGGATGAAAATTTTTTTATTTACATATAATATTATTTTAATGAAAAATGTGTGGTTGAAAAGAAGAGAGAGAAAAATGCATTTTGAAAAAAAAAAAGAGGGAATCAAACGGGCCTTTAATAATTCTGTAGGGTTACTTGATACCCAATAAATCTGGGCAATGATATTAAACCGATGTTGGATAAGTTATATCGACACCTTAGTGATAGCTCGACCCGGAAACACCTCGGGGCCATTTGAAACAACTTAATTGAGTTAATGTTGCTCGTAACCAAATATTTTTGGATGGCCCAAGTTGTGGCTTTGTATTGGGATGATATATTGGTTATTTGGATTGTTGGTTTAATTACCCTTTGGTATTGGTTGACGTAAACTAACTCATTATATATATACTCATCCCTAGCCATTTTCTAGTGTTTTGGTCTTGTGAGAAAAAGAGGAAACACATGAGTTTTTGGTCGATTTAGTTCTTTTTCTTTGAGCTTCTAATTGCTACTCTATTTTCTCTTCCTTTGTAGCTTGCAAACCAATCACCAAGTGTCTCCTTTGTGGATGAAGACTTGTGACAACCAAGTGGGAGTTGTGGGTCAAGTAAAGCTCGGTTGGTGTTTGTTTGGTTGACGAAACTGAGCCCGGATCAAGATTTCTCGAGGATTTCCACGACAAACGGTATCAGAGCTTGTGTTGTTGAGAAATTTGAGATTTTTTTATCCAAAACAGCTAGAATCGACCTAGAATTGAACCTGAAAAAATCAATAAAAAAACTGCCCGATTTTGCAATTTTTTGGCCGGATTTGCAATTGCGATTTTCGACAAATCCAGAAGTCGAATAGTGAATCTGAGGGCATATTTGAGATCAATGGGTGGAGGAGCTTCAAGGTGGACAACGTGTGGGCTCCGGCACGATGCATGGCTGTCGACGCGTGGAAGAGATTCTGCCGGTGATTTCTTCAGGCAATTTTTTCCAAGCATCGAGATAGGCCCTACGGTATTCTCAAATTTCAGTTTCAGGCAATATAGTGAAAATTGGAAGATTTTGCCCTTGGTCGTCCGGGTGTCGGGTGCCGTTTTGTGTTGCTGCGATTGCTGGTGGCTTTAGTATGAATAGTGACGATCCTAAAGTGGTGAATTCTTGTCTTTCGATATTTACGGACTTTCAGATGTGATCCGCTCAATATCGTATTATATACCTTTTATTGTTGCAATTAAAATTATTGTATAGAGTAATTATTTACTTTTCGCATTAAAAGTCATCGTGTGGGGTAACTTTAGGTTTGGGGCTACCGTGAAGGGGTAACTATTTCCTGTTGCTAGACTTAGGAATTATTTGTCTTAAATTCTTTGTGAGTTTGTGGCTAATTTTTCTACACTGTTAGAATTGCATATGGTCTTCGAAAAGTTTATTTGATAATTCCATGTGAATTACGTTTATACATTGTTTGTGGTCATTATTTGGTATTATGGCATGTATATCTAAGGCAAGTGCAAAAATAAAATGTGTTTTGACTGTGGTAAAATCGGACATGGTGAGATAAGTTGTCCTAGTAATGATAATAAAAGGAAAAATAATGAGAAAGGTGGGACGAATGTGGCTATAGGGTCGAGTGATGGCTTGTGTGAGGTTTATTGAGAGTAAACCTAGTTACTGCATCTGCATCTGTGTGTAATCATTTCTGCTTGCATGTGATTGCTTAATTCTGTTGCATTGATATGTTATACTTTCAATTTGTTTGATATGAGTAATTGCATAAATTAGAGTGATCTTATTACTTTATGTAATGTGTTTGCATACATAGTAGATTGAATTTTGTGGCGTACACCTTTTGCTCTATGAGTGGTGTGAGAGTGTGGTAGTGAGAAGAAAGATGGGTAGTCGTTTTATCATTTAACTTTGTGAGTCTATGTGGTTTGTGAGATTGTGTGAGGCCACCATGTAAGGTTATCTTCTTTCTCTATGTGAGCCTCTTTTGTGATGAAATAATCAACTCTTTCTTACATTCTCTTTATGTGTGCCACCTTCACCATTTCCTTTGTCAATTTTATTGAGCCCTAACCTTTGTGGTCGTCGAAAGGTGTTGATTTGCTATAGTGAGTTTAAGATGCATTAGTAGTGTGTTGAGTGTCTATTGGTAAGGTGGAGTATAGATGCCTGAAAGTGCATTGGTGATATACATGGGGATGTAGAGTATGACATTTGGATCACGAATAGAGAGGTGATTAAATGTTGGAATCCTTTATTTGTGAAGAGACCCTATATAGGTGGAGTGTGAGAGAGGCATTTCTATTACTTCTGTTAGGTGAAAACATATTATCCACATAAGTTGGGAGAAGTGATGTGGTGATATAGGATTATCCCGAGAACTTAGGATCTATTGTAATTTACCAATTAGATATGAGTTGAGTGATCAGTCTAGTGAGATAAGAGGAGATATGTGTTCTCGAGGTGTGAGCAACAAGGAATGCGATAGGATAAATTTGGTGAGATCTTTTCGTGGGTCATTTATGCATGTGTTTGACCGTGTGTTTAATTAAGTTGGTGTTAATCTATAATTCTATGTGAATGTGCTCCTGAAAAGATCGATGTGTTTTATCCTATAATATATCGTCATCGCATATGTATTTGCTCTTGATTATTCATTGTGAATATTTGCTTCTACTTGGGTGTTCTTGACCTTAACCCCAGTGAGTACATGAAGCAGGTATGATACGTGTTTCCAGTTGGAAACACGAGGTAAGATCTGTGATCCAATTTTATTGGTTACCTTGATTATGTAAGTGTCAACTGTGTGTTTTGATTGCTTGCAGATTTATTGGGTATCAAGGTGGAGATTTGTTGGATTTTTTTATACCCAATAAATTCGGGCGATAATCTTAAATCGATGTTGGATAAGTTACATCGACACCTTAGTGATAGCTTGACTCGGAAACAATTTGGGGTCATTTGAAGCAACTTAATTGAGTTAACGTTGCTCGTGGCCCAACACTTTTGGATGACCCAAATTGTGGTTTTATATTGGAATGATATATTTGTTATTTGGATTGTTGGCCCAATTACCCTTTGGCCCATTGGTTGACCTAAACTAACCTATTATATGTACACTACCTAGCCATTTTCTAGTGTGTTGGTCTTGTGAGAAAGAGAGGAAACACGTGAGTTTTTAGCTGATTTGGTTCTTCTTCCTTGAGGTTCTAATTGTTATGTTATTTACTCTTCCTTTGTGGCTTACAAAACAATCACCAAGTGTCTCCTTTGTGGTTGAAGACTTGTGGCAACCAAGTGGGAGTTGTGGGTTGAGTAAAGCTCGTTTGTTGTTCGTTTGGTTGATTGAACTGAGCCCGGATCAAGATTTCTTGAGCATTTCCACGACAAATTCAAATTTTCTCATCCCTTCAAAGATTAAAGTGCATCTTTTCCTTATAGTTGCCAATTGTATTATGGTAAATTGATCCAAATTGTTTATGGTAATGTTGGACGTACTGCACTGATAAGATATTCTTATTTTTGGTTTAAAAGTAGGAAACAACAACAATGGCCCTTTAACACTCACCCAGGTGTATTGAAATGTTCGATCATGTCAATATTTATGAGCCTCATTCCTATTTTGGTTGAAATGAAATTTATGTAATCATTTAATATTATATTAATTCGTAATCCTCTTTGCATTGATTGGTTGAAAAATGTGCGGAAATTTTACTTGTTAAAGTAATCAACCTTTTGTTTTGTTTTGATTTTGTTAGTTGTGTATATGTGTGTAAGTTATGAAAACGTGTTTTTATAAATATCATTAAGAATACAAAACTTAATCACTGCACTTAAGTATCTTATCTAAATTTAAATTTGAAAAAAAAAAATTGCCTTGACTTGATGAATAAACAAGATATATATATTTGATAATTTTGTATGTATTCAAGAACTGCGTGTTTTAAGTATATATAAAGTAAATATGGTTGATGGGTGGACAAAAGAAAATGATTAAGGGTGCGTTTGATTACATTTATTTTCCATGAAAAATATCAATTTTCCACCCAAATTCCTACTTGGAGTGTTTGATTGCTATTTTTTTTCATGGAAAACATTTTCCACCTTTTGAAAATATGCCTAATTTTCCTTTTTTTAAGGAAAATATTTTCCTTGGGTAGAGGTGGTTTTTATTTTCCACAAAAGATGGAAAATATTTTCTTTTCTAGGTAATATTTTCCATGCCAATCAAACACACTCTAAGTGATTGAGAAAAACCATTACATGTTTTTCTAACTTACACACATGTAAACCACTCACAAAATCAAAACGAAACAAAAGATAAGATTAGTTATTTTAACAATAAGTAAAATTCCCACACATTTTTCAATCAATCAATGCAAAGAAAATTAAGAATTAATATAATATTAAAATGATTAACTATATTTCATTTCAACCATAATAAATTGACATAATGTGTTCAAAATAATTTTTTTCTTGAGCCAATTCACGTAATTTAACATGATCTACAAAATGATACCCATGTTCCTATATTTTTATCAATGTCTACTATGCTTTATTATTTGGCTCACGTAATATTTACAAAAAATAATTTAAAAATAACAATTAAGAAAATAAGTCCTTCTCTCTCTTATTTTTTTTAAAGAAAAGGAACACACAAACTATGTTATCATTTTAACTTATGGACTTTAATGTGGTGACAAAGCTAAACATGGACCAATTAATTTGTTAATGATCGAAATTTAAATTAAATGAACTTTAGCACTACATAAAAAGGTAAATAAATTTTGAGATGTTACATTCATTCCTCCTTAAAATAATTTCGTCCTCGAAATTAACTTATCTAGTCGAAAAGTTCAGGATGCTTGGCTTTTACACTTCTTCTTTTTCCTAGGTAGCTTCTTAGACTCCATGATTTCTCCATGAATTTTAACCAAGGCAACTTCCTTGTTTTTCAAAGCTTGCACTTTCCTCTCAATAATTTTCATGGACCTCATCATAAGTCAAACTTTCTGCACATCTAGTGAGTCATAGCTTATCACATGCTTAAATTCATGAACATACTTTATAAATATTGACACGTGGAATACATTATGCACTAACAATAATCTAGGTGGCAATGCTAAACGGTATGCACATTTATAAAAAAAATTTAAAATTTCGAAAGGACCTATAAATCGTGGTTTTAATTTTCTCATCTTTCCAAATCTCAGAACCCTTGATTGGTGTGATTTTTAGAAAAAACTTTCTCACTGACTTCAAACTTAACTGATTTTTTTTTTCTAGTCTATATAACTTTTTTGTCCATCTTGAGTTGACTCTATTCTGTCTATAATCTTATCAAATGCTTGTACCGTCTTCGCAATAATTTTGGACCCAAAATTTTATTTTCTCCGACTTCGTCCTGGTAGACCTGTGATCTATACCTTATACCATAAAGGACTTCATAAAGTGCAATTGTAGAAGTTCGAGAAATAAAATGAAATTAGACTATTATTTTGTGATGATCTAGCACCACGAGTCTAGCCCATTTAAGAAACAAGTTATGGAAGTTTAACCCATTTAAGATTATAAAAGTCCAAATCATAAGTTAATTAAAAGCCTAACAATTTAAGAGATTAAGTTTAAGTAAATTTGATTACAAAGATTTAAGGAATAATTGGGTTGTCTCAAAGGTCTTCTACATGACATTTCATATAGGCAACCCAGGTTCGAATCACCATATAGATGTTTTTATAAAAAAATTTATATGAATTATCTTTTTATGGTTTAGAAACTCTTCAAATTCTTAGTTAACGACCAATGTTAACAAATTTAATGATAATACAACTCCCCCATTTAGTTTTTCATTAAAAAGGAAGATTACAAGAAAATGAAGATCACTTTTTTACTACACCCCTCATCAAATTCGAATTTACTTTTATTTTCTCTCAAAAAAATATATTTCATGTCAAGTTAAATTTAAGGGAATAATGAGGGTGAGAAGAAGAAAGATTTTCTGCACATTTTGTTCTTTTATATCCAAGAAAAGTCAAGGTAGATAGAGATGCAAGTGTTTATTTCATTTTCAAATTATGATTTTTTGACAAATGTTTGAATGAAATGGTGTCTCCGGGTACGGTGTTTCGGCACTACAACAGTTTGAATGATTATTCTCCGGCTCTACGTGTTATGATAATGCTATAGTAAATTGGATTTTGCCGAAAATCTATCTACGTGCGACAGTATGAATCTATAGCTCGAAATTTCTAATTTGATAACGAAATGCACCAATGATATTTATTGAGTTTCAAACTCATAGGTTAATTCCCTTTCTAAAAGTTGAATGGATTTTTTTAGGGCGTGGATGATGGTAGAGGATGATGCAACATGCTATGAAAAAAGCTGGTGATTTAATAATTTTAATTCGATCATGAAATGTTTACATTTGTTTATTTTTATATGGATTTCTATGGACGTCATATGTGGAACTATTCTAAGAATACTTCTTCATGAATAAGTTATGTTCAAAAGTAGATATATGTTATAGAAATTAATTTATAAAACATCGTTTACAAAAAGAAAGAAAAAAAAAAAAAGAAGTCTTAGCAAATTAAAGTATTGTTATATTTTAAAAATTTTCGTTTCTATCTTGACTTTAAAAATTCATAATTCACTCATTACTTGGAATTTTTTGACAAAACTAATGGCGCTGGATAACCACATAGGTCAGCTACTAAATAAATTTGGAATCATGTCAATCCGATATCGATAGAATATTATATGTCACTTAAAGTAAACTGCACTGGCTAGTGTTGCTATTTTTTAGTTTCTGCCTTAATTTCAAAAATTCATAACTCGATCGTTACTTGAAATTTCTGAATGAAACAAATTGGATTTGATAGTCTCATGGACTTCAAGGTACCACATCTTCCTTTATTCGAGAAACGAGGGCTTCAATGTACCACCTCTTTCTTTATTCAAGGAACAAGGGCTTAATATAACGCAGTCTCAATAATGCGTTCACAATTTAGGGCTCGTCTTCCACAATGCGAGGTCCTCCAACTTAGCCTCGAACATATGAGGTCATGAAACTTGTCTCGAATAATATATAAGACGATCAAAAGGAGCTTTTGAATAAGACAGATCCGAGCTATGTATTTGCTGAACACTTTTGGTCCCTTTACTTACACAAGCTTAGTTATGCGGACCAAGGAAGATAAATCCTCAATTTTCCATAATTTGAATAGCAGCCGATTAAAGAAATCGAATGGCAATTGTTCTTTTACCACTAGAAATGACCTACGGCAAATAAATCTATAGGCCCAATGAAGATGAGCCATTACTCAGGCCCAAATGTACAATTGGCCCATTAAATAATCATTTCTTGCAATATATTTCATGAAACTGTGAGAGGTCTCTTATGGCTACTAAAAATAAAATATCTTATCTCATAGACTAGGAAAGTAAATGTCAATTTAGCTCGCAAAAAGTAAGTAGACAAGAAAATGGGATTGCACGCCACCACCAAAAATGTCTCCATAGCAATTAATACGTGCACAGTAAGACAAACCAGGAACAAGTTGGAGATCAAGAATTGCCGGTGCCCACTACAGCCATTGCCGGAATTTGGAGAGTTTTTTCCTTTGTAACATTTAGTCAAACAAGCTGCCTGAACTTTCACAAATCTGATTTCTTGAACATAAGGTTTTTCACCAGAGCCTCAAAATCACAGTTTCCATCTTCAATCAATACGGAGCATCGTATTGATTGTAGGCATTAGGTATTAGCTAGCAATAATGTAGCTTCTAATGTAAGCTACTTCCTCTTCTAGAAATTCATGACAAATTGAAAAAAAAAAAAAAATGCTTCATTCTTCATTAGGATAGACAATTTGATACCAAATTTGGTCATTCTTGCAAGAGTTATCAAAATTAGGCACCTTTCAATTGACAAGTATGAAATTGGACATTTTTATAAATTCTCCTATATTAAATTGATCCAAATTGCTTATGCAATTGGATAAAGCTTGAGTACTGGAAAAAAATTAGTGAATTTGTACTAACACTGATGTGGCAGTGTGATATTGATTGTTTTTTATTTTTTTCCCATCTTTCAATGATGACATGCCATGTGTTGTCCATAAAGATTTTCCGTCAAAAATTTATGTACTTATAGCATGACTCTATGCTATTACATTAATATGAACGTACTGCACTGGTGAGATATTCTTATTCGGGTTGAAAATACAAAACAACAATGGCGTGTATTTCTCCCACGCATTAATCATTGTACCTTGCTATACAATCACTTAGGTGTATTGAGTCCTATTTGTTTCCCACTCTTTTCTCATTAAAATGAAAAATATGACTGTTATCCATTACATCAAATCACCAAATTTGAATTTCTATTTTTTATGTGAGTCTCATAACAACTATATTTTTCATTCTCAATTTTACAAAAATGAGAAACAAAATTGTTCAATTATGTCAATATATAGATAGGAACTAGGCTCATAAATGGCACTAGCTTCACGTTTGGCTAAGCTCAAAATAATTACTTACCAAAAATAATGTTTTATCCATAGAAGCTAAACATAAATTACCAGTGACTGACAACACAGGTGCATCGTGATTGTTGGCATGTCATTTAGCCCTTGTTTCAATCCCATTATCTTAAAATTCATTTTTCGCCAAATTCATTTTCAATCACACGTTCTTTTAATAAAATATTTTGCACGTAAAATAAATTTTTTTTTTTTAACTTTTTAAGAAGACATTCGCTAAAAATTTACTATTACAAAACTCATTTTCTACATAAAATGGGATTTGAACATAAGCTTAGCTCATCAGCTCAATTAAGTTGAAAGGACTCTCTTAATTGCATGTGTTTGGTAACACAAATGAGAACATCTCAGGTCACGCACGGACCCAAGTCATGCAACTCACATATGAAAGTTTTGACCATCTTAAAAGGTTGAACCCCAATCTTAAGGGTCCTCCACCGCCTTTGCCCTGGAGTATCATAAGAGAGGTAAATCCCAGGTTATGCCTCCAATGGTATAGGGTGGAAGGCTGCTTGTACACTTGCACTTACCCAAGAGCTAAATCCATATTTCAGGATTCGAACCCTTGACGCGGCAGCCTCAAGCAAAGCTGGATTTCTCCACCCTCCCCTTTTACCACTTAGAGATGTGCCCTGGGGGCGAAAGTTTTGACCATCTTAAAAGGTTGAACCCCAATCTTAAGGGTCCTCCACCGCCTTTGCCCTGGAGTATCATGAGAGAGGTAAATCCCAGGTTATGCCTCCAATGGTATAGGGTGGAAGGCTGCTTGTACACTTGCACTTACCCAAGAGCTAAATCCATATTTCAGGATTCGAACCCTTGACGCGGCAGCCTCAAGCAAAGCTGAATTTCTCCACCCTCCCCTTTTACCACTTAGAGATGTGCCCTGGGGGCGAAAGTTTTGACCATCTTGGTAAGATGCATGGGGGCATGAATGGAAAAAGTTTTGGTTGGAGTGACTGGGTGACCTGGTGGTTATTTACGGTCTCGATCATGAAAGCTCTCGTACAATATGGGGTAGATGTCTTAATCGAACTTTTTAGATGGACATTGCTATTAATGATTTTTATCGTGAGGGAAACCGTATTGCAGATCCGTTAGCATCAAGAACTTATAGCATTGCTTCTTGGTGGACAATTTCAGATTTTATTTCTACTATTTTTATAACATGCGAATATATAGGTTCTATTGATCAATCTACTTTGCTTTCATTTTGATGTATTCTTTCGTTTATATATCACTATTAAGATAATGTTAGAATTTGTAGATGATAAGGATACAAAAAAAGTTCCAAGCTAATTGGAATGGTGCACCTATTAAATATTAATTCATCTCTAATGACTTTCGGGAAAAAAAAATTATATTCATATATAGGGTTAGTTGGATAGGTAAATTTTTCAAGAATTATTTTTCAAATACTTTCATGAAGTAGAAATATTTTTTCACCACTCCGATCCATTATTATGCCCCTATTTGACCCTTATTTTCTAAACTAATTTTTCTTCAAATTCATTTAAATAAAATATTCTTTTAATAAAATAATTTTGATCTAGAATTTTTTTCCTAATTTTTAATTACACATTTTTCAAATAATTACTTTTTATAAAATTACTTTTTAAAAAAATTCTGCCAACTAAATATTACAAAAAATTACAAAAGCTACCTGCCCCCAAAGTAAGAAACAGAAAAAGAACACTCATGACATAACTCAGTGGTGCAAAGAAAATGAGTGAGGTAGTTTCAATCTTGTTGACAGCTGTAGTGTGAGAGTTCGATTCTTGAGATATAGAATTAAGCTTTTTATGGACATCAATAGGGTTGGCAACCTTAATGCCACGAGCTGGGCTCGTGCTCGTGGCTCGTTGGCTCGGCTCGTTGAAATTGGGCGAGCTAGGCTCGGCCCACGAGCTCGTGGGCCGAGCCGAGCTTTGGCTCGTGGGCTCGCCTATTTTTTTTTTAAAATAAAGAATAGAATTTTAAAAATGAAAAGTGTTAAAAAATACAAATAATTTAACGAAAACAAGTTTTTATTTTTTTTATTTATATCATATTGTAATTTGTAATAATTTTTATATAGTATTAAATATTTATATAATGAAAACGAATTATTTTTTGAAATACATTTACAAAAAATATATTTTTTTGATTTCTTTTTAAAGTTAATAAAGAATAGAGTTTTAAAAATAAAAAGTGTTAAAAAATACAAATAATTTAACGAAAACAAGTTTTTATTTTTATTTATTTATATCATATTGTAATTTGTAATACTTTTTATAAAGTATAAAATATTTATATAATGAAAACGAATTATTTTTTGAAATACATTTACAAAAAATATATTTTTTTGATTTCTTTTTAAAGTTAATAAAATGTAAACTCTCCCCCTTTATCCGGGTTTGGGACCGGCTACATCAATATAAAGTAGACGGAGTTAAAAATTGTACACGAACAACTTATTGTAACGTATACAATTTTTTAAAGAAAATTAAATTTAACGATTAAAAAAATTTTGATTAATATAATTAAATCAAATATCACTTACCTGACGACATTCAATTTCAACGTATTTATCTTGCAGTCGAAAATGAGCGTCCTACTAATCCTTCACACACATTAACGCTTCCATAACATCTTCTTTCAGTCGGTTCCTGACATCAGTCAAAACCCTTTTACCTGCACTAAAAGCAGACTCCAAGCAACAGTGCTAATTGGAGGTGTCAATAGATCTTTCGCAATTATAGAAACAATTGGCCAACGTCTTTCATACTTTCACCAGAATTCAATTACTTCTTCTGAAGTTTTTTTTAATTGTTCTATCTGTTGGCATATCATGATTGAAATAATCAATTAATTCGACAGGCATCGCATTTTGAGTTTCGACCGATGTTTGATGAGATGCAGATGTAAACGACACGGCACTAGATGAACACATTGCAGTTGCATCATATCTAAATGTATTAATGCCCTGAAATAAATTCATTATTTCCGCAGCATCTTCTTCAATTTCAGCAGAAGGAGTAGGTGCAGCAGAGGATACCCGACTAACATTTGTACCCATTCTTTCCGCATACAAATCATACATTCCACATAATGTTTGCTCTAAATTCTTATAGGTGATAGGTGTATCAAGTATTAAAACTTTATTGATTTGATCAATTACGTATTTAGTTCCCGAAATATTATATCGGGGGTCCATTGTGCATGCTAAAGGAAATAACATAGGCAGTTCTTCCTAATATTTTCTAAACTTTAATTCCATAGCAATTAAAATTTCACTAAAAGTAGGATTATTTTTATATTTATGGAATGTTCTTGCAATTATATAAAGGCGTTCAAGCAACATACAGCTTGTAGGATAATAAACGTCGGATAAAATCTTTGTGGTCTCATAAAAAGATGTCAAAAATCGTTTAACTTTCAAAACTAAAATCCAATCGGATTCATTTAACATATCATCATCATTACTTCTAACATATCTATTATTATAAAAGTCAGTTATTCAATTTTCGAAACCTTCACATGATTTTAATAGTAAGTATATAGAGTTCCATTTATGACCTATGTCGCTAACAAATGTTTTAGCAGTCATCACTCCTAGTTCGGCACAAAAATCTTCAAATGCTTGTTTTCTACTAGGAGAGATCGTAATATATACTAATGCATTCCTAATCTTTTGAAATTCATCCTTTATATGTTTTAAACCATTTTACACAATTAAATTCAAGATATGACACACACAATGAATATGAAACAAATACCCACCAAAATCAGGTTGAAGTGTCCTACACAATTTATCGACGACTACTTTATTAAGACTAGCATTATCAAATCTTGACTAGATGAATATAAATGTAGTGAGATTGTGAGAATTGAGAATTGGATGAATTGAAATTGTAATTAATAAACTGTAAAAATTGAATTGATATTGCATATTTTGCAGCACAAGAGAGTAAAAACTCGATACTTGATATAATAAAAGAGAGTTGAGAGGGTTGTAATCTTGGAAGAGCAATTGATATGAAAAAAAATCTTTTGGAAGAAGGGGGTATTTATAGTAAAAAAAAAGGAGGGGGGAATAATAAGTAAATAAAAGTTCAGTGACCAAACGGTCATTGAATTCAGTGACCGTTCTAGTCACTTTTGTGACCGTTTTGGTCACAGGCTCAACGAGCCATGAGCCGCTCAGCTCGTGGCTCATTATTTTTAACTCGTGGCTCGAGCAAAACGAGCCCACGAGCCTCTTTTCCACGAGGCGATCCGGTGAGCCGCAAGCCGGCTCGGCCCAATTGACATCTCTAGGCATCAATGAACGGACAAGTTCTTGTTCCCTAATTTGTTGGGGTACATTTCATGATTTATCTCTCTCGTGGTACTTCAAGGACGGGATGATGTGGATCCTCAAAATTGGGGTTCAACCTTTAAGAAACAGAAAAAGAACTAACGATAACGAAAAGTAAGTAGATGACAAAAAATTCCTCACTTTTCTCAGTTAGTCATACAAGCGTTCCAGCGACCAGTAATGGCAATGTCTCCACTGTTTCTTCCCCCCTCCGCCAACTTACTCATTTATTGAAAAATCAAACATGAATAGCCAATAGGTGGTCTTCGAAGGATAATCAAATTTTTTATAATAAATTGGGTAAATTATTATTATTATTATTTTATTTTATTTTATTTGTTGACTTTTATAGCAACTCTTTTTGTATATTTTTATTGGAATATTTAGTGGGGAGGGTGAATCCTCCTACGCATGTGTACCATTGGGTTTTGTTGTTTGTAAAAGATGGTACTGTCTGTCATTCATTTGCATGATGAAGTATAGACACTCTGACTTAAAAACATCATAACATTCTGAATTTGCATATATTAGTATTTTGTAGTAAAAATGTATGGTTAGAAGTTACGAAATAATTTTAAACTTTTGTGTAAAATTATCGCTACAAAAAAATAACTTCGGGCACGAATTTTTCATTTCAAAAGATGTAATATCCATTGTTTTAAATCTTCACCAATGAAAATAATCGATCGCAAATCCATTGCTATTTGAGGGTCAGTGATAGTTATCAAGTGTTCGATCGTAGGTAAAATGTAAAATTTTTATAAATAAAATTTTCATAGGTAAAAGGTAAACTTTTACAATCGAAATTTCCATTGGTAGCAATCTACTTCTACCAATGAAATCTTTGTTGATAAGAACCTTATCATTATCTTCGGAATTTCCGTTAGTAAAAATTCGTTGATTAATATTAGCTACGAATTTTTCGTAGGTAATATGAATTAATCTTTACTATAGAATATTTACCTAAATAATTGTTGGTAAAAATGTTGAATTTTTTTTTTAAAAAGTAATTATTAACATTCAACTACGAATTTTCAGTAGATGGTTTTTTCTTTTTTTTTTAAAAAAGATTGTTATTAAAGTTGATTAATATTAGCAATGAAATTTTCATAAGTAATATGAATTACTCTTTACCTAAGAAATACCTGTTGGTAAAGAGGTTGAAATATTTTTTGTAAAAATTGATTACCCTTCAACTACGAATTTTCGGTGGGTGAAAACAAAAAAAAATTATTAAAGTATTAATATCATCAACAAATTTTTCCGTAGGTACTATAAATTACTTTTCACCTACAGAATATCCATGGGTGAAGATGTTGCAACATTTTTTGAAAAAATTGATTAACCTTCAACTGTGAATGGTTGTAATTTTTAATTATTAAAATTAATTAATATCATCATCGAATTTTTCATAGGTAATATGAATTACTCTATACCTACGGAATATCCGTTTGTGAAAATGTAGAAAATTTTGTTTGAAAAAAATTGGTTCCATTCAACTACGAATTTTCGATAGGTGAATTGTTGATTTTTTTTTAATTATTAAACTTAATTAATATTAGAAAACGAATTTTCCGTAGGTAATATGAATTTTTCGCAGGTGAAAGTTTGAAATGTATTTTTTCAAAAAATTGATTTATATTTCCTATGGACAAAGAGACAAACGTTAAATGACTATATTAGGTAGGAAATAATCTTTAGTTAAGAGTTATCACTTCTATCAAAGAATATTTCGTTTCTGATTATCATAGTTGAAAGTCGATTACTTTTATCCTGAAATATTCAGTTTTTAATTATCAATAGATATAGTAAGTTGGGAATTATCCGTCAGTGAGAAGATGCATTTTAGTTGCGTAATTTATTAAGAGAATGCGTGATTGAAAATGAGTTGAAAGGAAAAAAAAAATTTGAAAGGGGACGGGAGCTAAATTTAGTTGTGCATGTTGAAAATAGGATGCAAGTGTGATCTATCAATAACTACAAAGTTTTTAACTGAAGTAGTTAAAATTTAGAAAACTTTAAAGTGCATAATGACGAATAATTTTCTAGAAAATAATTGTACACTTTTAACTTTGACTGTTAAATGCAAAGAGAGTTAGGTGGCATGGTTGCCGAATGACTAATGACTATATACCTACCCTACATTGTCGCGTGATCCTATAAACCAGCTTTCATTCCTCTCGTACACGCGAAAACGTGGCCCGATCAACAACGGCAAAATTTTTAGTTGAAATAGTGAAAACGAAAGTAATTGTACACTCCCAAGTTGACTGTTAAGCGCAAAGAGAGTTAGGTGCCAAGGTTGTCGAATGATCTTATAACCAACCACTATTATCGCACGATTTATAAATCAGCTTTCATTCTTCTCAATTTCACATGCAAACAAAACAATGGCCCCGGCAACATTGACCTCACTCGCACAAGAGAAAACCCTACAATCACAATTCATACGAGATGAAGATGAACGCCCAAAGGTGGCATATAATCAGTTCAGCAATGAAATTCCGGTGATATCGCTCGCCGGAATTGATGATGAAGGCGGCAAGAGATCGGAGATATGCAAAAAAATTGTTGAAGCATGTGAGGATTGGGGTATTTTCCAGGTGGTTGATCATGGTGTTGATACTAATCTTATTTCTGATATGACTTGTTTGGCTCGCGAGTTTTTTGATTTGCCGGAGAAAGAGAAGCTCCGGTTCGACATGTCCGGTGGGAAGAAAGGCGGTTTCATTGTCTCTAGTCACCTTCAGGTACGCCTCGGACTCTGTAATTAGAGTCTCCCGGTGAAATTCTTGCATGTAAACATTGAATATTGCTATCCATCGAGACCAGCAATTATCAGCTATTTTGGTGTCAATAAAAGTTGACACGTCAATTCATTTCACTTATTCCTAGAATTCAAAATAGCGTAAAGTATGATTAGACTGAATGCCAAATTTCAAACTTTACAAGCCCTACTTATTATTATTATTATTATTATTATTATTATTATTATTATTATTATTATTTTAAATATTTAATCATTCTAAAAATTGTTAAATAACTAAAATAGTACCTATCAAACATATAAATTATAAAATATTATATTTACTTAATAATTCCTACAATTAGCTAGTTATACAATTTTCAAGTTTTTAAAATACAAAAATTAGACTATTTTCATAATTTCAACTGTCAACTAAATAGGTCATAATAAATTAATATATATGAACTTCATACGTATTTTCGAAGATTTCAACAAAACGTTAAGTTTTAAAATCATAATTACATAATATCATAGACAATCCAGCTTAAATCTTATCTAAACATTTATCGAACAAAGTCATTTATCATTTTTATATAGATAAATTCATTTAAAATTTTGGAATTAAAGTCAAATAAAAGCCTTTAAAAAAAATAAAACATAGTAATAAACTAAAGTCAAATAAAAGATTTTTGAAAAAGGAGGAATAATAATAATAATAATAATAATAATAAAGTGCTTCTAGAAGTAGATTAAGTAGTCTAACCGCTTAATTTGCACTTACTTCCAAGGTAAAGCGATTTGCCAACGCTTGAACTAGACACGCTATTTAGAATACTGTCAAATCTACTGTAGTCCAGACGCTCTAGATAGAAAACATTACTAGTACACAAAAAGTTTGTTCCGATACCAACGAATTTCATGTTGCTATCATATATGTGCAAGTTTGGTTAACCTTGGAAAAAATTGAATTTTCAAACGTACAAGTTAGTATTAATAGTTTACTTAAAAGTTACTCCTTTTAAATCATCAAGTCACTTTTCACATGAATTATCAATGAATCCAGAGTTTGTCAATTGTTTTCTTGTAGGGAGAAGCAATCAAGGACTGGAGGGAAATTGTAACATATTTTTCATACCCGACCAGGGCCCGAGACTATTCAAGGTGGCCTGATAAACCCGAAAAATGGAGGCCTGTGACGGCGGAGTATAGCGACAAGTTGATGAATTTAGGGTGCAAACTGCTTGAAGTTTTGTCTGAGGCAATGGGGCTGGAAAAGGATGCTCTCACCAAAGCTTGTGTTGACATGGACCAGAAAGTGGTTGTGAATTTCTATCCAAAATGCCCACAGCCCGACATCACACTTGGGTTAAAGCGGCACACAGATCCCGGGACTATTACTCTATTGCTACAGGACCAGGTTGGTGGGCTGCAGGCCACCAAGGATGGTGGCAAGACATGGATCACCGTTCAGCCCGTGGAGGGAGCCTTTGTGGTCAATCTTGGGGACCATGGTCATGTAAGTATTGAGCTTCTAAAACTATATCAAGCTCCTGATTGACAACCACTTTTTAGTGAAAACAAAATTTTGAGTAATATTTTTCAGGGGAATGTGTGGTTAAAAAATATGGAAAATATTTTGGATTTACGTACAAAATATTTGATTGTGGAGTGATGTATTGGTGTTTAATAAGCGGTCTAGGTGGCATCGCTAGTGTCATTAAATTATGCCCCTGTTTGGGCCCTATTAATTTCTATTACATTACATTACATTTTTCTCTCTTATTTTTAATCACATAATCTTCCATAAAATAATATTATATGTAAATCGAAAATTTTTCCTTCTTTTTCAATCACTTATTTTTCAAAAAAATATTATTCCACCAATTTTCAATTCTACAAAATAGGGGCCAAATGGGGGCTATATGTTCAATTATCTGGATCTATCACATTTTAACACTTACATTGGTGCTCTAGCATCAGTGTGCTATATATCATTATTCAAAAAAAAAAATGTTGAACCCCAACCTTAAGGGCCCCCACGGACTCTTCCCTGGGCCATCGTGGAGGAGGTAAATCGCAGGATGTGCCTCCCAGAAGCCAGGATGGAGAGCACATGGATAGGCCAAGGCTATATGGTAACTCCCGCTTGCAATAAAATCAATTCCACCTTGCGGGGAATCGAACTCTGCACACTGCCGCGCTGAGCCCTATCCGCCCTCCCCTTTGCCACTGGGAGATATGTCCTGGGCACTGGCGGATCCAGCACCTGGCGAGCACCCGCGGCCGCGCGTGCTGGATCCGCCGGCAGTCATTTTTTTTGGTTGAGAATAGATAATTTTTTAGTTTATATTTCTGATAATCATTTCCCGTTCAATTAATCCTTCTGGCCAAGGTGGTCAGTTCCGGTTTTTACATCTTCCAGGTCACAGGTTCGATCCTTCATCAATCAATTTTTGTTGTTCAATTTTTTTAGTTTTACAATTTTTACCAAAACTTAATGGAATGAGGAGGAGGGGATTCAAACTTGGAGCTATTGCTAAAATTGTTAATGGTCTGACCATTATGCCAGCTCTTGATATGTGATAATGGGTTTAACAAATTTATATATATTAGATCTTACCTTGGTTTAATGCAAAAATACAAATTTGAACCCGTGCTCTTCTTTTGAATTATATAAAACTTGGCAACAATGTCATTTGATGAATATAGTTTATTATTTTAACAAAATTATATATGTTGAATTTTAACAAAATAATTGTTATGTTTAAATTTTAGGCCTTGTATGATTCTCATTTATTTCAGAATATATTTTTCTCTCTTTTATTTTCAACCATATATTTTTTAATAAAATAATATTATACGAAATTTAAAACTTTTCCTTATTTTTAACCACATATTTTCCATCAAATCACTGTTTTCCAAAATGCATTTTTTGCCAAAAAAGAAATACATCAAACGAGCTTGTAATATTTTATTGGGCTGACGGTCGGCGGTCAACGGTCGCTCGTGCTGACACAAAATCCTGGATCCGTCACTGGTCCTGGGGGCATATATCATTATTCATTATTATGTAAATGTGTAGTTGAAAATAAGTATGTAAAAAAATGAAATAAAATAATAATAATAATTCAAATAATGGTTGTCAATCAGGGGCTAAATATGCATTTTCCCTAATCTCATCATTCAAAAAATTGGAAACACGGAGTTGGTAAGTGTAACATTGATATTGTAGCATAGAAGAAGGCTTTTTAACAAAAAAAAAAATTGTTGGCTTCATCTTGTCCATTCCTATTGTGATTTACATGATTAAATTCCTTGCTCATATGACAGTATCTAAGCAATGGGAGGTTCAAGAATGCTGATCATCAAGCAGTAGTGAACTCAAACTGCAGCAGATTATCAATAGCAACTTTCCAGAATCCAGCTCCACCGGCTATAGTGTACCCACTGAAGATCAGGGAGGGCGAAAAATCTGTGATGGAAGAGCCCATCACGTTCGCAGAAATGTATAAGAGGAAAATGAGTAAAGATCTTGAGCTTGCAAGGCTGAAAAAATTGGCTAAGGACAAACAAATTCAAGAACAGGAACTGGAGAAAAGTAACAAGCAGCTGGGAACTGAACCAAAGGATCTTGAGGATATTCTTGCTTGATCAAAGATTTTCTTTTAAATTCAAAATATTGGTTGCAGAAATAATAGTATGGAATTAGATGTGAAGTCATGAGTTTGTGTGATTTATTTTACAGAGATTATGTCTATTTGTCTATTAAAGATCATGATTATATTTGTCGAATAAGTGTATCAAATATATGAGAGGGGGGAACGGTTCCCTTTCCTTGATTGTTATTTATAAATAGATAGTTGGTCGAATAAATACTTTTCGTCAATCCACTAAAACATTTTCTTTTAGAAACAAAAACAAAGAAATAGTACCCTAATTATTTTGTACCCTAATTATTAAACACAACTTGTCAACAAAAATAAGATTTCAAAAAAAGAAGTTACCCTTCTACCAAGAATTGTGGAGAGCCTAATAAACTTGCAAATTTGAATGAAATTAAATTGCTCGAGATGAGATTATATGATTTTCTTATGAGTTGGAAGCATATAGTTATATTTAGTGTTAATGGCTTCTCTACTTTATCTTCTTCATTTTTCCCAAAATCGTTATATAGATAGATAGGAACGAGGCTCATAAATGGCACTAACTTCACGCTTGGCTAAGCTTAAAGTAATTACTTACCATAAATAATGTTTTATCCATAGAAGCTAAAAATAAATTACTAGTGACAATGACAACACAGGTGCATCATGCTTGTTGGCATGTCATTTAGCCCTCGTTTCAATCCCATTATCTTAATATTTATTTTTTTCCAAATTCATTTTGAATCACACGTTCTTTCAATAAAATATTTTGTACGAATATTTAAAACTTTTCTTTACTTTTTAACAACACATTTTCTAAAAATTCACTATTATAAAATTCATTTTCTACGTAAAATGGGATTCGAACATAAGCATAGCTCATCAGCTCAATTAAGTTGGAAGGACTCTCTTAATTGCATATGTTTGGTAACACAAATGAGAACATCTCATGTCACGCGCCGACCAAAGTAATGCAACTCACATATGAAAGTTTTGACCATCTTGGTAAGGTGCATGGGGGCATGAAGGGAAAAAGTTTTGGTTGGAGTGACTGGGTGACCTGGTGGTTACTTTATGGTCTCGATCATGAAAGCTCTCTTGGTGGAAACGTACAATATGGGATAGATGTCTTAGTCGAACTTTTTAGATGGAAATTGCTACTAATAATTTTTATCGTGAGGGAAACTGTATTGCAGATCACATCAAAACCTTATAGCATTGCTTCTTGTGGACAATTTCAGATTTTATTTCTACTATTTTTATAACATGCGAATATATAGGTTCTATTGATTAATCTACTTTGCTTTCATTTTGATGTATTCATTCGTTTTATATATCAGTATTAAGATAATGTGCCCCCAGAGCATATCTCCCAGTGGCAAAGGGGAGGGCGGATAGGGCTCAGCGCAGCAGTGTGCAGAGTTCGATTCCCCGCAAGGTGGAATTGACTTTGTTGCAAGCGGGAGTTACCATATGGGTTAACAGCTTTGGCCTATTCATGTGCTCTCCACCCTAGCTCCTAGGAGGCACATCCTGCAATTTACTTCCTCCACAATGACCCAGGGCAGGGTCGGTAGGAGCCCTTAAAGTTGGGGTTCAACCTTTTTTGTATTAAGATAATGTTAGAATCTATAGATGATAAGGATACTAAAAAAGTTCCAAGCTAGTGGGGTGGGGTGGGTGGGGGGCACCTATCAATTCATCTCTTATGTCTTTCGGGAAAAAAGAAAATATATTCATATATCGAGGGTTAGTTGGATAGGTAAATTTTTCATGAATTATTTTTCAAAGAGTTTCATGCAGTAGTATTATTTTTTCACCTTTCCAATCCATTATTATGCCTCTGTTTGGGCCTTATTTTCTAAACTAATTTTTCTTCGAAATCATTAAATCAAATATTCTTTTAATAAAATAATTTTGATCTATAATTTTTCACTATTTTTAAGTCACAGATTTTTCAAATAATTACTTTTTAAAAAATTCTGCCAGCTAAATATATTTAGTTTCCCAAAGAAAAAGTTACAAAAGCTACCCGCTCCCTACGTAAGAAACAGAAAAAGTACATACAAAAACCAAAAGTAAGCAGACGCCATAAATTTCCTACTTTTTTCAGTTAGTCCTTGAAGCATGCCAGCTACCAGTAATCGAATGTCTCCTCTAAACTGGTAGTCTCTACTTTGCGTTCAATAATGCACCCTTTCCTTCCCCTCCGCCAACCTACTCATTTATTTAAAAATCAAACATGTATAGGTGGTCTTCGAAGGATAATCAAAATTTTTTACAATAAATTTGGTAGATGTGGCAATCGAACCGAGCGGCTCATCGAGTTGATTGCTCGACTCGTAAAAAGACGGCTTGTGGATAGGATGAGCCCGAGCCCGAGCTTAGCGGGCCTACTCACTAGACGAGCTGGACCCGCTTGGCTTCCCCACGGGCGAACGGGTAGTGGATCCTTGCCCACGAGCCTAATATTCACGAGCCCACGAACCGACTCATAAAAAAATATCAAAAAAAAAAAAATCTCGAGCTGAGCTCATGGGCTAGTCAAAAAAATATGAACAAAAAATTCAAAAAAAATCTTCAACTCATGGACTCGGTTCGTGAGCTCACGAGCTCATGGGCCAAGCTCAACTCTTGTATTGAAAATGTATGGTTGAGAGTTAAGAAATAATTTTAAACTTATGTGTAAAATTATCACTACAAAAAAATGACTTCAAGCATGAATTTTCCATTTCAAAAGACACGATATCTATTGCAATAAATCTTCACCAACGGAAAATAATCAATCGAAAATCCACTTTTAATCTACCATGAATAGTTTGAACCGATGTAACTATAATTCACAAGTTCAACTTTCGTTAGGATTCATAACAATAATATATATTCAATCCGTGTGTAGCGAAAAATAATAATTTCACCATTATTAAAATATTCTTATTTTCATTGTGTTTTATGATTTCTCCGTTTAGTCTTCATTTTGCTTTTATGTTACTTTTAGTCAGAATCTAGTTAAGCAGATTAAAATCGGTGAAATCCATTGTATTCGTTTCATAAAACAAGAAAATATACTTATTCGTTTCTCATAATTAATCTAGTTAAGTAGATTAATTATTTAGCCCCTGTTTGATACAAATTTTAATTTTAATTTTAATCTAAGTCAAAATCAATAATTAGTTTTAACTACACATTTTACGGAATTCACAATTTTTTTTTTTTACATATTTTATCAACTTTTATCAAAATCTACTAAAACTAATTTTAATCCACACCGAACAAGGCCTTAATAAAGTAACAAAAAACCAATTGTTGACACATAAAAATTCAGCCCAAATCGAACGGCCCAAGGAATGAAGCCCAATTGGAGGATCCCCAAATCAGATAGCCCAAAAAATGAAGCCCAATCAAACAATTCAAGATGAAGGCCCAAGAACACGGTAACGTCATCGCCCAAGTTTGCAAGTCGCCCAGAATCTGAGCGAATGGAGTGCCATGCAGTTGCCCAGAGCTGTTACTCTATTCTCGCCCAAACCTTCAAGTCGCGCAAAGTCTTAACAAACATAAAGCGTTGTGGTTATCAAGAAGTGCAGTTATTAAAGCAACTCTATCACGTTCCACGATTCAACGAATTCAATCGAAAACAGTTGAACGACGAAGAGTAATGGCAGCAGTTAAAAAAGACAGTTTTCATGACAAGCTGGCCATTACGAGGAAAGTGGACAGTTGCAGAACGATCACGCAGTTTTTAGGCGGTTGATCACAAAAAAGATCATCCATGGAGTATAAAAGGGAGAAAAGACATAGTGCAAAGGACCGAATCAAAAACTCTCGAACAGAGAACATGTAATTTTAATTTCCTTAACTTAGAGTTAAACACTTTTTTCAGTAACTCGTGTGCTTGCGCCCCTTGGAGGCATTTTGTTTTTAATTTCCAATTGTAAAGTCATCGCCAATAAAAGAACACCCATTTTTGGGACTTTGTCTCAAGAGGTTTGTCCCTTACACAATCATCTGATTCCTTTTAATTGTTAGCGACTAACCCGCGCGAAACAATTTGGCACGTTCAATGGGACAGTGGTGTTTGGTGTTGAAAATACAAAAGGTGAAACAATATGTCTCAGAGATCCGATAAGGAAGCAGCAAGTCAGGGAGGAGTCCAGTCTGTGATCGAGCAAGATGAGGAGCAGCATGCCTCTTCACGAACAGATGGACAGAATCAGAGCAGCAACAGTCGTTATGAACCAATGACGGAGTTGAGTCCTCGAACCATGCGTGCGTTACTTGGAAAACTCACACAAGACGTTATTGAACAGGTAAATCTTCGAAATATTCATAATATGGAAAGATTTACCCAAAATGGGAATGTACACTATGACAACATGGCCAAACAACTAAACACTTTGAACGAAACAATGAATAAGTTAGTAGGCCAAATATGTCAACCGGTTATACCTCTTGCAAATCACTTTCAAACTAGGACAGTTGTGGGACATAATCCCTCAGTCCTAAATCCGAATCAAGGGGTAGAACCACTTTCTGGTCCCTCTACTTCAAACCAAGGGGGTACTGCAGTACCAAATCAGAACAATGGTAGTGGTACGCCTAACTTGGGGGGTAATCCAAACATAAGAGATAATGTCCTAAACAATGGACAGAATACCCCATGTGTTAATGAGGAAATAGATGTTCAGGCTAATGGTAATGGCCCTAATCATGGTAACTTTGTTGCCAATCAAGGACCAAACATCAGGCTTCATGCAAATCGGTTAACCAGCCTGTAGGAATTCCATATAATCCCAACGTCATGTTGAGGAATCAGATTATGGAAATCGTACAGAATCAGATGGCTTTTGGGGTGCGTCCCGTCATTAGGTCGACGTACACAAAGCCATATCCTGACTGGATAGACCAAGCATATCCATGGCCTAGAGGGTACAAAGTGCCAGAATTCTCACTGTTTACCGGTTTAGGAAAGGTGTCTACTCTAGAACACATAGGGCGATTCACATTGCAAAGTGGTGATGTAACCGATTACCATAAAATGAGGCTTTTCCCTAGTTCGTTAACAGAAGTAGCTTTCTCCTGGTTCATCAACTTGCTAGCGAACTCTGTTCAAACATAGCAACAATTGGAACAGTTATTTCACGCTCAGTTTTATAAAACTGAGTCTGAAGTCACTTTGGCTGATTTGGCGAATCTACGTCAAATGCCAAACAAATGGGCAGAAAGTTTTCTCCAAAGGTTCAAGACAGCAAGAAGCAAGTGTTTTGTACCTCTGCCCGAAAAAGAATTTGTCAAAATCGCTCAGGGCTGGTTGAGCTTTGATTTAAAAAAGAAATTTCAGGACAAGGAATTTCCTGACCTTTTTCAGTTGAGTGCGAATGTGATTAGGTATGAACGACTGATAAGAGAAGAAGAACAGATGAAAAATTCTAGTAAAGGGACTTATTACAAAGACCCAAATTTTGATGTTCATACCATCAGTGACGAGTCATACGACCAGGCTAAAATGTGTTTGGCCGAATTGGTCAAAGGAGATACGTATACTTGTCCCATAATGGCCAAGCCTAGACCATCGGGCAAAGATGAGCCCATAAAAGATGGAAACATAAAGGTTAGAACGTTCTCGTTCGATATAACCAAAGCTGACCTTATATTTGATAAATTATATAGGGATAAGCAGATAAAGTTGAGCGATAAGCACAAATTGCCAAACCCTAAACAAATTAAGGGTAAAAAATATTGTAAGTGGCATAATGTGTGGTCACATTTGACTAACAATTACTTGATTTTTCGCCATGTATTGCAGGATGCCATTGAATCAGGACGAATTACGTTCGACGATAAAAAGAAGATGGCAGTGGATGAAAATTCTTTTCCACAGCCATTTGGAGTGAACATGGTGACGTCTAGATTCAAAAACAAGTTGCCAAAATTCAAGTTGGTCGTAGATGATGGAGAAGAGGATCCTAGACCACATCCCAGTGTCTTTGAACGAATCAAGAGGAAAGAACAAAAAAAGAACGAAGACGTCCTGTGTACAAGATGTAAAAGAGAAATGAATGGCAATACGGAGAAACCAGGGATATGACAGCATCCCCATTGCCCTACCTTCTTCCCAAACACTCAGCCTGGTAGAGGGCGAGGTACATCATTCTATAGAGAACCGCCTTTTGAGAGGTAGTTCAGGCCAGCAGATAATGGAAGAGCATTCAGGGCGCAACCTCGCCGGCCAAATGTATGGCATTCATTTCAGTATAATGCAGGAAGGGCAATACCCTTCGATGAGATGACTAGAACCCAACAAAGGTGTTTCCAACGAAACTATGGACGGACGATGAGGCAGCAACAGAGAGTGCCACGTCTTAAAGCGTCTAAGCTACTCAAAGTAGCCAATCAAAATGTCCTCAAAGATAGTGAAGAGACCGGCACAGATGAATCAATGAAGGAACTGCCAGAAACTTCTTCTGGGAGATCAAAGTTTGAGCGGTATAGAAGGAATGGAGAAGATCCATATCAGCCCCTTACCATCCAGTTCGGTACGTTACCTCCTGTCGTGGCCAATAATTACTTACTGGCCAATGAATTTAAGAATAAAGAAAAAGAAGAAGAGAGGGAGGACAACAAAGGAGAAGCTTGCGTGCTGGAATGTGAAAAAGGCCAGACTTCTAGAGAGGTCTACAACGATGAAGAGGACGATGGGATGACAGACATTGAAGAAGAAATCGACCTGAAAGTAGAAGGAAGAAAGAGAGGAGTATCGCGCAATACTCTGTTGAAGCAACTATATCGAGAAGGAGTTCGCGACGTAGACTTGTTAGGAGAACCATCTGGGCGTCCTTTCAATTTCTACGTACTGTACGGGACACCCAAAAGGAAAAAGAGAGTACCTCGCTCTGAAAAGTATGGGTCACCTCCAAGAATAATGCCCCCTCTCACAGGTTGGGTAACTGATGATGAAGCATTAGAAAAAAGTAAGAAAGAAGTTCAGGAGACAGAGGATCAGCGTGATATACTGCACGTCAACTCATCACAGGAGGATAATTCGACAGAAAACAAGTAGGAAGTAGAAATAGAGGCTGCCGAAAAAGTTATTTTTAAACGATCAGCCATGAAATTGACTAAATACTTGAGGCCATTGTACGTTAAAGCTCTATTTAACGGCATCCCAGTGGCAAAAGTGTTTGTCGACAATGGAACAACTATAAACACTATTCCATCTAGGATGATGAGGAAGTTCGCAAAGACGAAGGGTGAAATGATTCCTACAGAAGTTATCCCCACGAGCTTCAATGGAGGAGCAATTTCAGCTAAGGAAGTTATGCCATTGGACATAACTATAGGGATGACTACTGGGACCAATGTCTTCTTTGTAATAGATGGTCCTACTAGTTACAATGTGCTACTAGGAAGAGATTGGATACAAGGAAGTCGCTGTATACCCTCATCGCTCCATCAATGCCTGATCTTTTGGAATAACAAAGGTGAAGCAGAGGTGGTACAGGCCGATCATAGGCCTTTTGTCGTAGAAGCAAATTCGATGGAAAAGTTCATGTACGAAGGAAACTATGGACCTGTCAGGGTAGTACAAGATGGGGAAGAAACTCAAGTTTTCACACAAAGAGAAGAACCATTCTCAGCGGACGCACTCACTGAAATGTTCAAACAGATGAGGCGAAATATAGTGGCCCTAGAAGAGCCAGTAATTGGCAAAAGAATAATCAAGGAGTCTTGAATGGATTCTAAGTTACAAAAGCAAATGGCCGACATTCAGGCCTTCAAAGCTATACTGATGGCTTTCAATAAGGAATACAATAACAAGGCGAAAGAAGAGACAGCCCTAAAAGCGCTGAAGGACAAGTTGGCTGTATTCGAGTTAGAACAAAACATTAGCCGAGAAGTCAACAAGGTGGGTTGTTTAGAAGAAAAATTACTTACAAGGGAACTGGACGACGAAGTAATGCGGATCGTTAAACCTGGATACGCTCAAGCACAAGACCCTCTGATCAAAATAAATATTGGCAATGAAGGAGAAGATCGTCCAACATTCATCAACCAGATGCTCGATCAAGAGGTTAGTAATAAATTAATCGCTTTGCTAAAAGAGTACAAAGATTGTTTTGCTTGGGAATATGAACAAATGCTTGGTTTAGATAGAAACTTGGTGGAACATAGGTTACCAACTAAACCTAACTTTAAACCTCATAGGCAGCCTCCTAGACGTTTTGCTCCCAATGAACTCCCTGAAATCAAGAAAGAGATAGAGCGATTATTGAAAGCAGGTTTTATTAGAACAGCTAGATATGTCGAATGGTTGTCCAATATCGTGCCAGTACTAAAAAAGAATGGTAAACTAAGGGTGTGTATAGACTTTAGGAATTTAAATATAGCTACACCCAAAGATGAGTATCCAATGCCCATGGTGGATTCTTTAGTAGACTCGACTGTCGAACATGTCATATATTCTTTCATGGATGGATATTCATGATACAATCAAATTTATGTAGCTAAAGAAAATATACACAAAACTGCCTTTAGATGCCCTGGGTCTCTAGGATGTTTTGAATAGGTGGTTATGCCTTTCGGCCTAAAAAATGTAGGGGCAACTTATCAACGGACAATGAATTTAATCTTTCATGATATGATAGGCAAGTTTGTTGAAGTGCATGTAGATGACATAGTAGTTAAGTCCATTAAAGAAGAGGACCATTTCGAACAGTTAAGATGTTTGTTTGAGCGAATGAAGCAATATAAGTTAAAGTTGAATCCCTTAAAGTGTGCATTTGGTGTTAATGCAGGGAATTTTCTTGGTTTCTTAGTACACAAGAGAGGGATTGAACTTGATAAAAATAAAGAGAATGCCATTTTAGAGGCCAAACCACCTAGCAACAAAAAAGAATTGCAAAGGTTTCTAAGCCAAGTAAACTTTTTAAGACGCTTTATTTCTAACTATGCAGGGCGAACTAAAGTCTTTTCGCCGCTCTTAAAGCTGAAAAATCAGGACGAATTCGTCTGGAAAGAAGAACATCAAAAGGCTTTCGAAAGCCTAAAGACATATTTATCAAGTCCACCAGTGTTGGTGTCACCAATCCAAGGACAGCCAATGAAAGTGTACGTATCGGCTGAAAAAGAATCAATAGCTGGAATAGTCGCACAGGAAGACCAATTTGGTGAAGAAAGGGCAATTTACTACTTAAGTAGACGGTTAACGAAATGTGAATGTAATTACTCTGATATCGAAAAATTATGTCTTGCATTGTATTTCACATGTACAAAATTAAGGGCTTATTTACGGCCCGTAACCGTTTATTTAATTTCTAAAGTAAATTTAGTTAAGTATATGTTCTCGCGCCCTATTTTACACCAAAGGGTAGGCCTTTGGACACTAACTTTATCAGAATTCGAGATACAATATATACCTCAAAAGGCAGTAAAAAATCAGGTTTTGGCTAATTTTTTAGTCGATCATCCATGCCTTGACATGTCTAAAGAAATTGAACTAGAAATCAATTCGTTCGAGTTAAAACCTTGGGTTTTGTATTTCGATGGGTCAAAAACCTCTAAAGGTGCAGGAGTATGAATAGCATTGATTAATCCTTTAGGAATTTGCTACAAGTTCGCATTCTCTTTAGACAGAATATGCACCAACAATCAGGCCTAATATGAAGCCTTAATTGTAGGCCTAGAACTAATGATAGATATGGGAGTAAGAAATATGATTGTTAGGGGCGATTCTCAATTGGTAATCCACCAATTGATTGGTGATTTTAAATGCCAAAGTGATTTCATTATAAGTCAATATGAGATCGCCCAAGAGTTGTTGGAAGAATTCAACGAAGTAGAACTTCAATACGTTAATAGGATATATAATGATGTGGCAAATGAGTTAGCCCAAATGGCCTCAGGATATTCAAAGGTTTTGAATTGGAAGTCTACTTGTGAGTATGGAATCATATTGCCCGTGACTCAAAGAAGGGCGAGAAAGATTGAACTTCACTGCATACAAGATGGAGATGCAATGGATTGGAGAACAGATATTAAAAGGTTCCTTAAGGAACCTAATAGAGGGATTAGTAGGAGAATGAAGCTGTGTTTGCTGAACTATACACTAATAGATGAAGAGTTGTTTAAGAAACGCTCTGATGGTGTATTACTAAAGTGTGTAAGTTTGCAAGAAGCCAAGACGATCATGGTTGAGGTGCACGAAGGGATATGTAGAGCTCATCAAGCTGGCCAAAGGATGAGATGGTTAATTATTAGGAGTGGATATTTTTGGCCAAAGATGGGAGAATTATGCGTTCAGTATGCAAAGAGTTGTTTAGCATGCCACCAGCGCGAGAGATGGCACCTATTATTAAACATTGGCCGTTCAAGGGTTGGGCGATAGACCTGATAGGGAAGATTTATCCCCCATCGTCCAAGCAACATGCTTTTGTCATAGTTGCAACCAACTATTTCACCAAATGGGTAGAAGCGGTACCTTTGAAAGAGATCATCC
>NC_036246.1:12895363-12895885 GCF_002742605.1 Olea europaea var. sylvestris
ATTAACGGCAAATATTTGAAAAAATATGTTCCTTCTTTATGGGAATGTGAACAGATAAAAGCATAATCAAAATATGTTGAACAATTAAGGATAATAAGGTCAGAGCAAAATACGTTCAAATAAAGTCCTTTATCATCAAACGTTCATTACAAAGATGCGAAAATACAAATAATGAATGCTCTACAAACTACAATCAAAAGTAAGCTAATCTCCCGGTTGATCGCTGAGTAAGAGGGTGAACTAGCCTCACACCGCATTCCTAAATACACCGCTACAATGGCGGACAAAGAGACTGAGAAGCACTCTCAGCAAGCAATGTGGCCCACGAGCACCCTAAAAATTTCCTTCTATCATCGACTCCTTGTAAAGGACAAAGAGACAATGGGAAGAACTTCGATGGTAAAAACTTTGCTGCTGGCCAAAAAAAAAAAAATATTTCCTATACCTCCCATACCAAAGGTGATATCAAGGCAAATAGTAAAATGGGCGGACCAAACAATCCATTTTTATAGAAGACGAAGG
>NC_036246.1:12895977-12903715 GCF_002742605.1 Olea europaea var. sylvestris
TAAAAGACAAACGTCAAATAAATGCACAAGAAGTTAACATATATGTTCATTAATGGTGAACAAAGTTACAAAGGGAAAAACAAATTACAAAAGAAAAATGCATCGTATGTCTTAATTACAGCCCACCCCACACTGAATGAATTCGATCCCTAAGTTTTTCCCAATCCTCGTTCTGCCGAGAGGAAGTGATGTTCAATTCGACCACGACATCATCATCAACTTCCAACTTCTTGTACTGCTCAACCAAGGACTTAGTTCGCTCAATTCCCTGGGAGGCGTTGCGCTTTTTAATAGCCATTCTCACCTTGCAGTCATCCATTTTGGCTTGAAGTTCCTTCATCTGAGCAGCTAAAATAACCATCAAAGAATCTTTAATCATGACTTCGGAAGAGATCTCTTTCAACTCATCCTCGGCCTTGTTGATCTCCAGGCGCAGAGACTCTTTCTCAGATATGGTTTGAAGATATTAAGTACTTTTGGCCTTTAGTTCAGCATTCTTGGCCAGTAAAGAAAGGACCTCGGAGTGGATAGCTTTCAACGTCGCTTTAAAATCGGCAGAAAGATTGAGCGACGGAAGCGTCAGTGCTTGCTCCAACTTCGCATTCAAATGCTCAAGTTTATCCTTGTGTCTGGCAGCACTAGCCCTACTAATGTCCATATCCATGAAGGACACGTACTCAAATATCGACTGCTTGAGGAACTTCAAATCTTTCTCTGAAGAAGCAGCAGGACGATCAGATGGAGCAGGGCGAGATGTCTTGACTTGCCCCTAGGAAGCAAACAAGTCTTGGATAGAACGCACAATCTTGTCAGCATCCTACAAAGAAAATTGCCAATATTGAAGATTCTCACTATAACGAACAAGATGTAAATAAAAGTGAAGCAAAGATTACCTCATCAACAATCGTGGAAGATGGCATGTCCTCGGCCAAGTCTGCCACCAATGACTCCCCCATTCGTGAGGACTTCCCCTTGTCTGAGCGAGAAGATGTTGTCACAACGGGCAGACTCATAGGAATATTTGCAGAACTCAAGAGCAACAAATCAGAAACCAATAGTACAAGCAAAGGTAAGACATCAAAAAACTGAATTACCTTCTGCTTCGATGTTTGGAGGGTTGACGCCCTGAGAAGAAGGTGGCTCATCCATGGGTTGTGATGAGGATTCTGGGACTGAAGATGTCTCTTTAAGCGTAGTCCCCTCATCAACCGGTTTGGATGAAGCAGCCTCAGTAGAGGATGATGGAGTAGGAGCTGCCGATGCCAAAGCCTTTAAAGGAGAGGCTGAACTTTTCTGAGAAGTCCAAATAAATCATCAGCACACAGAAAAGTTTCAAGTATGGAAAAGTATGCTTGTGAGTAAACCAATTTAATTACCTTCCTCCTGACGATAAGAGGGGTATCATCATCATCATCAACATCATCCTCCAGAATGGGAGATGCTGAGGCTGGCCGTTTGCGGCTTGGGGCACTCTTGGCTGTAGTAGGCTTGGTAGGGAGAAGAAGATGGACGAGCAAATTGTTTAGCGTGACGAGGAGGAGAAAGACTCTGGATAGACAAAGGAGTGACTAAAACAGGAGGAGGGGAAGAAATGCTCGGCTGGTCTAGTGAATGAAAGGCACGATTGGCATCAGTCGCAAATAATCTGCGCTTCACTGACGGCCAGAGATGTTCAAAAAGAGGATGGATGGCGTGGGTAGAATTGAAGGGGGCTAATGAAAAATAGCTGGTTAAAAGAAGATTGCGAGCATTTATACCCTCTGCCTCCGCCTTATTAATAATATGAAAACGTCAATTAAATTCCTTGAATAGCAAGAAGGAACAGGCCAAGTTTGGCCGAAACCAAGTTGGCGCGCAAAAAATTGGGGAGCATAAATTTCTACCCCTGCCTTGGCATTGGTCCCAGTTAAAATATACTGAAATAGCTCCCTCCCGGTTAAAAATTGGATCCAAATGAGCAGGGAGGTACTCGCGCTGTCTATAGTGGAGGGGGGATGTACATAGTTTGGAGTCAAAAAAGGAGGAAAAGGAAAAAAGGAAGAGATTGAATCAAAAGAATAAAAGAATGAAAAAATATCCCTTCTGGACATATTTACAGGAGCCAAGAGTTCCATGGCTAGCCCATAACAGCTAGTAGAGTAGCGAGAAATTGATAGAGCACCAAGCAATGGAAAATAGGATCTCAACCACAGTTGAGTGAACCAAAGAGGTCCACTACCAGTGGGAGATGTACCATTCTTCAATTGAGTTTGAAGAGAGGCCATGCCTCTATAAAGGGCAGCCAAAAAGAAAGAACATAAATTCAAAGGCCTGTCACGCGCCAATTCATGCGCTATGGGTAAATAACTCAGGGAGGACTTTATGCTTGGCACACACAAAATATATTTACAAAACCAAACTAGAAGAAAAGCCACTCGCTCAGTATGGGAAGACTCAGTGCTTGAATGATTGTGAAGGGTTTGCAGGCTTGAATAAGACTCGGTGTAGTTTCTACCAAATTTTGGGGCGCCACCAAAAACCAAGATACCAGGAAAAATGGTATCGCCCAAAGGTGGTAGATTCACTAGGGCCCCAACATCCCTTAAAGTAATAGACATGGGACCAAGAGGGAAAATAAATGTATTATACTCGGAAGACCAAAAACTCAAAGCAATCAAAAAAAGTGCTGAATCAAAAGTAGGAGGGCGAATAGAGATTTCTAACAAATCAGAAATCCCAGCGTTATCAAAAAGTGCCTTAGTAGGACCATGACCCACAAGACGAGCATGCCACCTACGGAAAGCTACATCAGATTTAGGCCAAGTGCGAATACCTCTTTCGCGAAGTGGCCCCAGCGGCAGAGAGTTTAGAAATGAAAGGCCTTGAGTACAAGGAAACAGCTGACCCACCGCCGCCTGTTCAACTGTCTCTGCATTGTTGAAGAAATGACCTAACTAGAACTCATTACGTTCGACATCAGCGGGCGCAAGAAAACTCAGAGTTATGTATGGACGACTCAAAAGTTTCTGAAAGTCATCAAAATTAAAGGAGTTACCAGCTTGAAATTGTGAAGTAGCCATTTGAGATGGAACGAAGTTTTTCAGAGTTACGTAGCAGGGAAGTAAAAGATGAACAGTAAATTGTGGGAGAGACGCGAAAAATTGAGGCGTGATTTAATGGTGCAGTGAAATGGCGTGTTTTGGGGGTTATAAGGGTTTGCAAAACGACGCACCTTTTCAAGTTATAGAAGAAAACAATGATTGAAATTCTTGAAAATCTCGAATGTTGCTGGAAACACAAAGTGAATATGGCAAAATTTAATAATTATTATTAATTCTGCCATATTGGAGGGTAATTGTTGACACATAAAAATTCAGCCCAAATCGAACGGCCCAAGGAATGAAGCCCAATTGGAGGATCCCCAAATCAGATAGCCCAAAGAACGAAGCCCAATCAAACAATTCAAGATGAAGGCCCAAATAGGGAGGCCCAAGAACGCGGTAACGCCATCGCCCAAGTTTGCAAGTCTCCCAGAATCTGAGCAAATGGAGTGCCATGCAGTCGCCCAGAGCTATTACTCTATTCTCGTCTAAACCTTCAAGTCGCTCATAGTCTTAACAAACATAAAGCATTTTGGTTATGAAGAAGTGCAGTTATCAAAGCAGTTATTAAAGCAGCTCTATCACGTTCCACGATTCAAGGAATTCAATCGAAAACGGTTGAACGACGAAGAGTAATGGCAGCAGTTAAAAAAGGCAGTTTTCATGACAAGCTGGCCATTACGAGGAAAGTGGGCAGTTGCAGAATGATCAAGCAGTTTTTAGGCGGTTGATCACAAAAAAGATCATCCATGGAGTATAAAAGGGAGAAAAGACATAGAGCAAAGGACCGAATAAAAAACTCTCAAACAGAGAACATGTAATTTTAATTTTCTTGGCTTAGACTTAAACACTTTTTTCAGTAACTCGTGTGTTTGCGCCCCTTGAAGGCATTTTGTTTTTAATTTCCAATTGTAAAGTCATCGTCAATAAAAGAACACCCCTTTTTGGGACTTTGTCTCAAGAGGTTTGTCCCTTACACAATCGTCTGATCCCTTTTAATTGTTAGCGACTAACCCGTGCGAAACACCAATATAAACCTAAAATATTTTATCTAGGCCAGCTTGCAATTCCTTTTTTAGAGGTCTGTCTATGATGGATTTTGCCATTCAAACAGACCCAAATGAGAGGCCCTGACACTATATTAGGGCCATGCCGTCGAAGTCTGGTCAAGTGACTAGCCTGTAGATTCGATTGCTTTGGCCCAACTATCCCCACACCTCTTTCATAGAGAGCAATATGATTCGTGGGCTAGTCCAAAATTCCAGCCAGAGACTGATTATATTTTTGGGAAAATTACCTAGAATCCTGGATTTAAAAATCAATTTTCATAAATAAGAGGGACTAAGTTTAATTTAATAATTCAGGTGATAATTAGAAATTATTAAATAAATATATTCCTAATAATTCAACCTACGCACCCCCTAACTCTCACACACCACACCCAATCTCCCTCCCTCGTTCATTTTCTCTCTCTCTAGAATTGGTCGAGAGTTTCACTGCACTTGCTGGAAAGCACGTTTTCCAACAAAGTGCACTTCCTTTTCAAAGAAGACAAAGGAGGATTTGCGGCAAAAGAAACCTAAGGGCATCTCCAACCACAACACCATTGCACCATAATTGCTCCAACCCAACACCAAACTTTGCACCATTTTTCACCAAAATGGTGCAAAGTGTAAAATGTTCATTTTGCCTTTATTTAACATTTACCAAATAAATTTGTTGAGGGTATTTATGTAATTTTTGCTATATGTTTTTTAATACAATAAATTATTACTTTTTTTTGTTAATATTAATATTATTTGGGTTTAAAATAAATTTTAAATGTAAGACATAATAATTAATTAATTAATTAAAGGACGAAAACAATTTAAAATACATCAAACACGATTATTTATTAAAGTTAACACGAAAGTTGAGTTGGTTGAAGACGAAAATTGCCATTTTCAGGAATTCCTTGTTCGTCATAGACAAATCAAGGATAAAGAAACTCACATTGTACTTCGAAATGCATTAATCGATCATTTGTAGGATGAACATATGAATTTTGAGAATTAAATTGCAAAAATTTAGCGACTTCGTAATATCGTCTATCCAAATTCGAAATGCATTGTACTATTTTCTAATAGCATTATTTCATATTTTCGTTGTTGTAGTATTTTTATTAATTGTTCTATGTTTTTATATTTATTAATGAATTTAATCTTTTCTGTAATTTAACGTAATTATTTATTTAGTAATTTATGTATTTATGAAATAATTAAATAAATAATATTTCAAATAAGTAGATTATAAAGAATAAAAAAAGGGAAGAAAATGGTTAAATACTGTTCATTTGGTACAATTTTTGGTGTAATGGTTGGAGATGAATTTTAGTTTGGTGCAGGATTTGGTGCAAAATTTGGTGCAGGGTTGGAGATTGCCTAAGAAAAAGAGTTTGCACCAAAAATCGCCGACGAGTATGAGATTTTAACCGGCTTCATCAAAGTTTGGTTCACAACATCAATATAAGGAGAGACCCGATTGATTGGTTTTGGGCAGTAAATTTTGTTATCAGGTTCTTCCTTATAGTGTTCTAATTGATCTACAACTCGATTTGATAGCAATGAAAAAGACATGGGCGGTATTGGCGACAGTGACGACGGTGGTGGAGCCATTGGGGCTCTTCTAAATCACCGCATTTCATCGCTACTCCAACCATGGGTCTTCATCAAATGGGTCAAAATCCGCTTCTGGTTGTACTGCAATTGTGCTTTTCTACGTCTATGTTGTTGCCTAACTTCATTACCTAGATATTTCTCCAATCCTCAGGTACTATATAATCGAAAAGAAAATTTGCGAAATAAATTGATGCACAATCGCCATAATCTCTGAAAAAACCAAGTGAAATTACTAACAATCACCTATATTATGGCTATGGTGACGAAGCTACTGTTGCCATCATGCCGCCGCCAAACCTCCGCTGTAGCAGTTTTCTCGTCAAATTATTCGCCATGGCTTTGGGCGATGGAACCGATTAGGTCGTGGGAGAATTTTTGTTCAACCATATAGATCTTCAAGTCTGAGGAGAAAAGTGAAGTAGGTGAGAAAGGGAAGAATAGTGAAGAGAATTTTGGGAAAATTAATGAAAGTGATGTTGTGGAAGTTGAAAGAAGTGTAAATAAATTTGTCGAATACGGTGGTGACTGATTTTTGTTGGTAGCAGTGACAGTGGATGTGGCTGTTGGGGCGATTTTTCTTGAATCTGGTGGTGGTAATCTTGGTCATGGTGTTAGCATCGGTAGCGATGTTGTTAGGTTGTATTGGTGGTGGTGCGGTGCCAATGGTTCCGTTGCTGGTTGTACATGTGGTTTTGGTAAGGTGGTGTAAGTTTGGTTGCCGATGTTGAGAATGGTGGTGAGTGACTAAATCTATTTTCATTGTCACTGTCTGTGATCAGATTTGTGTGAACTGTAACCGTATGCGACTTGATTACATATAGTCACAAATTAGACTAACATGGTCACAGAGAGTCACGCCGAAAACAAATTAATCGTGAACACATAAGGTCACAATTCATACATTATGGATCACAGTTTGATTAGGTCACAGATCACAATATGCACAAGTCACAAATATAATGGAACTGGTCACGGGTCATTGCCAAAAAAGAAGAGAAAAGAAAAAAAGTAGTCGAAGAAAAGGTGAGTGGTCCCCGGAATAGTCGCCGGAGTCATCATCGGGAGGTCGTCGAATATTCACCGGAGAGGTCATCGGAGTCGTCACCGAAGGTGGGGCGGGATCGACGAGGCAATCATCGGAGGTGAGTTGGGGTACTGGAAAGAGAGAAATGAGGGTTTGATGTGATGGGTGAGTGAGTTGGAGGTAGGGAGGAATAAGTAGATTAATTATACTCTATTATATTTAAATATTTAATAAATTTAATTATCATCTAATTTTTGAAAGATTTTTACAAGTTTTCTAGTTTTGAAATGTGATTTTTAAATGGAGGATTTATGTGGTGTTCCTTTATATTTTTGCATCGATTTTGGATCAATCAGTCGGCACTGTTCGGATCAATTAGGTTTTATATTGTTCCTTTCTCCTTTTTTTTTTTATTTTTTTATTTTTTTAATGTCACAAACCTAACATTTTCTTCCATAACTGAGAAAATTCAATACAGTGAATATAAGAAATCATGTAAATTTATTTATTGAATAGAATACTTAATCAAACTTGTAAATATACAGTTTATAAATTTGTTCCGGCTGCATCGATATTCTAATAGATTCTAATTTTTGAGTAGTGAGATTGCTGACATCATAGTCTCGATCGATTCCTGTAATGATATATTGGGCACGACTGAAAAGATCGTTTCTATTTAGCTCAAACTCGTGTGTCTTGAAGAGTACTTTAGATTGAACTTTTTCGAAAAAGAAATTGATATTAAAATTTTTTTTAATTAATTGTTATGACTATGTATCTATGATTTTCTAAACCAATATGTCTATATATAATCTTATTAATACGCAAATATGGCCCCATCAAAATTAAAATCAAAACTAGTTAACCAAACGTCACATGAACATGTAACTTTCGTCTTTATGTCACAAACTAAATTAGGGTTCTTATACACCCCCACACCAAAAAAAAAAAAAAAAAAAAAAAAAAAAAAAAAAAAA